>NC_135580.1:41261984-41565014 GCF_965152235.1 Eretmochelys imbricata
TATTTGTTTGTTTATGGTACTGCTCATGAAGTGGTGGGTGCTTTCCAAACTTCAAGAGATAATGCCTGTTCCTAGGGGGTCACAGACATGAATCAGAGGGAAGGGAAAACAATAGTCAATTTATATACAAGTCACTAAGCAACATGGCAGAAATGGGGCAGTGAAGGATTTATGTGTGGTCAGGGTAGTGATCTTTCAGATGAGCTCAGGTAGTTTATACAGCGTCTGGATGGGTGCTTGGAAAAAATGCAGAGAGGTGACTGTGCAAGAAGCTGAGAAATGGGCAGACAAGATGGGACTGTTGTGGAGCAGAGGGGACTTTTCCATTCAGCTGCACTTTTACATCTTATTTTAAATAGGGTATGATTAACTCACAGGAGGTGATGATGGGGCTAGTCATGGCCTGGTAGCTCTGAAGGGGGCTCAGGAGACATGGGTTGTGTTCTGTCTGTAAACTGGAGATAATGATGCTAAACTTCCTTTGTAAAGGACTTTGAAATCTACAGATGAAAAACACTATATAAGAGCTAGTCAGTATTATTACAGTCAGTCTGTCTCTGCAACCAAGGAACTGCTTCAGAAAGGAAACAATCAGTCTTCTTCCCCAACCCCCATAGCCTTGAGAAAATAATTCCATATTTCACCCAGTAAAACCTCAGCACTAAATACAACAGAAGCATGAACTATACTTTTTTGTAAAGATACCTCAAACTGATACCGTTTTATAGGGAACAAATAATAGTTTACATGTTGTATTCTTTAGTTATAGATATTCTTTAGCCATTCTTTGCTTTCTCTCTACTAGTAGGTACAGCACAGCAATTACTAGCTACCTCCAGGCTCCCTAAAACATGCACAAAGGGTAAATGAGCACAAAGCCATATTAAGCCTTCTCCCTAGGAGGCCTTGAGGCATCTTGAGAGTGTCTCATGGAGATATTTGCATTGTACAGCAGGAGTGTCTATCTGAATGACGACATCACCAAAGGGAAGAAGGAGCTCTTGTTGGATGGGAGGGATTTTTCCACCTCTCCAGCTGCAAAAAATGAATTCTGCTTCATTGTCTTCCATCTGAAGCCAGATGATATAGGAGAACAAATGTTTCACATTCTGGCATCCAGCCAAGAGGCAAGACTGCTCCATACATTCAAAGCCAGCCCAGTAAAACTAGCCTATCTGGTAGTGAGCTATAGCCATACCAAATCAGGCCATTCTAGCTAGTCCGGTAACTTCTCTAGCAGCAGGCAGCACCAAGTGTTTCAGAGAGAGATATACCCCTCCTCCTTAATCCACCTACTAAATTGCATCTCTTTAGGGGGAGACTCTCTCCCCAGACTGCAGCATGAGATCAGTTTATGCCCTGAAGAGTGGGGCTTGATTTTCACTGTTTAATCTTGCGTGACTGCAAATGTTATTACTGTCCATGGGATTCTTAAATCCTTTCCAACATTCAGCTAAGTTATTTGTCAGGAAAGGAAACACTTCTTTACACACCATGCAGTGAACCTGTCCTTTACATTGTTGAAATGAATAACCTAGAACTGACGGACTACATTGAGTATACAAAGAGCAGTTCCTTTCATCCCTTTACCTTTCACCGCTTTGCAAGTTTGAGCATCTTTTTGATCATGAAATGGGGATTTCCAGTGAGTGGTTTATTATCCCCTTTGTTATGTCTCAGTAAAGTCCCAGTCCTTGTAGTCTCTCTTCATATGAGAGACCGCCTATGCCTTAAATAATTTTCTCTGCCAGTCCATGGACCTTTTCAGGCTCTGCTATATTAATCACTGTGGGATAGACTCATCACTGATTGATTTTAATGGAGTTACACTGCTCAATGGCTACATGCAGTACTTCCAACTCCACAAGCACAGGGAGGAGGCCAAACGGCCTCGTGTAATAGCTCTGCATTTGAAAGAACCAACTCCTCCACAGCCAATTCCTTTGAGCTAAGTAGTAGTAGTAATCAGGATTACTACTTAATAGCAGGGCCAGTTTCCCCTACCCCCAGTGGCTGAACAAATCACTGTATTGACGATGGGGGTCTGGAAATTCTGTTTCTACCTTAGGGCTCAACCTGGATTCCCCCCATGCAACACTGCTGGTTGCACAGTGGAGATGCACACTGTAAATGAGATCAGAATTTGACCTCTAGACTTCAATTTTCAGTTAGTGATGCAATTTTCTGGACTCTTTCTTGAAATCTTGGAGGCTCAGCATGAAGGAGAAGTGCAACTGCCCCATGTTCTCCCAGGGGCTCCAATGGTTCCTTGAGTAAACAGTGTCTGGAAACCTACTGTGATCAGTGATGGTCTAGTATTTGCCATCTGCTCATGAGGCTTTGGATTGCCCTCCCTCTACCAGCAAACATTGTGCAGGTCCCCAGGAATGTAGCCTCAGTGAATGTCCATCTGGGACTTGAGTTCTTAGTATCATTAAGTAGGAGGGGGAACATAAAGCCTGCAAGTGGGGAGACATGCATGTGCAGTGCCATCTCCTTTGAGCAGACTATAATGAAAATTAACAGATCTATTTTTTAAAAAATAATAAGTAGGTGCATTGCTATCTGTCCCCATTATAAAATATTCATGTGAAAGTCAGTATATTGTCTGAGGTCTAGGATATTTTTTTAAGGGAGCAAAGAGAAAATTTTCAATTACATTCTGTCAAAGCACATGGTGTGTTTTTAATTTTAAATTCCCTCTGCTTGCATTTTTGGGGATCAGACTCTTGAAGTTAATCATTGTACAGGGAAGTTAATTCCTGCTGATTCTATAGGTTGGCATTTCTTTCTCCATATTCACAAGCATCTGAATCTCTCCCACTGATTGGCTAGTATGGCTCTAGTTTCAAAAAAAAAAAAAAAAAAAAATATTAGGAGTGGGAGATGGTCCCAAAATATAGATTCTTGCTTCCAGAAGCAAGAGACTTGGCAGCACTAAATGGTGGTATTTGCTGGTTCAGGACTAAATGAATGTTGGCAGTAATGCTCTCTGTGCCCTACTTAAAAAACTGTCATTTTCTCAGCATATGATGTTCTGTCTTGTGTCACATCATGAAGTGATTCAGTGTATGTAAATCACCATCAGTCTGCAGCAGTTTCATGGGGAGGGAATATTTCGTCTTTGTTTGGAATTAAGTACCTGCTACAACACTCAGGGCATTTATGAAAGGGGAAAGTGGAAGAGATACATGTGAAAATAAGCAGTTACTCTAATTTTGCAGGTAGATAATCACTGCTAACATTTATTTTCCATTGAAACACAGGTGAATAAAGCAAGGCACCTAAATAAGTAAGCCCTGGTCTACACTAGGACTTTAGGTCAAATTTAGCAGCGTTAAATCGATGTAAACCTGCACCCATCCACACGATGAAGCCCTTCATTTCGACTAAAGGGCTCTTAAAATCGATTTCCTTACTCCACCCCTGACAAGTGGATTAGCACTTAAATCGGCCTTGCCAGGTCGAATTTGGGGTACTGTGGACACAGTTTGAAGGTATTGGCCTCCGGGAGCTATCCCAGAGTGCTCCATTGTGAGCGCTCTGGACAGTACTTTCAACTCAGATGCACTGGCCAGGTAGACAGGAAAAGAACTGCGAACTTTTGAATCTCATTTCCTGTTTGGCCAGCATGGCAAGCTGCAGGTGACCATGCAGAGCTCATCAGCAGAGGTGACCATGATGGAATCCCAGAATCGCCAAAGAGCTCCAGCATGGACCGAACGGGAGATATGGGATCTGATCGCTGTATGGGGAGAGGAATCCGTGCTATCGGAACTCCGTTCCAGTTTTTGAAATGCCAAAACCTTTGTCAAAATCTCCCAGGGCATGAAGGACAGAGGCTATAACAGGGATCCGAAGCAGTGCCACGTGAAACTTAAGAAGCTGAGGCAAGCCTACCAGAAAACCAGAGAGGCGAACGGCCGCTCCGGGTCAGAGTCCCAAACATGCCGCTTCTATGATGAGCTGCATGCCATTTTAGGGGGTTCAGCCACCACTACCCCAGCCGTGTTGTTTGACTCCTTCCATGAAGATGGAGGCCACACGGAAGCAGGTTTTGGGGACGAAGAAGAAGATGAGGTTGTAGATTGCTTGCTTGCTGTGAGCTGAGAAACCGGTTTTCCCGACAGCCAGGAACTGTTTCTCACCCTGGACCTGGAGCCAGTACCCCCCGAACCCACCCACGGCTGCCTCCTGGACCCGGCAGGCGGAGAAGGGACCTCCGGTGAGTGTACCTTTTAAAATACTATACATGGTTTAAAAGCAAGCATGTGAAAGGATTAATTTGCCCTGGCATTCGCGGCTCTCCTGGATGTACTCCCAAAGCCTTTTCAAAATGTTTCTGGGGAGGGCAGCCTTATTGCGTCCTCCATGGTAGGACACTTTACCACTCCAGGCCAGTAACACGTACTCTGGAATCGTTGTACAACAAAGCATTGCTGTGTATGTTTGCTGGCATTCAAACAACATCTGTTCTTTATCTCTCTGTGTTTTATCCTCAGGAGAGTGAGATATCATTCATGGTCACCTGGTTGAAAGAAGGTGCTTTTCCTCAGGGGACACTCAGAGGTGCCCGTTCCTGCTGGGCTGTTTGCCTGTGGCTAAACAGAAATGTTCCCCGCTGTTAGCCACGGGGAGGGTTGAGGGGGTAGCCACACGGTGGGGGGAGGCAGAATGCAACCTTGTAACGAAAGCACACGTGCTATGTATGTAATGTTAACAGCAAGGGTTACCCTGAAAGAGTGTAGCCACTGTTTTATAAAATGTGTCTTTTTAAATACCACTGTCCCTTTTTTTTCCTCCACTAGCTGCATGTGTTTCCATGATCACAGGATCTTCTCCTTCCCAGAGGTTAGTGAAGATTAGAAAGAAAGAAAAAAACGCACTCGAGCTGAAATGTTCTCTGAGCTCATGCTGTCCTCCCACACTGACAGAGCACAGACGAATGCGTGGAGGCAGACAATGTCAGAGTGCAGAAAAGCACAAAATGACCGGGGGGAGAGGTGGCGGGCTGAAGAGAGTAAGTGGTGGGCTGAAGAGAGGGCTGAAGCTCAAATGTGGTGGCAGCGTGATGAGAGGAGGCAGGATTCAATGCCCAGGCTGCTGGAGGATCAAACCAGTGTGCTCCAGTGTATGGTTGAGCTGCAGCAAAGGCAGCTGGAGCACAGACTGCCACTACAGCCCCTGTGTGACCAACCGCCCTCCTCCCCAAGTTCCATAGCCTCCACACCCAGACGCCCAAGAATGCTGTAGGGGGGCCTCCAGCCAACCAGCCACTCCACCACAGAGGATTGCCCAAAAAACAGAAGGCTGGCATTCAATAAATTTTGAAGTTGTAAACTTTCAAAGTGCTGTGTGGCATTTTCCTTCCCTCCTCCACAACCCCTCTTGGGCTACCTTAGTAGTCATCCCCCTATTTGTGTGATGAATGAATAAAGAATGCATGACTGTGAAGCAACAATGACTTTATTGCCCCTGCAAGCGGTGATTGAAGGGAGGAGAGGAGGGTGGTTAGCTTGCAGGGAAGTAGAGTGAACCAAGTGGCGGGGGGTTTCATCAAGGAGAAACCAACAGAACTTTCACAGCGTAGCCTGGCCAGTCATGAAACTGGTTTTCAAAGCTTCTCTGATGCGTATCGCGCCCTCCTGTGCTCTTCTAACCGCCCTGGTGTCTGGCTGCATGCAACCAGACGATTTGCCTCAACCTCCCACCCCGCCATAAACATCTCCCCCTTACTCTCACAGATATTGTGGAGTGCACAGCAAGCAGTAATAACAGTGGGAATATTGGTTTCGCTGAGGTCTAAGCGAGTAGGTAAACTGCACATTCTACCACCATTCTGCACTTGCTCAGCCTGTAGTTGAACAGCTCCTGACTACTGTCCAGGCTGCCTGGGTACAGCTTCATGAGCCATGGTACTAAGGGGTAGGCTGGGTCCCCAAGGATACATATAGGCATTTCAGCATCCCCACTGGTTATTTTCTGGTCTAGGAATAAAGTCCCTTCCTGCAACTTTTGAAACAGATCAGAGTTCCTGAAGATGCAAGCGTCATGTACCTTTCCCAGCCATTCCACATTGATGTTGGTGAAACATCTCTTGTGATCTACCAGAGCTTGCAGCACTATCGAAAAGTACCCCTTGCGGTTTATGTACTCGCCAGCTTGGTGCTCCGGTGCCAAGATAGGGATACGAGTTCCATCTCTGGCCCCACCACAGTTGGGAATCCTATTGCAGCAAAGCCATCCACTATGACCTGCACATTTCCCAGGGTCACTACCCTTGATATCAGCAGATCTTTGATTGCATGGGCTACCTGCAACACAGCAGCCCCCACAGTAGGTTTGCCCACTCCAAATTGATTCCCAACTGACCGGTAGCTGTCTGGCGTTGCAAGCTTCCACAGGGCTATCGCCACTCGCTTCTCAACCGTGAGGGCTGCTCTCATCTTGGTATTCATGCGCTTCAGGGCAGGGGAAAGCAAGTCACAAAGTTCCATGAAAGTGCCCTTACACATGCGAAAGTTTCGCAGCCCCTGGGAATTGTCCCAGACCTGCAACACTGCGGTCCCACCAGTCTGTGCTTGTTTCTTGAGCCCAGAATCGGCGTTCCACAGCATGAACCTGCCCCATTAGCACCATGATGCATGCATTGGCAGGGCCCATGCTTTGAGAGAAATCTGTGTCCATGTCCTGATCACTCACGTGACCGTGCTGACATCACCTCCTCGCCTGGTATCGCTCTGCCAGGTTCTGGTGCTGCATATACTGCTGGATAATGTGTGTGGTGTTTAATGTGCTCCTAATTGCCAAAGTGACTGAGCGGCCTCCATGCTTGCCTTGGTATGGCGTCCGCACAGAAAAAAGGCGCAGAACGATTGTCTGCCGTTGCTCTGACGGAGGGAGGGGCAACTGACGACACGGCTTACAGGGTTGGCTTCAGGGAGCTAAAATCAACAAAGGGGGTGGCTTTACATCAAGGAGTATTTCAGGCAGGACTTCACGGAGGGTTCCAATAAGAAATGGTGCACTTAAGTAATTGTTCTTGTTGGAACAATGAGGTTAGTCTGGCCTCTGATTGATACATGGCTAGATTTACCTCACTGCACCTTCTCTGTGAGTGACTGCAGTGTGACCTAGAGGAATGAGTCCCCTAGACGGGGGGGGGGGGGAGAAGCAATTGAGTACAAAACAAATCTGGTCTATTTCTTGTTTTGATCCACTCCATCTCTCTTTTACATCTTTGGCTGGCAGCAGATGGTGCAGAAGGACTGCAAGCCATCCAAATCTCATGGCTGCTCGGCAGAAGACGGTGCTGTAGGACTCCTAGCTATCCTCATCGCTTGCCTGCCTGGCAGAAGATGGTACAGTAGGACTGCTAGCAATCCGTATCGCCTGCCTGCTTACCATAAGATGGTTCAATAGGACTGACTTCAGGAGTAAAGAGAATGACCTGGTCAAGTCACTTCACGTGGCCAGGAGCACCTCGGACATGACGATGACGGCTACCAGTCCTACTGCACCATCTGCTGCCACAAGGCAAGGGGTTCCTGCTGCTGTGTAGCAATGCAGTACCACGTCTGCCAGCACCCAGGAGACATATGGTGGCGGTTATCTGAGCGGGCTCCATGCTTACCATGGTATGGCGTCTGCACAGGTAACTCAGGAAAAAAGGCACGAAACGATTGTCTGTCCTTGCTTTCATGGAGGGAGGGAAGGGGGGCCTGATGATATGTACCCAGAACCACCCGCGACAATGTTTTAGCCCCATCAGGCATTGGGATCTCAACCCAGAATTCCCATGGGCAGCGGAGACTGCGGGAACTGTGGGATAGCTACCCACAGTGCAACACTCCGGAAGTCGACGCTTGCCTCGGTACTGTGGAAGCATTCCGCCAAGTTAATGCACTTAGAGCATTTTCTGTGGGGACACACACACACACACTCAAATATATAAAACCGATTTCTAAAAACCCGACTTCTATAAATTCAACCTAATTTCGTAGTGTAGACATACCCTAAGTGGGTTGACTTTTTTCAGAGACACTGAGCAGTCCTGGTTCCAACTGACATCACCAGGAGATAGAGGTTCTCAAAACCCTTGAAACTCCCCACATATTTAGATGCCAAATTCTGGATTTAGATGCTTAACTCTAAGCCTGCAAGTTTAAAAATTTTCACCATAGTTCTTTGTATTGCCCCCTAAATCCTGTCCATCAATAATTGCTCTAGTAGCCATGTAACAAACTCCATACTGAGCATGGGCAGAAGGGGAAGAAGAATCTTTCCTGGTTACAGGCAAGCAATGCGATCCCACCCCTACACAGTTGCCAGAACTGCCAATCATAGAGACAGGCAACCACAGCTGTGGTCAATAGAGAAAACAAGACCTGTCAAGGGGAGAGAACAGAGAGGGAGGAGACAGAATGGCCTGAGACAGCAGAGGAATAATAGTTCTGCACCAGACTGCCTCTGGAAGAGCAACCAGGAGACAGACAGACAGAAAGGCTGCAAGCCTTGGAGTTGAAGGGCAGATAGACTCAATTTAAGGGGAGGGTTCATGAACTGATCTGATTGAAAACAAACTGAAGAGGGTCACTTTGGAGAAGCTGGGACCCCTAGAAAGATCACACCAAGTAGTGTTGACAGGCCAAAGCCACAAGATTTTTAGCTGTCCCCAAACCTCTCTCACCATCCAGCATTATCAATATCATTCTTTGTAGTCCCCTCTTCTCCTTCACATTATAAATGCTTAGGGCTCTGCAAAGATGGCAAGTTTCACTTTGTCTATGTACATCCAGAACTTCTATTCCCCCTTCCCCCAAATCAAATCCAGAATGAAATTTCATCCGTTTCACTACTTGGCAGCAAAAGCTCAGATTCTAAGGCCAGAAGAGACCCTTCTGATCAACTAGTTTGACCTCCTGTAAAACGTGTGCTATAGATCTTAGCCAGGTTCATTTGTAGAGAATATCTTTAAAAAAACCAAACAAACAAAAAAACTAATCTTGATTTAAAAATAGTTGATGAAGAATCCACCATGACCTTGGTAAGTTGTTCCAATGGTTAGTTACTCTCAGTTAAAAATGCATACTTTATTTCCAGTCTGACTTTTTCTAGCTTCAATTTCCAGCCATAGGATCATGTTATACCCTTTAGGCTGAAGAGCTCATTATTAAATATGTTTTCCTTGTATAGATACTTATAGACTGATGATCCTGCATTGACAGTTACATTTTGAGACCTGTCAGTTTTTAATCTATTTAAAGTGTGCTCATTAAAAAAACTAGAATGATATAAAATTAATCAAAATGAGGCACAGCATCAAGTCAAATGCCTTACAGAAGCCCTTATATTGCATCAACACTATTATCTTTATCATCCAAGCTTGAAATCTCATTAAAAAGTTAGTTTGACAGGATGTATTTTCCATAAACCCACACTGATTTGCATTAATCATCAACTAGAGGAATGTAACATAACCAAATTCTGTATCAGTCACTCCATGATCTTGCCCAGGATCAATGTCAGGTGGATAGCTCTATAATTATCAGGATCATCCTGTTTTCCTTTTTTAAAAAAGTGGCACATTAGCTTTTTTACAGTCTTCGAAAAACTTTCACCAATGCTCCCGGACTCATTGAAAATCAACATGAATGGCCCAGCAGGCTCCTCGGGCAGCTCTTTAAAAACTCTTGGATGCAAGACTTGCAATTTATAAATGTTTAATTTTAGTAACTTCTGTTTAACATCCTCCAGAGATACTAGTGGAATGGAAAGAGTTGAGATGGCTTCATATGTATTTTTCCCAAATACAGAATAGAAATATTTATTGAATACCTCTGCCATTTCTGCATTATTGATAGTTCTACCCTTTCCATCTAGTAATGGGCCAATACCATTGTCAGGATCCTTTTTGCTCCTAATATATTTTTAAAACTCCTTCTTATAGTCCTAACTCTATTGGACATAAATTTCTCCTGGTGTCCCTTTGCTTCCTTTGTCAATTTTCTACAATTCCTAATGATTTATATTCATAACTATCAACTTTCTCTTTCATTTATTTACAGATATCTTTATTTGCCCTCTAAATCACATAGTTTTTTAAAACTAGAATAGCCTTCTTCCCCAAGTGTGACTTTTGAAGCATCTAGTAAGGTGTTCTTAAAATTATTCCCAATTATCATACACAATTTCTGATTAAATTCTTCCCTGCAGCTGATTTGCCTTGTAACTGTTTTCAGTTTGTGAAATTGGCTCTAGTAAAGCACCAGGTATATATAATAATGGTCAGGACTTCATTCCGTTTGCACATTATAAATGTGATCAAGTCACGATCACTTGTACCTAAGCTACAATTAACTTAGTTGTGTGATCAGTTCCTCTGTCAGTTAGGACAGAATCCAGTATAGAATTGCCCTATGTTAGCAACAAAACTTTGAGTTAGAAAATCATCATCTAATAATATTTAAAAATTCCAAAGATGTTTTAGCCCTTCAGCGTGAGATCATTCAGCTCACTGGCCAAGCATGCATCACTTAGATTGAAGCCCCCTATGATCACTGAATATTTTTCCTTACACATTGTAATAAGTATCTAAGGAATCAGTCACTCTGTTCCCTAGTACCATTTGGTAGTTTGTAGCAGACACCAGCTAATACCCCATCACGTGCTTTATCTGCTAGGAGATTGATAACTCGGAAGAAAACAGCAACTCAGGAACTGGTAATGCCATTTTTGACAGAGTGCCATTTCCTTTTTTGCCCACTCAATCCTTCCTAAATAGGTTGTAACCATTGATTTTTAACATTCCAGTTGTGTGAATCATCCCACCAGATTTCAGTAATGCCAATGAGGTTGAATTTATGCTTATAAATGAACAATTCCAATATCTCGTTTGTTACCCAGGCTCCTAACAGTGTATAGGCAACTCAAGAAATTGCTCCTCCATGGCCTTTGGTTCCTTGATTAATTTTGTTCTTAACATCTCAATTTTGTGTTAACTGAGTACTCATCTCTTCCCTCTTTTTACCCTCCTTTTCCTGTTACTTTAACCCTCTGACTACTCTAGCCAGCCTGTCCCCATGGAGATTGCCACCCATCTTCTACTGTGGTGGTGGTCACCTAACCTATAGAACCCTTTTCTCCCCATAGAAGGTGTACCAATGTTCCACAAAACCAAAGCCCTCTACACTACACCACTTACCTAGCCAGTGATTTGCTTCCAGAATCTTCTGCCTGCTTTTGCTCATGGGATAGGAAGGATCTCAGAAGATTGTTTGGATATTTTTCAGCACTCTGAGTTCCCAGAAGTCATTTACTATTTGTCAGAGATGCTGTGATGCAGTGTCAGTGCTGATATGAACCATCACTAATGGATCCTTGCCTGTAGGCTTCAGAAGCCTATCCATTCTTAGATGGCTGTCTCTTGTCTTGGCTCTGGCAAGGCAGCATACTGACCTGTTGTCCACCTGTCCCTTGCAGAATGTTCTTTTGATTCTTCTGAGTATTGAACATTCAACAAGGATAGTCTGTATCTTGGACAGCTGGAGAACTCTTGGGTAAGCTTGATTTTCTTACATGTTGGGCCAAGCTGCCATCCACACATGTTCCATACATCTCTCCCTTCCACTGGGGCTGTTGGAGCTTGATATGTATCTTCTATAATTTCCATGCTGAGTACCTGAAACTTCTATTTGAAACTTCTGGCCGTTGAATTTTTCCTGCTTCTCTTCCCTCTGATGGCCAGTCTGCTCATCCTCTGTCTCCAGCCATGTAAAATGCTGCTATGACCATTTGCATCTGGTGGTTACAAATTGCCAGGCCTCTTCTCTGACTTCCGGTTGAAGGAAAAATGGAGCTGCCTACAAAGGAATCAGTGAGACAGGGAGTACTGGTGTTTCCTGAACCTATTCTCTAGGAACTCTTCAGCTTCTCTTTCTTTGCCCATCCAATCCAATTTTTTTTTCCCTGTGCCACAACTACCAACTTGCACTTCATACACAGGAAATCCCTAGTGTTTTCAGGTAGGAAAGAACATGGCATTTCCATTGCAGCTCACCAAAGAGTGAAGTTTTGATTTGAACAAGCATATGACATTCTTAAAGTTTTACCCTAGGTTAAAATTTTGCTTTTTTACAGATAATTTTGCCCTTTTCCTAGAAAAAGCTTTCTGCACTTAAACGGCAGTTTTCTTCTTAGGTGTATGATGTTTCACTTCAAACTAGCAAAAAAGCTGAAGTGGAAAAATTACTTTGGGGAATTTTTCAAGTTTCACTAGTGCTGAAGATTTTTTCTCACTGGTGTAGCCAAGACCATTTCTGAGTCTGAGGTGCCATGATTGAACTGGTCATTAGCTGGTACTAAAGAGTGATGTATAATTCCTCACTCCTACTTCCTTGGAGTCTGAAAGTCATTTCTGTGATAGAATGTCAGCCTGTTGCAGGAACAAAGGATCTATGGGCATAAAGGAGGGGATATCTCTTGCAGTTCTCCTCCCAGAGATTGCTCTCAAAGTGTTCAGTTGTCACACACCTTCCCTACCAACTCCCCATGGAACAGGCTGCTGGACTTTCCTAGAAGATCCATAGGTTTTGCAGGCTAGAGTCCAGGATTCCCATGCATGGCAAAGGATTCCTATGCACAAGCTTAGTGCCTATACAGAAGTGCTCGGTCCCTCTAGCTCTGGCACTTATCCTTGTCAGCCCTTCTACCAGGAACTCTCCTGGCTGCAGCTCCCCAAGGGGCCTGTTTAAAAGACCACCGTGGAGGGTGATGCCACGGACAACACCACACTGTATCTCAATGCCTCACTTGTGGTCTGCCCATTTCCCACCACCTCCCTTGCACAGATTTCCAGACCTATGGGGGGACACTCTGCAGTGTCTGTACATGGTGTCAGATGACTGAGCTTCCTGAGGTGGTCTTATGCAGGGGTCCCCTCCACTCCCATGGGGGGTGGGGGGCGTCACAGTGATATGATTGGACCCTGGGATTGTCTCTGCTGATACAACACTGCCTTGTTTCGGGATAATGTCCACCTGACGCTGTGTGAGATGATCAGTGAAGTAAATTTGGCAATCAGCAGCATCATGTTCCGATTACGCTTCTGGCATTTAGGGCAGTAATGAAGCTCCTCCACTCCTGTCTGTTTCTGGCAAGTCCTTCCATGGTTCCTCAGCTGTGCCCCAGGTTTTTCAGCTCTGCTTCCACAGCTCTTTGCCATGTTGTCTTTGGACAGCCTTGTTTTCACTAGCATTCAGGTATCCATCTTATTGCTACTCTGGTGATGGAATCAGTTTCCATCTGAAGCACACGGCCAATCCATCTCCAATGCCTGCTGGCAATGATGGTGCTCATATCCTCTTGGCTGCACTGCGTCAATAGATCTTGGTTTGAGATTGTTCTGGGCCAAAAGATGGAAGATTTTTCTGAGGCAGGTTTTATGGAATGAAAACAGTTTGGCCATGTCATACTTTCTCATTCCCCAGCATTCTGTGCTAAAGTAGTGTTGAAAGTATGCAGCTCTGATAAATCTTGAGTTTGGCTTTGGTGTTGTATTTTGAGGATTTCCAGACTATATTTAAGCTCCTGAAGGTGTTCCTGGCTTTATTGATTTTGTTCTGGATGTCTTGGCTTGTTCCACCATCTGTTGCTGCCCAAGTATGTGGATATTTCTACATTATGTTCTCACCAATCTTCTGTCCATACCGGTGATGGTGAAGCAATATTAAAAAGGTCATGATATCTGTCTTATTGCGATTTATTTTTGGTCCAATTTGCTGGCTGAATGCATTGAGTCGAGTTGTTTATGGTGTTGGATATGTGAAAGGAGAGCGACATCAGCTGCGAAGTCCAGGTCTTCAAGGGATGAGAAGAGTGTCCATTTAATGTGTCTTGGCATGTCTTCTGTTGTATGCCACATTAGCCAGTTGATGGCAATGTTGAAGAGGACTGCAGACATGACATACCCCTGATGTACTCCTGTTTTGACGTCAAAACTGAGCTCACTGTGATCAACATTGCATGTAAAGTTGAAATAGAAGCTTTTGATGACGATTATATGGAAAGGAATTCCATATGCCCAGAATGTGCCATCCTGTGAATGCTATCAAAAGCCTTCTCAAAGTCTATGAAATTTATGTAGACTTGCCATTGCCATTCTAAGCACTGTTCTATTATGTTTCATAGTGTGAAGATCTGGTCTGTACATCCATGCCCTTTCCGAAAACCAGCTTGCTCTTTTCTAAGAATACTATCAACTGCCTCTGATATACGCTGGACTAAAAATCTTAGACAGTGCTTTGCTTGGCACAGATAAAAGTGTGATACCACACCAGTTATTACAATCAATCGCAGAGTTCCTTTCTTCGGTATCTTCACTATAACCCCATTGATCCACTTATCTGGCACTTTTTTCCTTTCCCAGACTGATATAAATAGAGGGGCCAGGATAGATGCTGCTAATTTTGGATTTACCTTGAACAATTCTACATTCAAGTTATCCTTGCCAGGAGCTTTCCCATTTAAGGATTTGATGGCTTGAATGATCTCTTCCTTAGTTGAGGTGTCTGTGTTGATATCAAGATAGCCTTCTGCCTCCTGGATGTTTGCTTCCTCTTTAGGTGGCTCCCTGTTCAGCCATTCTTTGAAATGCTCTGTCCAGTGCATTTCTTGTTCTTTTTCAGTTGTTAGTAGGTATTCTTGTTTGTTCCTGATGAGAGTGTTTGTTGGTATCTGCCGTGTCATTTTGTAGACTGTTCCATGAGCAGCTGCTTGTGTTGCCAGATTATCAATGTAATGCCATTTGTCTGCTCTCACAAGGCATTTGACCTCCCGGTGTGCCTTGCGATACTGCTGCTGGTATTTGTCCTTTAGCTTCTGGGATTTAGGGTCTAAAACTTTTTTCTTCAAGGCTCATCTGGTTTCTATGGTATTCCAGATGCTGAGTGTAATCCACTCCTTCCTTCTCTTCTGCCTGTAGCCTAGACAAGCTTCACTGCTCTGTTTATAAATTGCTGTTACTTTGTCCCACTTCTTGTTGATCTCATCTGCATTCCCCATCTCTTCATCAAGGTCTGCAAGTGCTTGAAACCAGTTCTTTAACTGCAGAACGAAGGCTCTGTATTTCAAGGGAATTTAGCTTGCCAATATCATAAAGTCTATGTCCCTTGTTTGGTGGGCCCACACTTCTCAGTTTTAGCTTGATGGATGCTGTCACAAGGTGGTGGTCGCTGCCAACATCTGCACCCCTTCTCACTTTCACATCTGTCAGAGTGTTGCCATTGATCATGATATGGTCAATCTGGTTCTTATCTCTGCCATTTGGAGAACACCATGTGAGCTTGTGAATTTTGCAATGTTCAAATAGGGTTCCGCTGACAACTAGGTCATTCAAATTACAGAAATCAACAAGCTTCTCTCAGTTTTCATTCATGGTGCCACACCCATGTCTTCCCATTCCTCTGTCATTGTTTGTGTTGTCCTTACCAACTTAGGCATTCAGGTCTCCCATGGCGATAGTTAGGTTGTGGCGCGGTACTCTCTCTAACTCTGCCTGTAATGTAAGGTAGAATTTGTCCTTTACTTCTTCATCACTGTCATTTGTCAGAGCATAGCACTGAATCAGGGTGATATTATGATGTTTCCCTTTCAGTCTGGCACTCATAAGTCTGCTGCTGCTGGATTTCCGTTCAAGAAGGGAATACTCCACTCCGTTCTTCAAAAAGGTGGCAACACCCTCATGGTGTTGTCCATCCTCCCACCCAGAAAACAGCAAAGTTTCTCCCCAGGCTGTTGTTAATCTTCCAGATTTCACTTGTAGCCTAATCCAAATCTGATCTTGGACTTCAAGAGCCATCGTGCATTCATCTACTATGGAAACTAGTTCCTTTTTGCTCTGTTAGATGAAATAGAGAAGTTATTTCATTTACATACAAAGTGTATAGTAGAATGCTGGCCAGTTTCTCCTCCAGATACATGGCTGTAACTCACTGATTCTATGGGAGTAGTATCTGTTAACCTAAAGTCAGGACTGGGCCCTTGTGTCTAAAGTGGAAATCACATGTTTGTTGAACAGCTGAAAATCTGGGAACTTTCCTTTTACTACAAAGAGAAACTGATTCACAAGTTCCCCTTACAGAGGATCCCAAATGGCTCTACAAAGGGCCAGTGGTATCAGTTCTAGATGCCACAGAGAAATGTTATTACTTGATGCTCGGACTCAGAGTTATGTTTTCCACACACTACAAATTCAGTCCTACATTGGGTTGAGCATTCTCACCCTGATCCAGCACAGTTTATGCCAGATTGGGAATGTGGTGCTCGACACCTTGTGAGATCAAGCCCCCAATCCTTTTCCTGGCCAGCACAAAGAGCAAAGAATCTTCCTATAGCTTCTCTTTTTAAAGGATTCCTGCTGACCAGGGTAGATAACATGGATGTACTGCACTGACTATACATACGGACTAGCTAGTTGCAAGGCTGGGCAATCCCTCTTGCCCCACAGTATGAACCTTCTTGAGGCTGTAATTTATGGTCCCACCCACTCACTGAATTCAGGTCCTAGCACTCTTTTAGTGTTAGGGAGATATTCCACCCTGTTGCATGTGCAGAGAAATAGGTTCCCTAAACCTGCTTCTCTGCTTAGGCACCTGCGCAAGAGAAGGCAGCAGGATTTAGCACTAGTGTTCCAGAACTAGATTCTATGGACACAAGATTTAGTGCAAAAATTCCTGTTTCAAATGCTGCAGTTTGCACACAATGTACCTACTTAGCCCTATGAAGATAGGGTAATATTACAGGGTATGTCTACAAGCATCTAGGAACGAGGCTCCCAGACTGGCTAGACAGCCTCATGTTAGGTGGGATTGATCTAGCACCCTAAAACTAGCAGAGTGAGCATTGTGGTTCTGGAGAAGACTCTGGTTAGCCACCCAAGCTCAGGCCAAAGGATTTGGGGGGCGGGGGAGGCATAAGAGACTGAGCTGCCACCTGAGCCATCCTTGCTGCTAATTTTAATGCACTAGCTCCAGCCCAGCTCATGCAAGTCTGTTTTCCTGGGCTGGGGGGTTCACTCTCAGCAGCAATGTGCACATACTGTAAGTGACCCTCGTATGTAACGGAGAAATCCTGAGGATTTACCCTATTGCTGAAACAAAGTAGTCAAAACCTAGCTGAAACAGGGCTTTAGAATTAACACTGAAGAGGCCATATTGTCATTGTGGCTTTACTTTAATATGATTGACATCCAGTGACCTTCTCGTGTGTACTTTATAGGGCCCTATTCATGAATGTATGATGTTGACAATTGGGTCACCTTTCTGCTGATTTTCTTTACATGCAACATGACCCTGTATTCTATGCATAATTAAACAGTCAGTGATCTATAGGTATATAGAGAGTGTGTGCAGGGTCTTGGCTGGTGAAGAGCCACCCAAAATAAGATTAAGCTAGGAGACATCTTTTTCAACACAGAAATGCCATTTTATAATGGATCATATCTATAACAAGAACTGTTTGAGAATTTGAAAGAGGAGGGCAATTGGGTGAAAGATTATGAAATGGTAGAGTTCATGATTCTAAGAAATGGTAGGAGGGAGACCACCACAATAAAGACAATGGATTTCAAGAAGGCAGACTTCAGCAAACTCAGTGAGGTGGTAGGTAAAATCCCATGGGAAGCAAGTCTAAGGGGAAAAACAATTGAAGACAGTTGTCAGTTTTTCAGAGACATTAAAAGCACAAAAGCAAACTATCCCACTATGTAGGAAAGAAAGTATGGCAAGAGACCACCATGGCTTAACCAGGAGATCTTCAATGATCTAAAACTCAAAAAAAGTCCTACAAAAAGTGGAAACTCTGCCAAATTACATAGGATGAACATAAACAAACACCACAAATATGTAGGGACAAAATTAGGAAAGACAAGGCACAAAACGAGGTCAGAGTAGCTAGGGACATAAAAGGAATCAAGAAAACAAATACATTAGAAGCAAGAGGAAGACCAAGGACAGAGTAGGCCCATTACTCAATGAGGAGGGGAAAAAATAACAGAAAATGTGGAAATGGCAGAGGTACGGAATGACTTCTTTGTTTCTGTTTTCACCAAGAAGGTTGGTGGTGATTGGACGTCTAACATAGTGAATGCCAGTGAAAAGGAGGTAGGATCAGAGTATAAAATAAGGAAAGAACAAGTCAAAAATTACTTAGACAAGTTAGATGTCTTCAAATCACCTGGGCCTGATGAAATGCATCCTAGAATACTCAAGGAGCTGACTGAAGAGATATCTGAGCCATTAGCGATTATCTTTGAAAAGTCATGGAAGATGGGAGACATTCCAGAAGACTGGAAAAGGGCAAATATAGTGCCCATCTATAAAAAGGGAAATAAGGACAACCAGGGGAATTAAAGATGAGTCAGCTTAACTTTGTACCCGGAAAGATAATGAAGCAAATAATTAAGCAATCAATTTGCAAACACCGAGAAGACAATAAGGTGATAAGTAATAGTCAGCATGGATTTGTCAAGAACAAATAGAGTCAAACCAACCGGATAGCTTTCTTTGACAGGGTAACATGCCTTGTGGATAGTGGGAAGCGGTAGATGTGGTATATCTTGACTTTAGTAAGACTTTTGATATCTCACATGACCTTCTCATAAACAAACTAGAGAAACACAACTTAGATGGGTGCATAATTGGTTGGAAAACCATTCCCAGAGAGTAGTTATCAGTGGTTCATAGTCATGCTGGAAGGGCATAATGAGTGGGCTCCCATAGGGATTGGTTCTGGGTCCAGTTCTGTTCAAATCTCCATCAATGATTTAGATAGTGGCATAGAGTACACTTATAAAGTTTGGGAGGGGTTGCAAGTGCTTTGGACAATAGGATTATAGTTCAAAATGATCTGGACAAACTGGAGAAATGGTCTAAAGTAAATAGGATGAAATTCAATAAGGACAAATGCAAAGTACTCCACTTAGGAAGGAACAATCAGTTGCACACATACAAAATGGGAAATGACTGCCTAGGAAGGAGTACTGCACAAAGGGATTTGGGGGTCATAGTGGATCAGAAGCTAAATATGAGTCAACAGTGTAACCCTGTTGCAAAAACACACAAACATGCTGGGATGTATTAGCAGGAGTATTGTAAGCAAGACACGAGAAGTAATTCTTCCGCTATACTCCACGCTGATTAGGCCTCAACTGGACTCAATTGTGTCCAGTTCTGGGTGCCACATTTCAGGAAAGAGGTAGATAAATTGGAGAAAGTCCAGAGAAGAGCAACAAAAATGATTAAAGGTCTACAAAACATGACTTATGAGGGAAGATTGAAATAATTGGGTTTGTTTAGTCTGGAAAAGAGAAGACTGAGAGGGGACATAACAGTTTTCAAGTACATAAAAGGTTGTTACAAGGAGAAGGGAGAAAAATTGTTCTTCTCAGCCTCTGAGGATAGGACAAGAAGCAATGGGTTTAAATTGCAGCAAAGGCAGTTTAGGTTGGACATTAGGAAAAACTTCCTAACTGTCAGAGTGGTTAAGCACTGAAATAAATTGCCTAGGGAGGTGTTGAATCTCCATCATTGGGGATTTTTAAGAGCAGGTTGGACAGACACCTGTCAGGGATGATCTAGATAATACTTAGTCCTGCCTTGAGTGCAGGGGACTGAACTAGATGACCTCTCGAGGTCCCTTCCAGTTCTATGATTTTATGTCAACACATACAATACTTAGAGCCTTAAAGTTGCTGATAAAATAATTGAATAAAGCACAAATATCCCACCTAGACCCGTCTATCATATTCTACCTCTTTTTCAAAATATGAAACATTTCAAACAGCTCCATTAAAAAAAAAAATCTAAATTCTTCTTTCAAATTTCTAAAATCTTGAAACAACTAAAATTTCAGAATTGGAGAAGTTTTGTATAGCTCTTGTCCAGCTTACAATTTCTCAAGCTCATAAGAAGGCATCATGGGCTAAATATTTCTGGTCTTACTCACATGACTAATTCCAAAAGAGTCTGTGGGATTACTTCTTGAGTAAGGTAATGAGGACATTATCCCCATATATGATGGGTAGTAGGTCCAAATGTTTAAAAGCCCCAAGATTTTCCACCAGAAAAATCATGTTACAGATGGGCAGTTTTAAAACTAATTCAGATGTAAAGGCCTTTGTTGCATACAAAAGTAGCCTGATTTCATCCCCCCCACCCCCAAAGAACTTTGAACCTGTGCTGAGTTTCATCCAAAGACTTGCTAAATGTCAATTAATTTTTGTGTGAATCTTGTCTCAATTTCAAGTGCAGGTTTGAGTTTCAGAAAAACTTCCTTGGAGGATCCAAGAGATGAAGGCACTGTAGGTACCACTAGCCAATGGCCTGTTAAGCATAGATTTCCCTGAAGAGTGGAACTGTAGGGTTGGTCTACAAAGTTAGGTTGGCTTAACTACATCACTCAGGGGTACAAAAAAGGTCACACCCTGTGAAATATACTGGCGGGGGGAATCAACCTAAGCCCCATTGTAGACACTACTAGGTCTTCCATCAACCTTGCTACTGCTTCTCTGATAGTGGATTTACTAGAGTGATGGAAGAACCCCGTCACTGTATTACTTATCTACACTGCAGCAGTAGCATTTCTAGTGTAGATATAGCATAAGGTCCAAAAGAACTGAGATCCACAGAAGCACCTGGAGGCCAGGATGCTACTGGAGAGGAGTGTGGCAAGGATACATGGGGAAATTAGTCAGCTGGTAGCAGGGATTGGCCCTGGCTTCTGTCTATTGCCTCCTGTGTTTCAATGTAGGATTTTACTATTATGTATTATGGGGCATGTTCTCAGACACTCCATAATGCACACATGGTAACCTGCACACTGAAGGAGCTAGGGCCCACCAAAGAACAGCAGGAAGCAAGGGCAGTGGTGCTTCCAGCCAGAAGGTTGAAAACATTTTTTCCAACCAAACAAAATGGCTTTAAGATTATGCACCAATTGAGGAAAATCCATTAAAAAAAAAAAAAAGATTTTCACTTAAAAAAATTAAGTCAAATGTCAAAAAAAATGTTTATAAAAAATTGGGGGGGGGGAGCATTTTCCTTGTATCCCATTACTGTAGTAAGCATCTACACGGAAGCACGATAATGGCAGTAGCTGCAGCTGTGCCCCATAGCATTTTAAGTGTACACCTAGCTTACACCTGAGCAGCTCTGTCCAGATGGCCATCAGAGATCTCTCCCCGGTTGCTTTTCCAGCCTGAAATGTTCTAGCAAAGCTGGGCCAATTTATTATTGTAATTCTAAAGCAAAAAAGCTTTTTATTTGGTGGTGGGGAAAGGTGCAGGGGAAAAGGGCTGAATACAGCAGCAAAAGTGACCAAATTAATGGGAATTAAATTAATTTATAAAATAGTATTTCTGAGTAGGGCCAGGTAAAACTGGTGGGAAAAGATTGTGAGAAGTTATTAAAATGTTTTCACTAACTAATTTCACACTCTTCCCCCTCTTATTTGTGTGTTTCTGGAATTTCAAGTGTGTGATTTACAACAGTGTCCCAAAATCTGGGAAAGCCACCTTTTCTTGAAAAGTTGCACTTGTGAATTATGAAAGCTTCTGGAAGAGGTGTTCTGCAAAGACACAGTGATAGAGAGGTTCTAAGCTCTACTCCTTCTGTTGTCTCCAACAATACTTTTCATTTATACACATTTCTGCACACAGTGGCTCTGATCCCATAGCTTCAGTGTCACTCCATGCAGGAGTAAAGGTGCATGTGTGCAGATGCAGTTCCAGAAGGAAGGTGTACAGAATCCAAGAGGAGTGCCAAAAAACACAACCACATATCTCCCTTTAAGGACTCCAACACCAGTCAGAACTCCAAGTTTCCTTAATATTCTAGGAAGGAGTTTTACAGGGTGGCTGGCTTTCTCCCTTTACTGTAGGCATCAGGCCAAGAGCCATTTAACACAGTTCAAAAGGCCCTTACCTCAGCCTTGAGTCAGAGCAACCAAATTTATAGTAAAATTTTACACACAAATAATGGGGGAGCAGAGGGGGAAGTGTGGAATTGCATTAAATCAAATAGTGGAAACATTTAAGTAAATTCTCAATCTTTTCTCAGCAGTTTCACCTAGCCCTGCTCAAATACTATTTAACATTACATTGATTCCTGTTGATTTATAGTTAAAAAAATTTTATATAAAACTTTTATGCTGAGTTTGGTTGCTCTGAGATAAGGGTCTTATGAACTGGGTTATGTGGCTCTTGGTCTGAGGCCTAAGCTAGAAATATTTATATTAGAATACAGATCAGACTAGTGACCTGAATCCTACATGTATGACTTCTAATCTTTCCCTCTGTTCAATTTCCTTTGTATTTATATAGTCCAGCCCCAGAGCTTAGCATGAATCCTTGACTGCACCCAGACTGTTAGGTCCAGACTGTCCCTTAACAGGATAGAAACCCCTTCACACAGGGCCCTTATCTGGTTATATTAAGAAGGTAAATCATTATCCTATTTATCAGATTGTAAAATGAAGTGCTTTCTAGGCAAGTCAATTAACCTGTCTCAATTTCTCTGCCTTGTTGTAACAGGAGAGTGATTATAGTTATTCGAAAGAAAATGTGAAAATATACTGGATATAAGAGGTCCACAACCACAAGTAGATTGATAAATAACAATCCTAATACTCAGAAAGGTTAAGTGGCTTACACAGGAGGCATTGTGGTCTAGTGGATTAGGTATAGGCCTAGCAATAGGACAGATGATGGTTCCTCCTAATCTTGCTCTAGCAGTTGTTGTTTGACCTTAGGCAAATAATTTAACACCAGCCCTCCATTTCTCCAGCTACAAAATGATTATTTACCTGACTACTAAATATTTAGTACTACATAACCAAAAAGCAGTTTAAGGTCTATTCCTGTCTTGGCCAGGGAGTGAAGTAGGAATCTCCTGGTTTAGACTAGGTTTTTGGGTGACACCAACAACTCTTATTTAGGGAGCTTTTTACAAAATCTGGAATGGGACTTTGAGTGAAGGTAGCTTTTTGATTTTTTCTCACCCACATGCAGATCATGGAGAAAAAAAAAATCACTAAAATTGTCAATGAAAATTTTTGAAGTGTTGTGGAATTGCACCAGTTTCAGGAAGATTTACAGACTTAGATAAATTGCATGAAAACCCTAAAAAAAAAAAAAGAGGGTTATACAATGACTGTCTCCTATCTCACTTGAGGAACAGGAGAACAATACACTCAAACTCCTCCCTTCTTTTGTTTGAGGGTTTTGTTTTTGTAAATTGACAAAATGAAATATGCAGATTTCTAAAATTCATTCCTGGTGTGAAAGCTTCTGTGCAAAGTTTCAGTGAAGTTGAATTTTTATATCTAGGTTATAAACCCTTGCAAACTAAAGCCTATAATGCTGACAGCAGTTGTAACAGGAAAAATGTGAGTATTAACACTAATAAAATACTGATCTTTTGCTGCATCTCCCCAAAGGGCATCAAGTGGAAGAAATTATAAAAGCATCATATATAATCCATTAAAAGATCTTTCAGCATGTGATAGACAAGGTTTTATTTGGTTCATTGTAAAGTTTCAAGGTGGATGTGGCTTAAAACTAACTGATTACTACAATGGGAGGGAGAGAAATGAGTGGTTGAAGTAGTAGATTGGCAAGCAAGAGAGGTGGGTTAAATTCCTGCCTCTACCACAAACATCCTGTATTATGTACAGCAAGACATTTAGAGAGATTTTTGAAGGTATTTGGGTGCTTGATGCCCATTGAAATCAATGCCTAAATACCTTTAAAAAAATCTGGCCCTTAATCACTCAGTTCCCCATCTGTTACATAGGAATGCTCTGTTTCTTAGAGTCTGGATGGTCTTTTTCAACAGTAAGCACCTCAGGCCAAGGACTGTGTGTATGTGCATTGTCTAGGTGTTACTGTCATACAAGTAATAGCTGCCTTCCAGGAGGGAAATCAGACCTCTGTTTCATAGGTTCTTTAGGAGCAGACTCAAGACAAGCAAAATTTACAAAGCACTGATAACTGGAATGTGGTGTCCTTCATCTCATCAACCTAGGTCAGGTCAACAGGCTGAGATTAAAGTGGTCTTTGACATTCAGTTTTGCAGTATTGTTGTAGCTGTGTTGGGCCCTGGATAAGAGACAAGCTGAGTGAGGCAATGTTTTTTCTTGGACCAATAACCCCCAAACCTTGCTAAGCTCATCAGAACCAAGCTCCACACAAACCAGGACACAACAGCTCAAAGAGTCACGAGACTCTGAATATTCCTCCCACAGACATAGGCGCTGACTCTATGGGTGCTCCGGGGCTGGAGCACCCACAGGGAAAAATTAGTGGGTGCTCTGCACCCACTGGCAGCCAAGCTCCCCTCACCACCTCTTCCCCCTCCCCTGAGTGCACCGCATCTCTGCTCCTCTGCCTACCTCCCAGTGTTTCCCACCCAGCTGCCACCAAACAGCTGTTTGACAGTGTTACCATGCTCCAGGAGGGAGGGGGGAGGAGGAATGGGAACATGGTGCACTCAGGGGAGGAGGTGTGGAAGAGGCAGGGCTGGGCCAGGGATTTGGGGAAGGAGCTGGAATGGGGGTGGGAAGAGGCGGGGCAGGGCCTCATAGAAAGGGTGGAGTGGGGGCAGGGCCAATGGCAGATGGGGGGGGGGTCGAGCACCCACAGGAAAGATGGGAAATCAGCCCCTATGCCCACAGACATACCTCCCAAGACTCATGGAGCCTACGCATGCCTATCACAAAATACCGTATACTGCATCCAGTGCAACAAATGGTGAAGCCAGATAAGCACTACACTCTTGAATGAAGTCACAAACATAAAGACAAAAACCTATCACCTCTGGATGAACACTTTCCTCAAGGAATCACTCCTTATCGGACCTCAGTCTTCAGCCTCAAAGGAAACCTATGTACAACATTTTCAAGAGATGAACCTGGGAAACTGAATTCATAACTCTGCTAGACACTAAAAATCACAGGCTCAGAGACACTAATTTTATGTCTTATTACAAGATTTTATAACCTACTAATCCTCCTTTGTCCTATGACAGCAGAGGTGTCAATTGCCCACTTCATTTTAAGTGGTCTCCTGCAACATGTTAGCCTCTCATGCTTAATCTGTCCAGACCTGAATAAGAGCTCTGTGAAGTTCATAAGCTTGTCTCTTCCACCAACAGAAGTTGGTCCAGTAAAAAATATTACCTCACCCACCATGTCTCTGTTTTGACATTCAGGTCAGCCTACTGAGTCTTCATTTTTCCCCCCATAATCTATCAATTTCCTATAATACTTTTTTCCTTTAAATACAGTAAAATATACAGGAGTTCACCTTGTTGTATATCCTGTTGGACATACAGACTCTTCATCATATGTGGTAGTAATGGAGCTGACATGCGACAATATACAAGATCATTGCATTTTTTTTTAAAACAGTGGAATAAAACTTGTTATGAGCCAACAATTACCATTGACAAGTTGCAATCATATTGGGAACTAATTTTATGAAAAATGATTGCCTTTCTCTGTAACCAAATCCAAATATATGTCAGAGTTAAGCTCACATTTTATCAAGTGGCTCAGCATCCTTCTATAGTCCAGCTTTTCCAGTCAGGCACCCACTTATATAAGGGAGAAGGAGGATTCATGCATTATTGATATGGCATAGTACATTTGGTATTCTTCAGCAGCAGGAATGCCACATTCCCATCATAGTAACCCAAATATATTTTTATTAAAAGGCCCATAAAATCTCCTGCTAATTATTAAAGAAGATGGGGAGAAAAAAATATGAAGTTTAAGTACAAGCTGGGAAATGTAATGTTGAAGCCGCTAGTACTTTGGTAGGCATTTAATCATTTTAAATGGAGTGGATTTACAAATGAATCAGGTCATCCCTTAGGGTTTATGAATTCTACATTTTTAGGTTCTCCTCACCTAGAAAATAACCTCAATGATAACCTCCCTGGGGGGCGGGGGGGAAGCTTTAGTAAGCTGTTCTCTAATTTCCTTTCAAAGTTTAGCTATGCCCACACTATCAGTTTCCTAGTCTGTCATTTGGAGAGAAAGTGAAATATTATTTGGAAAATTTATAACCCAGCAATTTAAGTGTTCCCTCTGCATGAAACATATACATAATTGCTATTTCATAAAAGTTTGATAATGAGATAAAATGCATGCAGACTTGCCTGTAACAATATGTAGGGCATTATTCCAAAGGTCATTTTAAATAATGAAGTGGATTGAGTGCATCTGAGAAAATAAAAAGATAACTAACACTGCAAAAAGATCTAAGATGAATACTATCCAAGGTCTAACATTTCTTAGCATCTTGCACTTAAACATGGGATTGTTGTTGTTTCATTCTAATCCTCTTCGGGAACCTCAGAGCCGGCATTTGACTGAGAAGCCAGCACCCTCCCCTGCAGAGGCTGCATCTGTCACTTCCAAAACAGAATTTCTTTGGAAAAAATCAGTAAACAGCATCACCTTTTACAATCTGTTAGATATACTCCCAGGGTACTATCTATTCTGTTTCATGTGTGATCATTGTCCAATTTGTTATATTATGAGTGCTAAAAGATGGTTTCCATTGTACGTAGACTTTCATGTTCTAACTGGATAAAATAGGACATTACAGGTTTTCAGATTTTGAGGGACAGATTTACAAATGTTTAGTTTTCACTGAACAGATTTGCAATATCTGACTGCTTGGGTTTTACATATCTACATGAAGTGACACTCCTGGCCTGATCCTAATTTGACTTAAAATGTCCTGTTAAATGCTTAATCCTTAAAAAGCGAGAAACTCAATTTATTTTAAATCATAACTTAAAAAATTGCTGGGATAAATTAAACAGCATCACTAACAGCAGGGACAGAAAGGAATATGATGTACAGTGCATGTGCAAGGCTGTTTGCTTCATTACAAGAAAGCATCTAGGTGGCTGATTCAAAAGGGAGCCAAGATAGTAATGACTGATAGTCATTCATTGCCATTTGATTGTCTATGTGAAATGAGTTGGTGTCTAGGTCGGTTCATAGCAGACAGGTGTCTGCAATACAAAAATCATCATCACAGTGGGCACCCTTGTTGTCAGTCTCATTATGGAAGCCAAGCATTAGCTGGGCATGGAGAATGAATTAGAAATAGTCCCTCAGTGAGGATTGAGGCATATTGGCAGTATGGGGTTGTTTATATTGCCACTGCCATTACTATTCTTGCTTGAAGCATAAATAAGACTTCAGTCTCCAGTGTTAATCCGGCATCTATCACAAGCTATGAACTAGAGAACTAAAGATAGGCCTAAAATGTGTATGCTTAACTGGGGTAGTGATTTACATGTGCAATCATACATCAAGATTGGAATTTACTCCATAGATTTCATTAAAGTAAAAAATAGACAAAGTAAAACCTTTAATATGCCAGTACTTACACTTTGTATTACAGAGCACTGCTGATCAATGGAGCTTAAAGCCCTGTACAAAGATAGATAAGTATTAATTCCACATGTTATAAATGAGGGCTCAAGTGGCTTACCCAATATTACACCAGACCTCAGTTGCAGAGGTAGGACTAGAAACAAGATCTCCAGTCTATGGTGCAAGCCTGCTCCAGTACATATCCACAGTGGATGGCTTAGCACAAGCCGTGCCACACCACTGTATTTTAAACACGATTATGAGGACTACCATACATCATGGGGAGTGTTTAATCAATAGTATAATACACATTGAAGTCTTCATAGGCCACGCACTTATGTAATTGTATGGTTAGTGAGTTACGCTTGGTGAGGGGAAGGAAGAGATTCAGTTTTCCACCTTTTAATGAAAAGAATGATTTCTATACAGTTTATTGAATCTTTGACCACATAAAACACAGACAAGTAACAGAGCAAGTCATAGCACACACAGATACTGTGGACGCACCACTGTATATGACATGTAACTCATTGTTGACACTCAGCATTCCTCCCGATCAAAAGTTAACAGCTATGCTGATTTGTGTGATGAGGATAAACATCCCCTGGGCATCAGGTTTTAGGCCCCCAACAAAGCAATATTGCCCATTCAATTTCAAACCGAGATTTTTCGAGCTTCAGAGGATGAATTTCAAGCATTACTACATGTGATAGAGATATCAATTGAGTATGCACATCAGCTTTTTCAAACTTTCAAAACGTATAATTTTTCTAACCTTTATAGAAGTTTGCTGTTACTTTGCAACCTTTTATATTATTCTTACAGGATTAGAAATAACCCAGCATGAGATGGAAAGTTATTCTTTAGCATAAAAAAACAATTAGAAGACCATTTCCAGCAATCAGATACAGTAGAATCAGCGTTTTCAGACCTTACAATGCAGCCTCCAAACATCCGCCCCCCTCACTATCACCGAAGTAAAAAATTCTGATGTTGCAATTTCCAGAATTTATCATTCATTCTGCCAAATACTAGTATGTGTGTGACCGACTGCCACATATGCTGGGGGTGAGGGTATATGCACAAACACAGCTTATCTTAAATACCATCCAATTAGTTTAAATGAAAATATAACTATTATGTTGCCATTATTCCCCTACAAATTTTGGGGTTATTGCTTATTGTTGCTAGTGTTATGTCCTTCAGAACTTACAATTTCTAGATCCATTGTTTCTTTTGCTCTCCATATAATCATAGTACTGTATTCTCTTGCCCTCTTCATTTATTCCATTAGTACCAATAACCTTCTCCTTACTAGAAATATTGTAATTTTTAAAAAGGTATTTTTGTTGTAGGATTTTTTACATTGCCAAGTAAGATCCACAGCAACATGATTGGAAAGGCCCCAAGTAGCAGCCAAGAGCTACTAGTAGGCCCCACTGGGATAATAGTTTCCTAGATATCACTGTATTTAAACACATTGGGCCAATTTCCCCCATTGCAATTCCACTGAGTCAATGCAATTACACCAAGAATAAATGTGGCCTGTAGTTGCTAGGAGAGTTCTAGAAAGGTTTAAAATAGATATGTAGAGCAGGAAACAAACCCATCTATAAGACCAGTTGGATGGGAGAGGGGTAAAACATGGCTGTAGAACACCATAGAAGGGATCCTAGAACAGATACTTGTTTAGATTTAGGATTAAATTCTGAACCCTACCCTCACCAGGTCTCCATTTTGGTAGACAATATATTGACGTCCAAGTATCTGATTGCTACTGTAGCCATCTGAGGTTACCTAAATTGCACCTGTCAATAACTGTGGATGTAAAAATGAGGTCATTGTTTGAAAAAGTAGGTGCTGAGCATATGCTGAGATCCACAAGAGCCAATTTAAAAAAAATTGGCAATTTTTAGAAAATCTTTTTCATCTAATTGCTTTGATGTAGCAACATGGAACACCTTATTTGTAATAAGGCTTCAACTAGTAGGTTTTCCAACGGGGAAACTTTATTCTTTTTTAAATTAAAAACTCTTTAAGTGTTACAGTGGTTAATTATAAGCAATAACCCACTTTATGATGGGTGTTATTATACACTCTCACTTCATGGTTATTGCTTAATAAGCCTTATATTCATAGTTATTTGGAAGGAAGGATGAACATGTGGTCCAAAGGTGCTGGCCTGGGACTCAGGATATGTGGGTTTCATTCCTAGTTCTGCTAGAAGTTTCCAGTGTATCCTGGAACAAGTTAGTTAATTACTCTTTGCCTCAGCTTCCAAATAAATAAAGTCATAAAAAAGATTAACTGACTTTGCCAGTGTTACACAAGGAATCTGCTGTAAAGTCAGATTTAAATCCAGCTAACTCACAGGAATGTTGTGAGGATAAATCCATAACTATTTTGAAGGTGCTATGGTCCATATAACTAGCTATAATCTAATCATGCAGTGCAGTCTGGATTTGATTCTACTTCCAATGAAGACAGTGGAACGGCTCCCATTGATTTAAATAAGAATTGAACCAGGCACTACATGCACATATCTGGTATAACAATACACTGTTGTGTGTTTGTGTTATTGCTTCTTTATAGAACTGCCTATGGTGCATGGTAAAACTGCAATATCGTAGGAATGAATGTAATCATCATGCTTCTGAAGGTAGCCCAGAGGGGTCAAGAGAGTTATAACTGCAGAACAAAGTCTTACCTGCGCACTAATTGTATTTTTGCATAAATTACATCAGTAAACAGATAGTGCATTGCATAAAGTTGTCCTGTTCCCAGAGGGAGCAGTCCACCCCAGGTTTTTTGGGATCTTTAAAATCACTTGTAATGGGGTACACTACAGCCTCATCCTTTGCTACCCCAGACACCTTTCAGTCTCTGTCCAGTAAGTGGCAATGTCATTTGACTTTTACATTCCCATCACCAACAGTCTTGTACAAAGTATTTACAGTGTTTCTTACCCTTTAGCACAGGGCCAGCTATCTCAGCATACACTGGACTCAGTTAGCCCAAGTCCTCCTCACTCACAGCATTCCTGTGTCTTCTTTTATAACCCTCAGTTGATGGCTAGTTGGTTCATTTGTGCTCTGAGCCTCATCAGCTAATTAGCTGCATATCCCCTCTGCCTTCTCCAGGGGAACTGATTGGTGCCTATGTGATCAGTGTGCTGGCTCACCTGTTAGCTTCCAGCACTCTGTCATATCTCCCCTCTTTGAGCATGAATACCATTAGGGAATGTCTTTTTTCTTGGCCATTTCTGCCTCCAGTTCAGTATTTAGAAAGCAGAAGGTATAAATATTCAAACATGTTTACATGTTCTACAATTCAGAGATTTTTTTTTAAATTAAGCACACTTAATAAAAAGCATTTATGAGGTATTCCAAACTGTCATAAAGTAGCATCATTTAGAGATTTGCAAGGAAGTTTATTTGCAGCTTCATACACAGATTATATATATAAGCAATGCCCTATAATGCATCTTCCAGCTGCAATAAAATTTGAAATGGGCACTTGAGTCACTGCCCTATATGACAGCAGGTATCAGATTACAAAAAAGGGCTCTTATTTTAATTTTTTATGCATTATCTGAGTCATGTTCTAAGATGGCTACACTAGCGAGCTTACAGCAGCACAGCTATACTGATGCAGCTGTGCAACTGTAAGATCCCTCATGTAGCTGCTCTATGCCAACGGGAGAGAGCTCTCCCATCAACATAATTAAACCACCCCCATAGCAGCAGTAGCTATGAGCAAGAGAGCGGTCTCCCACCAACATAGTGCTGTCCACCCCATGGCTTCTGTAGATGTAAGTGTGTTTTTCACACCCCTAAGGAACATATTTTGTACTGACCGAAGTGCCAGTGTAGACATAGCCTAATGGAAATCCATGAAACCTGGAAAAAAACCCCACACCTCTTCCCCCACAACAACTGTAAATTCTGAGGATTTAAGGATTTCCTTCAGATTTTGCGGTGTTGTCCAGAATCTAATCTTTCACTTAAAACAAATGAAGTTTGAGACCTTTTTAGTTGTGAAGATAGCCTTGACAATGTAAAGCTGTTACCTTTGTGATGCTTCAGTCTGAAACAATAGATTTATAGGACATGTCAACTCCCTGCTAATCATTGTAATGGAGAGTCAAATCTGAAGGCTAATTATGACTCCTTAAATTTCAAAATCATTAACCCTTTACTGGCAATACTTAGACCCAAAAGACATTCAATTGTATGTATTCTAGTTCAGCACTGAGAATCTTTGAGCATGGCAGATAATTGAAGTTATAAAACTGTATAAGTTATGTTGCACATTGGAGCACACACATTTGAATTTGAAACAGGAAGTGGTATGTGGATATTACAGTTATAAGTTGCAGGATAGATAAGTGACCAAATAGCACTGGAGATCAACATAGGTAGGACTGAATTCATCATTAAAGTAACATTGCGAGGAGATCACTGACTAAAGGAGAAGAGGCATGAGGGATTTAGTGGAGGTGGGGGAACAGGTTGCTATTGCCAAGATTTTAGTTAAAAGGCCGAGAACCACTGCAATAGAATGTGCATCTGTGTGCATATTCCAGATGTTCAGTTTAACAAACTCAGGATGCACCCATAAGTGAAGCATATTGCAACTGTATTGAAAGTGTTGATCCTACAGGTTTGCACTTACTCAAGAAGAAATGTAGCAAATTAAATTTGATAATTTAATCTAGGAGTGTGGTGGATAGAGGATAGAAATTACAAATAGAGAATCTTTCCAATCATTTATAGTGTACAAAAACACACAGTGGATTTGTATTGTGTAGCTATTAACATTGTGCCACTTTGTAAATCCTATGGTCCATTAGGAATTCAACAGTTAGAGGTAGCTGAATACTGGAAGAAGGGTTGTTAATATCCTCTGCTAGCTACAAACTACAAAATATGCTGTCAAGGTTTGCTGTTACTGCTTCCCTAACCTATGTGGGAAAGATTAGTGGTTTGGCAGTTGTACAAAGGGAAAGCTTCACTGTCACTAAGCACGGGAACTATCCCCGGTGCTGAAAATCCTTCGGAGCGTTTATGTGGTAGGGACTGATAAATATTTCCAGATCCCAAAGGCAGGCTTAGGTTTAGAGAACCCTTCCAGCTCTGGCTGGAAGGTGTCAGGCTGTGATATAGGACATTTGGGGCTGTTACGTAATTGCACAGTTACAGAAGCTTCCTTTATTGTCAGACTGGTCATCAGTTTTCATCGGAAATAGATTGCATCCTGCGCTAGTCTCATGAGTAAAGAACTGGTTGGTACCACTGTGAAATGGAATGGTCATTCCACATCTGTGCTTCTACATAAAAAGGATTGAAAAACCCAGAATCTACTCCACAATTGTCAAGGTCCAAGTATGGCCTGTTAGAATTTGCATGTTTAATCTTAACTAACTGTTCTCAATTGTCTTAGCTGTTCAAACTCCTTATAGTCTATAGGAGAGATTGTGAACCCTTTACTCATGCTGCTGAGTACTTTCCCACTTACATAGCACTATTGAAGTCAATGGAACTATTTATGTGAATAATTGCTCCCCACTGGGACTAAGAGGATATAATCTGACTAAATTTTCTGAAAAAATCCTTGCAAAAATATTTAGATTTGTTAACACATTGCATGAGAAAAACAATGACTTAACATGATATGGGAACACATTACCCCCTTTGTCTAACACCATCTCTTGGCAACTAATTACAGAGAATGTTGTAATGCAGAGCCTGATCAGACCCTTTATAAAAGATTATATACTGTAATGGTTCAAAACACAATGCTTATAGTAGTGTTAGTACAGTGCATTGGACCACTATTTTTGGCAAGACAGGTAGTGATACCTTTAATTAAGGTTGCCTGGCACTTCCCATTGTAAGACCCAGTTTTTAGTTGCTTATAACTAAGTCAGATTCTAACCATTCAGGCTGAAATTTTCCAAATTGGATGTTTGCCAGATGCTCAGTTGTTTGATGTTTGGAAATTTTCAGCAAAAATTGTTCAGCCATTTCTGGAAACAAGATTAAGGAAAATTATGTTTGGCTTATGTTAAATTGGTTGTAAAGCTTTGGGGTTTTGTTCATTTTAAGAAGCTCTTACACCTATATCCTTCAGAGCCAGGACTTAAAATTTGGAAAAGGGGTGCTCTCAAGGGTGTGCCTTTTACTGTTCCCATGAAAAACTGCCTTAATCGGTCAAGTTACGCAACAGCAGCTTCATATGGCTTTGTTGTTGTCATAGTGGCATGTACAATGGATTTCCATCTTGAAAGGTCCTTTGCAAGTGTTTCCTTAGTCAACAGTCAGGATGAGAGGATTTAGCCTCCTTAAATCCCTCAAAATTGTATCTTCCAACCTCAGTCATGGCTAGTCTCATGCTCTGCTTCCTTCAACCTCAGCTCTATAAACCTTCTGTAAAAGTGTCAAGTAATGAGCCTTAAAAAAACCTCACTTCACACATGGGCAATAGAGACTTGCTCGATGTTGGTGACCTTAAATGTGGTGTTTCTGAAATTGTGAATGCTTGACTTCACAACTGTGTTCTTTTAACATAGTTTAAATGTCATTGCAGAATACAGTGGGCTTTTTATAAGGAAAGCGTGGAGGATCAATGTGTTCCCAAATACATGTCTTGCTCCTACAGAAACAATCCACTTATGTCTATAGATATTTGTAATGGAAGACCCACTGGCCACCTCGACTCAGCTTGGAATGGGTCAGCCTCTGGTAGAATGAAAGTTAGACAACTGAGCTTCCTCTAAGTACAGAGCAAACTTTGTAACACCAAAACTGAACAGTGAGTATTACAAGAAAACTTTTAATAGGTTATAGCTAATGGGCTTCCCAGACATCTTTCAAAATATAAAAGACAGACCAAATTGTCCTCACATTAGTAATTTCTAAGCTATTCAAAGCAATATTGTGAACATTAAGATCTGAGAAACAATGAATTTGTGATTGATTCACCATTCATCATAAATTCATTCTACATCATCGGTGATGTGCAAGAAATTCACACCCTCTGATCAATAGTTTTTATAGCTTCAGTGAACTACCTGAATTAGATTTTGGAAGAAAAGATCACTGTCTCCAATAGTGATAAATTTTAGTTTATCAAGTTTTTGACCACAAAGGCTGAGATGAATTTTGATCAATGAGCCCTAGTTTTTAAAATGGTTTTGATAATCACATGTGATGTGTTGCAACATAGAAATAACACATCCAGATAAGGTTGGCATTTTTAGCTTCAAAACAATGAATGCTTCCCTATTTGGCCTAGCCAGTGTGATGAACTCACAGAGTGAGGTCTAGTTAGTGAGAGGGAAGGGACATCTTGTGGCTGAGGCCCATGCTTGAGACTCAAGAGACCTGTTTTCCATTCCAGGATCTGCCAAATACTTCCTGTGTGACCTCATGCAAGTTATTTCATCTGTGTGTGCATTCCAGTCTCCCCATCTGTAAAATGGGAAAGTTGCACTATCCTACAGTGATTTCATAAGGTCACATTCATTAGAGCTGGGAAAGTGTAAGTCAGTAGCAGCTTTACCTCCTGTGAAGCATTTTGATGGAATAATCCAGAGGACTCCACAATGATAAACCCACTACTGCCTAGCTGCAGTGTATTCTGAAAGAAGGGAGACTTCTCATTTACCCTAGGTTCTCTTTTTATCTATATTCTGGAGAAGATTTTCATGCCTGCTATTGATTCTGTATTTAAAACAATCCCCTTCTTCCTGCTCCCAACAACCTATCATTTATAAGCAGCTGATCTCTCTTTCTTACTAGTATGACATTTACAGAACGCTCAGGGTGCAAACAACATATATACTGTATTACAGGCACTGACATTTTCCTAACAGCAAAGGTTTTAGAATCCAAATACTCTTTAAATGTCTGTAGCGTGTTGTCTCTAAGACAATCCAATACATTAGGTTGTGAGTGATCAAAATCTATTACCATCTGACGGCTCTAAGGCCCTATATTAAAGGAGATAGGAGGGAGCTGATGGGTTCAGTTCCCCATGGATGTCTCCACAAACTCACCATCACAGCTGGCTCTACTGTTTCCCTTGCTAGCAGTCTCATCACAGAGACCAAGGAATGAATAAGCATAGAGAATGAACTACTCTCCCATCACTATAGGTGGGATTCCTCTCAGGGCACGTCTCACAGTCAAAAGTGGTGCATGGGCCGACCCACCAGAGCTAGCTTGAATCCAGCTAGCACAGGTAATGGCCACACAAATCGTGCGGCATGGGCTTCAAAACAGGTAGTGCAAGACCAGCACATGCCCTTGGTACGTACTCGGCTCATTAGCCTGATCTGAAGCCCTTGTTGCTCTGTCTTCACTACTGTGGTTCCCTTCAGTAGCTGGATTCAAGCTAGCTCAGCTTGGCTAGGCCATACACAGCTTCTGCTTGTAGACATACCCTTAGTCTCAGGGCTGAGAAGCTTGAACTGACAGCTTGTGTTTTACCGGTTCCATTGATAAATAGAGGGTGTCAGTCTATAAAGAGGTCCACCCAGGACTTTTCATGAATATCAAGGGCTTGATCCAAAGCTCACTGAAGTAAAGGTTTCCATCAACTTCCGTGGGCATTGACTCAGCCCTGAAATTCACTAAAACAAGCTTGAAAAGAGTTAGAATACACATTATTGATATTTATCTCACCACAATTCTATCACTTTATATTGCATTTCTTTTCAGAGCACCTGGATGTGGGGCAAGATGCCAAGAGTGAGCACTAGCAAAATATGCAATCTATAGCTTTTATTAATAAGTGTAATGATGAGCCAAGCAATCTTTGTATTCAGCTTCTTTAAGACAAAGCCAACACAGCCATGGATAACACCATGAAACTGTGGTTGGCAGGAAAGTTCACTTTTTTAAAAAAGGGGACTTTTTCCTTATCTGTGTGGAGCAAGATTGCAAAAACAATTACAAATCCTGATTGAGCTTTTAAAAAAAAAGGGTATAGGCAGCCCTGCCATAGGTAATCACTCTGGGAATCTGCTGCTAATCAGAGGTTTCGCTTTTGAAAAAGGATTTTCCCCTCTGGTTCCCCCCACCGCAGTAAAATCTTCTGTTGACCTCACAGTTGTGGAAATAACCGCTGTCACGAAATGGCTAGGATTTACTGGCTCAATATGTAAAAAGATGCATAGATGTTGAGGGATACCAGTGATATCATAAGTCACGAAAGGAGAATTTCAAGTAGCATATGACATAACAGGAACTATGAGTTTGAGCTAGTTCCATACAACTCACTGCAATTCATTTATGGGGTTTCTTCACCCTTAAGATTCAAGACTCTAAAATCAGATTGCAACTGTTAAGGGTGAACTGCTGGGCTTAAAGTATTCAAAGAGGCACTCTCTAGACAAATTGTCTACAATTACTGTCCTACCCAGACAAAAATGTTTAAAGTTTTTGTCTTTGTCAACAGAATTTTATAGTCTATTGTGGAACAATAATTTGTTATTTTGCCTTGAGTGGCTCTCATCTTTAGTAAATTAAGTACTCCAATACCATGAAATCAATGAAGTTACAGCAGGGGTAATTCAGTGTTGAATTAGGTGCCATATTTTCATGAAAACTGCCTTGCAATTTATACTCACCATCACTAAATTTTGCCCCTTATTAGGAATAAGGAATCACCTTATTGGTAACATGGGAATTACAGAAAGTCCATGAAAGATTTTAAAATCAGCTGACATGTTTTATTTCATTTGCTAAAAATCAACTCTATTTGCACTTATTGAGATGAAGTTTTACTCCCAAAATCCCTTTTCTGTCTCACCCAATGGCAACATTCTCATAGCCCTACTTGATGTAACTTGAATAGCATTAGTTTCTCATATTTCTGCCTTTTTCCCCCCCCCAGCGTTTTCAGTCAGCACTAAAAGAAACTTCTACAAAGCTCTCTCAATAATGGAATTATGACCTTGCTTTTCTTCCACAGCAGCGGAAAAAGGTCTGTGCTAAAGTGACATAAAAGAAAAAAACACATGTAGTTCTGCACTAATGTAAAATGACACTCACTTTCTCCATACAGAGGCATAGAAATGTCCTGTGCTACATGGGGAAATACAGTCCCTATAAAAACCACGTGCCCTCTGAAAACTTGAAAATTTCCATAAGATCAGGACAGCATTTGTCTAAGAATAACTGACCTTGTCATAGCCTAGCCCAAGAGCTTGATGTGTTGTTAATGTTTCAACACCAAGGTAAAAACAAAAAACAAAAAAAAAACCCACGAACACTAACATTACTAATATACAGTGGGACCATCTTAGATGAAGTTTGGATAAATACAGTTAAGGGGGATCCTGAACTGTTTGAATAGACTTTCACCACCCTTAGACTGAAGTTTCACTCTGCATATGGGGACAAAAATCTTCCTGCCTCTTGACACGGTCAGCATGAATATTGGTTTGGCATATGGGCAATGGGTGGGGAGGCTCCATGGGAGATAGGGAAATTAATCTGTCGCAGGCTGCAGAAAGGAAACAGAGCTACTTCATGGTCATTGACTTCAGTTGGAGCAGATGCAGGACCCTCGTTAGCAAAAGATTAACCATTTAAAAGCCCAGGCTAAGTATGACACACACAGGACCATGCTGGTCCCTATAACCAGTTCAGAGCTATTGTGTGTGAGTAATATTCTCTAGGGTCCTGGTTCAAAGCCCATTGAGGGAAAGACTCCCTTTGGCTTTAATGTGCTTTAGATTTGGTTCAAGGAGCGAGATTGTGCTATCAATTATAGCTTTGCAATTTCATACAGTAAAAGGCAGAATCTGGCCCTAGAAGGAGAAGTTAATCCTAATTCTGCTTTGCTTAGCTCCTCCAACAACACTCATCTAGCATGGCTTCATATAGATAGCTACTCTTATTTTTCCTGACTTGGCATTTTTGAACATGTGAGATGACTTGTCTCAGAATTGCATTTAGAAAACAGAAATCACAAATCCTTCTACAGAGAACTACAGATGCCTTATCCAGATGATTGTGTGTGGATTACAGCATTTTATTTGTAAAAGACACATTTCTATCAATAATTTCTAACATTGTGCTAGGAAGATGAGCAATGCCCTTTCGAGATAACTAGCAACTTCCTTTTAAGAAAAAAAATCTCCTAAAACATTGTGTGGAGATCAAAGTAATATAAATGACTTTTTCCCCTTGGTGACACAGGTAAAAAAAACAAAATAAATTAACAGCCAGTTATAGCAAAACCAAAACCTTTTGTTTAAATTTCATATTAAACACTTATACTTAAATTATTGACTGAGGCTGAAGTCTAAAATAAAAGACTATTCCTTAGGAGTAAAATTCACCCCATGACAGAGGGCCCTTCAAAGGTTTCATCTGTGGCAGAGATGTACAAACAATAGAAATAAAGCGTTAGATTCACAAGGGGCCTAGGCACCATTCACAAAATAGAGAAGGAGGAGATGATGCCCTTATACCCAGTAACATGGTGATTAGGGCACTCATCTGGGATATGGGAGCCCCAGATTTGAATCCCCACTCTGGAACAAGGTGTGGAACTCAACTCCCCCCATCCCACACGAGTGCCTTAACCACCCAGAAATTAGCTACCCTGAGGTGGAGCTATCATAGTCTCTTCTATTGAATCAGTTCCAATTTGTGTCAATAATTAAATATTCCTTGGACAAGAGAGTGAGTGACTCTATAATCTGGTGGTTCAGGCACTACCCCTGGAAGGGGGGCACCCAGGTTCTGGTCCCTATTCTGAGGAATATTTCTACAAAATGAAGCTACTTCAACAGAAGAACCTGAGAAAGCCCTGTAGCTTAAGCACATCCTCCCCTAGAACTCAAGGAGTTGGAGTACTCTGTGTTTTCAATTCAGCCCTCTAGGGGCACAAGATGGGGAAACAAACAGACACACAGGTAGACCCCACAGAAGATTCTAAAACAAATTATTCTACTTAGATAGCACAAAAGATACACAGATCTAGACAAAAAAACAAACAACTATATGCATTACCCTACCTCAGTTTCCTTTCTGTTCAAGAGAGTTCTTTGGGCTTAGGACAGGCTCCTCTGGGGTATTCAGGATCCTTTCTCTATTCCTTACCCTCCTGCCCAGAGCTTCTCATCCAGGGCCTTACAGTCAACCAGTTTAACTCTTTTTGTTACCCTTTCCCTTCAAAGTGGGTAGGGAAATTTCCTTTCTTTTATAACCGTCTGTCCCCTTTGTCAGATGACTCCCTGATTAGCCTCAGTAGGTGATCAAAATCCCCTCCCAGGTGATTACAAAGTGATCTGTGGCTTAGTTACCAGCCCCTTAGAGTTCAGATTTGAAAAACTGGTTTTCCACAGGCAGCAGACATCTCTTTATCCAAGGCTGCTCCATTTGAATGGACAATCATCCAGGTTTATCAATCCTCTGGTGTCTGGGTGTGAGGTATTCTACATCATCTAAAGATGTATAGCAGAAGCTCCACTCCCTCTGTACCAGCCACAATGCATATGCCTAAATGGCAAGGCTGACCCCTTAATAATTATCTATTTCAGCTGGTGAATGTTGTGAAGTTTGGCTTCTGGACCCAACAATCAAGGAACTAGGCAGCTCAAAAGCACACAGAGTGGGATTCACAAAGTAGGATTCATATTTGGTCACCTAACTCCCATTGAAATCAAATCCTTTTGTGAACCTCACCCATGGAGAAGTAATATTAACTAAAGATGTTTAGAACCTGAAAGCTTTTGCATGAAAGTTAAAATCTCTTCTTACTTTACTGCTCTAGCCATTGCTGATGGGCCTGCTTCAGCAATTTCCTGAGAAGGTGCGTTATGGGGATTCGGTTTTTGCAACTGTTAATTTGAATCCGATAACTTGCACTGAGTAAGTGAAAATATTAAAAGCTTCCATGGCATTTAAAATGCTTCGTGCAGTTTGGTTCAGTAAAAGCTCATCTTTAAAACACTTACAATGAAAGGAAAAGCAAAGGGAATTTAGCCACTCTAGCTGCCCATGTTTTAACTGAGGTCATCTGAACTACCATTCCCAGAATGCTGAGAACAGTTATGTACAGTAAGTGAATATTAGGGCTGAGGAGAGAGAAGGAATATCAAATCTGATTAATATGATATCCAACTGATAGCCTGATTTTTTAAAAGTCCATAAAATGTAATAATTACTACACAGTATTTCCTATTAATAATATGTAGATGGTAACAATAATTATTAAGCAATGGTAAAATTTGGGTTGCTAAAGTTAGACCAAGTTTTCTAGGCTGTTATGGAGGAACTGTTCCATGTACCTAGCTGAATAAACAAGCAACGACTGAGAATGCTTCTAAATTAAAGCTCACCTAATTGATTGCACTTCTGATGAGAGAGAGAGAAGAATTAGTTGGTATGTTCACTACCAAGCAGACCCAACTATTGCAACAGTGACAGGAGATAAAATAAGCTGTCTTTTCCAGTAAAATAATGAGGAGTTTTGAACACTGGTATTTCCCTGTAATGAGAAGGAAGTGACAGCAATGAATACATCAGCGACAGTCACTGCCTGTCTTATTTTCAGATTTAAAATTCTTCCATACACGTACTGTGCACAGTGTTGGCTTGATCAAAACACCACAACATTGTTATGTCAGAGGGAGTCCCAGATCTCATGTGAGGAGAATCTTTTCCTTGTACAGGCTTCACAGCATTAAAACAGATAAACAGATTGTCTTTTTATTAACTGTTGTCTTGGGTCTCTGTGGGAAGTCTACATCAAAAAGGAGAAAAATCACCTTCGGATCAGTATACGACCACAAATCCATACAAAACTGCAAAAAGGAACAATTTATTACCTATTTCATGCCATAATGCTGCTGAAACAGATGGAAATCAGAATTGCTAATGCTATAGTCCTCTGTATGATGCAATAAAGGCAGGTTACCATTGGCTCTACTTAAAAGGCTCCCTCTGCCGATACAAACAAAACAGTTCCCAGGCTTTAACCAGTCTCAGTTGTTTGGCTAATCTGAACTTCTGGCTGTATTTCCAGCTATGTAAATTTAGGCAGCCAGATCCATGGAGTACCTTCCCTCTTCTGGTCAATGGATAGTCCATCCCTTTAAAGGTAATATTTGTAGAAGATTTTATTTTCTTTTTGTGCACCTTAAATTATGATAGACATTAGGGGCTGGATCCTGGACCCCAGCTTTTTTCTGTTTGTGCTGCTCTAAAGAGCTGCCCTAATAGATTTGAGTACTTAAGTAGCTCAGCCAGAGGAAAAAGGCCCATTACAGGATTGGGTGGGTTAGGTTCTATGGCCTATGATGTACAGGAGATCAGACTACATGATCATGATGGTCCCTTCTGGCCTTAAAGTCTATGAGAACTGGGGAGTCTACTGATGTAAGGGGCACCCTTAGGTAGGGTAAAGATGTGCTGCCCTGCAGGCATAGGGAGAGTTTCTAGATGTGGCTAGGCTGTGGAGAAGATGAACTGTATGGTGTTCCAGTATCCTCTGGCCAGATCCCTTTAGGATCACTCTAGCCAAAATGATTTAGAATAATGCCCTCCTGAGCCTCCTGCATGCCATGAAACAGCTGATTGGGAGGTGCGGGGCGGGAGTGGGAGGCGCTCATCGGCAGGGCTGCTGGTGCGTGGAAGGCGCTGGGAGCGGTGGGGGAGCTGATGTGGGGCTGCTGACTTATTACTGTGACTCTCTGGCAATGTACAATGGTAAATTCTGGCTCCTTCTCAGGCTCAGGTTGGCCACCCCTGGGCTAGGATATAATCTCTTAGCACTCATTGCCAAATTATCTTGTGTGATTTGGAAGAAGGTAGGAGACAGTCTGACCCACGCTTCAAACCATTTCCTGTCAGACAGGAGAGGGTAGGAGCTATGGAAAACACAGACAATTATCAGGAGAAATACATGGCCTGTGAGGCGTGAGTTACTTGACTATTTAAAAATAAATGCCTCTATTTCTTGTTACAGCTCTAGAGATTACTCCAAGTCAGGAAGCTCCATCCCCATTTCTAACTGAGTGCAATGGTTTGTGTCCAACCTAACTTTTGGGTTGGTTGTTTTTGTTTTGTCTCAGGACTTAACATTTTTCTCTCCCTCTGATCTTGTGCAAAGGAAAGTTCCCACTGAGTTGAGGGGGTGGTTTGGCTGTGTTAGGACTGACTGACAACTGGTATCCTGTCTCCCTGCCTGAATATATGAGTAACTCCCAATCAAGTCAATGGGAGCTCCTCAAATCTGACAGGAGGTATAAGACCCCCATGGTTGGGCCCAGTCTCTTTGGTTTGTGCCATGTTCTGTTCCTCCGTCTCCTGTTCTCAGCCCCAGTTCAGCTGTGTTATATGCAGCACTGTTACAGCACAGCACTGCTATCCTTTTAGAAATGTTTCCCGTCTCATCTTTATGGGAAAAATTAAATAACGTTAGACAAAGTGAAGCTGTACAGTTACAATTTAGAAAAAACACAATTGTCAGGGATCAGAGTAACAGCCGTGTTAATCTGTATTCACAAAAAGAAAAGGAGTACTTGTGGCACCTTAGAGACTAACCAATTTATTTGAGCATAAGCTTTCGTGAGCTACAGCTCACTTCATCGGATGCATCCGATGAAGTGAGCTGTAGCTCACGAAAGCTTATGAAGTGAGCTGTAGCTCACGAAAGCTTATGCTCAAATAAATTGGTTAGTCTCTAAGGTGCCACAAGTCCTCCTTTTCTAATTGTCAGGGAGTTACCAATGTGCATACTGATGTGCAAGAGAGATTAAGAACAATGCAAGATTTCAAAATGTTGGCATAGGGAATTTCTTAACATAACCTCAATGTCAGGTCTTAAACACTGATGTACCAGTAATCTGCCACAGCAAAGTCCCCCCTCCTCCATTCCAGATGGCAGTCCTCTTATATATCTCATCTATTTCTAACACACCCCACTCAGTGTAGTATTTAGGAAGTGCTACACAACTAAGCAGCATATGTCCAGAGTTGGATTTCACTGGTCCCTGAATGTGGACACTATATCTTATTCATCAGGCTCTGTTTAATTAAAAGTATGGTGGTACAATCCAGAAAAAATAACTGATTTAATGTGGGAATCTCACATTAATTGGGACAGTGTTTTCCACCGCAGTTTTGTTTTTCAGAATGTGCTGTAAGGGGAATGTTCTCCCTGGTATGGCAGAACGGCATACGGTCCTCAGTGCCACTGGTGGCCTGTGCTTGTGCTGTGCAGGGCTGTGGACAGAGCAGCTGTACAGGCCTAGGTAAGTGGTTTTCGCACCACCCCTAGACAGGAGGGAGGGAAGGGGATAGGCTAGGATAGGGATTTGGATGCACCAGGATCCAGTGACCATGACTCCACACAAGCGGCTGAAGTAGCAGCTGCAAGGAGGGCTCTGTGCCACACTGCTGCACTCTGATCCCTGACGTGAGGGTGAATTTCACCTTCTCGCCTTGTGCCCACATAGAGCCCATTATTTGGGTTTTCAATTGACTCGACAATACAGTTTTGTTTATAACAGCATCTTAGTCCCTAAGAGATATGTAAATCACACTCTTCTATTACTACATACCTCATCGTTGTCTGTCATTAATTTATTTTTCAATAAACCTGCAGATGCACATGGCTTTATACAATGGGTAAAATGTGCCACCCAAATAACAGACTCATCTCAGTCAGACCTGTGTAAATTGACATCTGTGGAATTACACCAGGTTTACACTGGTGTAAATGAGATCAGAATTTGGCCCCAAGTTCTTTCTCCCACAGGACTCACAATACCAGCTTCACTGATACACTGACAATTTGTACCACTCTGGCAATGCAAAGCAGCCATAAACCCCAGTTAACTGGCTAGTTAAACCAGCTTTATGGCTGCTTTGTGTCTGGAGTGGTGCAAACTGCAAAGTAGCTATAGAGCATGCTGGTGCATCTAGCCTATAATCTAAAGTCCCACAGCTATAGAATACAATTGAAAACACACAGAGCGGGAGCTGTGACCTTTATAACCAGAACTTTTCTCTTGTTTGATTATTCGGGATCTATAACTGGAACATTTCTTATATTTTCTTATTTGGGCTCTCTATTGAGTTTTGTGGTTGTGAGATTGTATACTGTTTTCTTTCTGTGTATCCTTTCCATAGCAGGAGGGATTTATTCTCAGCACACAGCTGTGAGGGAGAGACCAATTTGCATAATGATGTGCGGGAGAGATTGAGAAAGATGTAGATTTTCAAAATACGGGCACAGGGAATTTGTTAACAGGACCCCATAAACTGTGATACGCTTTTTAGCAGCACAGCACAGAACAACATTTCCCCACAATAAGGAAGTCCTTTCCCTCCGCCATGTCAGTGGGTAGTTGTGGTGATGTCATGGGCTTGAAAGGAGTTAATAGTAGGGTGACCAGATGTCCCAATTTTATAGGGACAGTCCTGATTTTTTGGGGCTTTGTCTTATATAAGTGCCTATTACCCCCCACCCGCTGTCCCGATTTTTCACACTTGCTGTCTGGTCACCCTAGTTAATAGGCAATTAATTATGGCACAGGTGTAATAGATGGACCTAATTAGTTGCTTCTTAGCCAGGGGGGTGGGACTGGGAGACATCAGCTGATAATGTAATGGACACCTGGTGCCCATAAAAGGGGGAGAGAATTCAGTCTGGAAGGACAAACTCCCGTGAAAGACCTGAACAAGAGTCTACAAGAGAGCAGAGACTTTAATAAGAGTGGTTCTGAGGGACCAGTGCTCATTGTTGTAACTGAGAAGAAGATCCTGGAGTAGTGGAGGAAGGAGATTCCCATTTTAGAATGAGAAGTGGTACTACCAATCCCCTCTGCTTAAATTCAGGAACACATATGCAATTGGTAATATTGCTAGAGCTAGTGTGAACCTTTTTCAATGTGCCTATTGTATGTAGCTAACCTTTCTAGTGTTTCTAATAATTTAGTGCCATATTCAAAATTAAAAGGCATATGTCAGAATATGGCCCTATATCTCCTTTCTACATGGAGCTGCCTTCTCAGTTTGGATTAGTTGTGAAAAAGAATATTTCCCATGGAAAAAAATTGCTATCCTACTATTCTGTGGGGAAAGATGTATTTAAAGATAGGAGTCTGTCACTGCACTTTAATAGTGACAAGACCGTGTCCTTCTAATCTCTTGTAGTAGTTAGTCTGCATCCAAAGTTCCTTGTCCCTGTTTATCATAACTGCCATAACAGATTGCAAAGAGTCAGTCAGTGAAACAGCTTGTCTCTTACCTAGCTTTAAAAATGAACTCCAGAACCTTGAAATGGATCCAGGATCAGACAGCATGCTAGCCTAGTGCAGGGAACTCTATTGTGATCAATTAGCCTAATTCATCAGCTGATCACAACATGTTGTACTAGCTGTTACTTTCACATGGCTTTCATGGTCAGCCAGAAGTAGAGCATGTGTAATAATCTAATATGGGGAGGAGAAAAGGAATATTTCCAAGCTGAAATGACTGGATGCATGGGGGGAAAAGGAGGGTGAACTACTTCAGCACAATCTACCCTTGCTACTTGTTTTACTCTGGTGCTATTGTTTCAGATGTGCAGCAACCTGGAGGCTACACCTACTTGTGATGTTAGTGTGAATGTGTTAGGAAGGAGACAACACAAGAAGCATATTCCAGCTCTCCACATTCCTAGATGGAAAAATTAACATTAATCCTCTCAAAAAGGAAGGAGAGCAAGATGTGTCAGACAGCTCTGGAACACTGAAAGCTGATCCCCTAAAACAGGAGTCTGCATGCTCACTACCATATATAGATATTAAAAGAGGGACCTATTGGGGAAATTCTGGTACTGACTAAGTGAAATTGTAAGCAGAATGGCCACACTCTTTGTTGGGAGTGGAATATTACATTTGCCTGTTCAAGTTTGAAGGGGGTGGAGAATAATTTCATAGCTGGAAAAAAATCCTGCTTGTGACTACTAGGGTTGGGGTAGAAATGGCAAAGAACAATTCAAATTAAAAATGACAATTTTGCCAAGATTACTAGCTGCAGGGCTATCAACAGTGCAAATTTAAGTAGCCTCACACTTTATACAATAGTAGAAATAATATGTGGTAGAGAATAGCTCAGTTCTGTAGCTTTCCTGGAACTACAATCATGTCTGCCAGGGATGCATAGCTGAACCAGCCACAGAATCAGATTCAGTATGTTTGACTTGTACTTTGGACAGCAGTATCCCCCTTCTTCAATTGACTTGCACTTTGGACAGCAGTATCCCCCTTCTTCAATTCTTTGACCCCTTTTAAATATGTACCTCCCCTCCCTCCCAAAGGCAGGGATTTATGAATGAGTAGTGTATGATCTTTCCCTGAAGTCACACCAATAGGCTGAGGCCAAATATGTGAGTAATCCATTGAAACAATTCATGTGCTGAAAGTTAGAATTGGGGCCTAAGCACAATCTGAAAGAATCAACTGCTCATTGGGCTGAAGGCTTGCTGGGTCATCCTCCAAGTCCAGGAAGGGCTAATACACACCAAAGTCTCTGTCAGGCCCTTCCCTCAGGGCAGGGTTATTAATTCATATAAAACACTTGCAAAGTATCACAGCACAGAAGTGTTTCCTCTCACAAGGCTGTAGGGGCCCAGAAGCCTTTCACTGTACGCTTTTCTCCAATCACAGGAGCCAACCTCCTTCCAACAGCTCTCCTTCCAAATAAGCTCTCTCAGCCCTTTATAGGCATCATCTGTCCCCTTCCCAGCAGGGTGTGATATTGAAGAGGCTGGCTTGGCCAGGATTCTGGCCCTTAGAGCAGACCACTCTGTTACAAGGGCAAATGCATTTTTCAGACTTATGTTTCTCATTCACTCTTGCTTCTCTCCAGAGCAAATTATTATTGTTCTGTTGTACAATTTGAGAAATTTGGCTTTTCCCACCCTTCATATTTTCTTTAAAGCCAGGACTTTTTAATGATGATTGTAAGGATTTCTTGTTAGTGGTGCTGATGTTTCATTTAAAGTATCATTAAATTCTCTTCTAAACATACCAAGATCAAACTGTGTACTCCCCTTCTATGCTACTCCAATGATATTATCTGAAGAGGAAATAATCACTCAGCCTTTTCTGTATGGGATGCACTTCTGGCACAATTTCAATGGTAACGAGAGTTTTATTTTATTTTTAAACTTTAACAAGCAGTTAGACACATAGTCCATTATAGATGCTACAAAGATTTATTCACAGTGCTCTTGTGTGTGTGGTTTCTGAGTCAGTCCAGCTTGCGGATATGTGAGCTGAATTCAGTTTCCTCAGATGATTCTGTCTGGTTGGCAGTATACAAAGGTGCAGAGAGGTACATGTTTTAAATGTTATTTCCTACAAATGTAACATAGTAGCTGTGAACTGGTTTAATAAATTAAAATAAATAAATAAATAAATATAAATAGTATAAAATAAATAAACAAACCACATAAATTGGTTTACTTTTAAGACTCTTTTATTGTATTGAGTGCCACAGAGAGCACAGCTAAAGGATGAGTATTCAAGTGAGGTGGGTGGGGACTTCATTGCATAAGTCATTCGTTTTAAAGGGAATTATATGACTAAATTTTTTTGCCTTGTGTTGCATACTTACCTCTCAGTAACTGCTATTCAAAAATGCTCTTCTCATAACCTGGGTAAAGCAAGGATAATGCTATGTTCAGAGTAGCTAGATCCTTTCTTGCTGGAGCTGCTTCTGATCTATACTAACACTGTTTCTTAGAACATTTACAGTTTACAGATGTACTTAAAGTTGTCTCCAAAACATGGTCATTCCTTTGGTCCAAAGTTTATATATATATTAGGGCTGTCGATTAATCACAGTTAACTCACTTGATTAACTCAAAAAAATTAACTGCGATTAAAAAAATTAATTACAATTAATCTCACTGTTAAACAATAGAATACCAATTGAAATTTATTAAATATTTTTTGGTGTTTTTCTACATTTTCAAATATATTGATTTCTTTTACAACACAGAATACAAAGTGTACAGTGCTCACTTTATATTATTATTGTTATTACAAATATTTGCACTGTAAAAATGATAACCAAAGAAATAGTATTTTTCAATTCACCTCATACAAGTACTGTAGTGCAATTGCTTTATAGTGAAAGTGTAACTTACAAATGTAGATTTTTTTTTGTTACATAACTGCATTCAAAAACAAAACAATGTAAAACGTTAGAGCCTACAAGTCCACTCAGTTCTACTTCTTGTTCAGCCAATTGCTAAGACAAACAAGTTTGTTTACATTTACGGGAGATACTGCTGCCTGCTTCTTATTTACAATGTCACCTGAAAGTAAGAACAGGCATTTGCATGACACTTTTGTAGCCGGCGTTGCAAGGTATTTGTGTGCTAGATATGCTAAACATTCATATGCCCCTTCATGCTTCGGCCACCATTCCAGAGGGTATGCTTCCATGCTGATGATGCTCATTAAAAAAATAATGCATTAATTAAATTTGTGACTGAACTCCTTCAGGGAGAATTGTATGTCTCCTGTTCTGTTTTACTCACATTCTGCCATATATTTCATGTTATAGCAGTCTCTGATGATGACCCAGCACATATTCATTTTAAGATACTTTCATAGCAGATTTGACAAAACGCAAAGAAAGTAAGAATGTGAGATTTCTAAGGATAGATACAGCACAGTTTAGGAATCTGAAGTGCCTTCCAAAATCTGAGAGGGAAGAGGTGTGGAGTGTGCTTTCAGATGTCTTAAGAGAGCAACACTCTGATACAGAAACTACAGAATCTGAACCACCAAAAAAGAAAATCAACCTTCTGCTGGTGGCATCTGACTCAGATGATGAAAATGAACATGCGTTGGTCCGCTCTGCTTTGAATTATTATCGATCAGAACCTGTCATCAGCATGGACACATGTTTTCTGGAGTAGTGGTTGAAGCATGAAGGGACATATGAATCTTTAGCACATCTAGAACATAAATATCTTGCATCGCCGGCTAAAACAGTGCCATGCAAATGCCTGTTCTCACTTTCAGGTGACATAAACAAGACTTGGGCAGCATTATCTCCTGCAAATTGTAACCAAACTTGTTTGAGCGATTGGCTGAAGTAGGACTGAGTGGACTTGTAGGTTCTAAAGTTTTACATTGTTTTGTTTTTGAGTGCAGTTATGTAATAAAAAAAATTCTACATTTGTAAGTTACACTTTCACAGTAAAGAGATTGCACTTCCTGTAAGTATGGCCTGCATTTCTTGTTCGAGCTAGCTAGATTAAAGCTTGCTTGGAAATGTCTATACATGCTGCCATCACACCTCTGACTACAGTGTAAGATGTACCCTAAGTCTCTCAATGCCTTAATTCCTCATCTGTAAAATAAGGATATTAACACCTCCCAACCTCACAGAGGTGTTATGAAGATAAATATATTAAAGATTGTGAGGTGTTCAGATACAGTAATAAGTGACAAACATAAAGGATAGGCACAGTTTGGTTTTTTTTTTTTTTGGGGTGGGGGGGGGGGAGTTCTGAAGGTTTCTAAAAATACCTCTTCTGTCATAGGGACAAATTCTGTCCTGATATACGTTCAGAACTGCCATTAACTTCTATGACTATTGACAGTCTTGATAGAAAAAGAGCACTGCTCATACTAACTTTGATGCAAATTATTCACATTTAAAATAAACTGAATTTGGGGGTGGGAGAAGCAAACTCAGTTGCATAGCCTAGTTTTTTTCAGAGGTGATGAGCAGCTGCTTGCAGGACTAGTCCTCCAATCCTCGCCGCACAGCTGGAGTTCCTATGTGTGGATTCATCAAACTTACGAAGGGAGTAACGTGACTCCTGAGTGTTGTCTCTGAACGTGACACTTTTCTATTGCAGCTGTTTTGATGGACAGCATATCTGGATGGCTGAACTATTCGTCTGTTAAGTTGCCTTCTTTGGAGGTAAGTTATTTGGATTAGATATTATACACCCTAGCAATACTTCTCATTTTTTAAAATGCCTGCCTCTTGTTTTAGATTTCCATGATCATTCTAAGAACACGGTGCAGTTCTCGCTACTCTTGTTCAATCCTTTTCACTTCATGCTGCCATTTCTTGCAAATTGCAAACAAATGGAGTTGTTCTAAATATGGCATTATTCAATTTCACTCACCACTTCTCAGTCTGGAGACACAGCAAAGTTCTTTTTTTCTTTTCCCTAATTACTGCTATCTTCCCCTGTGATTCCCTTTCCCTTCTGAAAAGGCTTGACCGTTCTGCAGTTCTTTCTGTCTTTATCATCTCTACATAAATAGGAATGCTCGAGATCCAAATGTGCTAACCCTGTTGCATATGTAAGTAATGCTACACCCAATTAGATATTGTTCCTATCACAAATAATCTTTTTAACCAGTTTTTTATTCACTGCCATGCACTACCCTGGAGCTTTGTAGCTTATAGCTTAAGTAGAAAGCTGTCATTGTTTCCACTGGGATTTGCAGTATTAGATGCAAGAAGACTAATCACACTCGAGGTGGCCCACAAGTTATAGGAATAAGAATTTGTTTTGCAGGTTTTAAAGGAGCTGTGCACTTTAACGCATACTGCTATGGGGATGAGCATAGGGATGCTAAATGCAAGGAGGAATTGGATAAAAATCCCTGCAGAAAATGAGGGGAGCAAAGTGTTTTGTCATCTTTAACAAAAATCAACATCTGTTTGTTACACTTGTATGTGCCAGACAATTGAGGTTTTCTAAAAGCTGTTTGCAGAAAACTCTGGATTGGGTGAAAGACACACAAGAAAAATGCTAAGCTAATCTCCTCTTCTCCTTTATTGTGGCACCAATAGCAAAGTAACAAGTCAATTGTACAACTCTACAGTATTCTATAGTAATGTTCCACGACACTGCAATATACAGTGTAAAATCAATTGGATGCAAAATTGGCAGACCTTCAGGAGTGATGGAAGTCTGTGGGACTCCATGTGGGCACAAAGGCCTGCTCAGGTGGAACCAAGTGCAAGACTGTGGCTGTGACAATGTGAAGGTGCTGCAGCCAGTAAAGAGTTAAATAGCTCCCTGCCTGTGTCATTGCTGCTGGGGACAGCACATATAAGAAAGAGGAAGCCAGCAGAATCTGCTTTCCTGGGGTAGTTGAAGCAGGGAAAGCTGCTGGGGATTACTTCTAACTAGCATTTTCAACTGAGTTGTTTGTATTGTGTGACCTAGTGAACAGTAAACAAATCCCTAAGAAAGGGACTTTAAAAGGACTTTGGCATGGAGATGGATTCCCTTCCCTGGCTGGTGAAAGAGCCACCCGTTTGCAGGGCTGTTAGCCTCCAATATGTGGCAGAGTAAATACTCACTCAAAAAGCCCAGTAAGCACCAGCTGGCTGGGAGCAGGATTTGTCAGCAGGAGCAGCTTTTTCCTTCAAATAGAAATGTTTCTTTGCTTCACAGATTAACAAACAGTCTTCAGATGTATGTTTTAAGAAAGGCTCTGACTGGCAAAAGGATGGTTGCTCACTGTACCAGATGAGAAAGAGAGGGGCAGCCTAGGAGAGAGAATTGGCTAGGCATAAGAAATGGGTTAAGCAAAGGCACTGAGGGGGGTCAGGTTGGAAGAAATGAGACCTGAATTGTAAACAGGAAAAACAATGTTACTCAGTGATTAGGGCCACTACTGTGGAATATTTGCACTTGTTAATAGGGGGATAATGGCACACTGGGGTACATTCTCAGTACCTTTGTCTCCAACTCTGATATGCACCCACACACACATTGTTCACAGTGTATTGGCTCCTAGGTACTATCCCTTTCTTCCCCCAGGACCCACCTGAGCCTTCTCAGTACATACAGGGTCCATGCTGGGTGAAAGGGAAGTGACTGGGAAGGCTGAGGTGATGTTTGAGAGGGTGGACGTTGTCCCCTATCTAGTCTCACTGAATTTATTTGAAAAAAGGTACATAAGAATGGCCATACTGGATCAGACTAATGGTCCATCTAGCCCAGTATCCTGTCTTCCAACAGTGGCCAGTGCCAGGTGCCCCAGAGAGAATGAACAGTAAAAGGTAATACAGTAGAGCACTAAGACGTATTACCTTTTACACACACACACTGGAGTGCTGAGGCCTGCTGTGACCAGCAGGATGTCACTGTTAGTGCAACTCCAATGTGGCTGCACTGCCAGGGAGCTGGATGAGGAGAGGGCTACCAGCGTCTAGAGCTGGTGTGGAGCCACACGGACCCAGATCCTCAAAGGTATTTGAGCACCTAAATAACTTTGAGGATCTGGGCCATGATCTCTCTGCAGATGGCTCTTGCCCCACCTGAATCCAGGGGTGCTGGGACAATTTGTATAGTGGGGGTGCTGAGAGCCATTGAACCAAACTGTAGACACTGTGTGTAAAGGAAACCATTTCAAGTCAGGGGGTGCGGCAGCACTCCCAGCACCCTTTGTTCCATCACCTATGTCTGAATCCCCCAGGATCTGCTAGGTTTGTGGGCAAAAATCAAACTCTTTTCTGTAGACAACCTATACCTTCCCCACAGGAGACGATGTGGAGGAATCTCCCTGCGGAAACCCTGGTTTCCTCCCTGAAAGTCCCTTCCATGGCTTTTAACACTGAAGCTGATTATCTTATCTGTTAGGTAAGTGCAACAAAATACCGTACTCAGGTTTGTTTCTGCAATTTAGTTGGAGGTGCAAAACTAGGAGCAGAAATTTTTCCCACAAAAGGGAGTCTACCCTTCATTTTAAGGTGTTTATACATTCCATACAGGTCTCACCATGCGCCTATCATATCATTAATTATAATGTCCCATGGCCAACAAAAATATCCTCCTTGGGGAAGAGCAAAACAATGCTGAAAGGTCAATGGAAGTAACAGCATGAATTAAAATGGCAAGCAATAAGACTGGCTAGAGTATCAACAAGATACCCCACGCCCTTAAAAAAAAATCACAGGGTGCTAGATCAAAGAATGCACCCAAAGGATAAATGAGCTCAGGGGAGTCTCTGACCAACTGACAATTATAGGAAATACTGTGGCTACAAGTGCCTGCGGCTTATTGATAATAGTGGGAGGGCCCTGCTCCAAGGTTTCAGCTAAGGAATCCCCAATACAATCTATGGATAGTGAAAAGGATATTTCCTACCAGTGCACTGTTGGTTTTGCGGGGTTTGCATAAGGATTTTTCACGTGTCATAGGAGACCATGAAAACCAATGTAGTTAAAATTAGCAGTCCAAATCTTTCCTATATAATGCACCATTCCATCAAGGTTTTGGGGGTTAGGACATAATAGTTTATTGTATGTTGAGGATTTGGAATTGTAATTTTAACATTTGTTTTCATGGTCTCCTATGGCATATGTGAAATCCTTATGCTTGACAATCTGTCCCACCTTGTGTTTAGCTCAGACACTCTGATTACTTTCTCCAGATCTAAAGAAGAGCTCTGCAGCTTGAAAGCTTGTCCCTTCTGCCAACAGAAGTTGAGCCAGTACAAGATATTACCTTATCTACCTTGTCTCTTTCATTTTCTACGGAAATGTTTCAATTTTTTTTTTGTATCAAGTTGTCTCCACATGAGTTAAATCCCAGAAGTTACCATATGATTATGATACATTACAAGACACCATGGCATTTCACAGAGTAGCTCCAGTCTACTCAGTAAGTGACTTTGTCACATCTCATATCATGTGTGATATCATGAGGAAAATCAGCACTAGCTTATACCACTACTGTGTGTTTCTTTTGTGCTCTAGTTCTGTAAAAGGATAAATTGCCAGCATTACTGAGTCTTCACAGCTGGTAATAGCTTTTTAAAGATTTGTGGAGAAGTGAAGGAATGTTGCATCATATTTGTAGACTTTCCTTCTGATGCATGTGCTTCAACGTCCAGTAGCCAAACTAAAACCATATGTGTACATGAGCTTGTTTCCATTTTGGTCTTACATGTGCAATGCAGAGACCCAACCCTGCCATTTACAATGCATGGGCAGACTGGGACTCTCTACAGACAGTGTTTCTCAAATATGGCCACCATGGCCACAAGCGGCCACCAGGGGCTTTTCTTGTGACCACAGCCTCCTGGGTGGTGATTGGGGGGTGTGTGTGTGCAAAGTAGCAGTCCCTCCCCCTCCCTGGTGCTCCTGGATGCCCCACCTTGGTGTTGGTTGCTGGAGCTGCCAGCAGGGGTTGGGCCCTGCTGTCCTCTGGAGACACCTGGGGCACGACACTGGAGGAACAGGCAGCTGGTGAGTTCCTCACCTTCCCAGGGGTGGTGGGACTCAGGCTTTGGGCTTCAGCCCAAGGCTCCAGCCACATGGCTTCAGACTCTGTCCCTGGGCCCCATCCTCTGGCTGCAGAGCTTTGGGCTCTGACCGTGAGGTTTCAGACTCCAGTCCCCCGCTGTTTTCCCCACCCAGTCCCATCGCCCCTGGCCCCTGCTGCCTCACCCAACACTCCATCCAGACGCTGACTCCGTGGGTGCTCTGGGGCTGGAGCACCCATGGAGAAAAATTGGTGCGTGCTCTGCAGTCACCGGCAGTTCCCAACCCTGCTCCGCCCCCCTGTTCCAGCTCACCTCTGCTCCACCTCCGCCTCCTCCATGAGCACGCTGCATGCCTGCTTTTGCCCCTCCCTCCCAGCACTTGCGCTGCAAAACAGCTGTTCCGCGCAGCGGGGAGGAGGGGGAACACGGCTCACTCGGGGAAGAGGCAGGGCTGGGGCAGGGATTTGGGGAAGGGGTCCAATAGGGGCAGGGAGGGGGCGGAGTTGGGGCGGGGACTTTGGGGAAGGGGTTGAATGGGGGTGGGGCAGGGGTGGAGAAAGGGTGGAGTCAGGGTGGGGCCAGAGGTGGTGGGGCGCAAGCACCTTCCGGAGCTGGGGAAAGTTGACGCCTATGAATCCAGGGCTTAATTTGTCCCCAGGCTTGCCAGGGCTGAATAAGTCTTCTATGAAAAGTGATACTTGTATGTTTGTTAATATCACTTTTCACAAAAAAACTTACTAGCTAGCAATAAATAAATTACAATAATTTGGACGTGTAGATATCCATATTTATTTGGTTTTCCTAAAGCTAATTAAGTATTTTAGGAAAAAATGTGAGAGTGGCCACCAGCAAGAGTTGGTGGCCTCACTCTAAGGCCACCAAAAAAATTGTCCTGAGAACCCCAGTGCTAGTCTGCCCATGCATTGTAGGTTGCAGGGTTGGGGCCTAATTTTATGCTAAACATTCTAGCATACAACCTGTTGGCTACATCAAGTAAAAACCTCTAATTCCCACTTCTGAACTTCCATCTGTAAGTCCCTTTATTTTCAGCTAGACAAATCCATTTACAACTGCAGTCTTGCCTGGGCAGAAACATATGACATCCCCTGAAGAGTTACACAAATCCTAGTTGTGTAATGGAAGTATGCGGTATCAACAGGTACATCCATTAGGAATACACATCTCCTATGAATAGACAACATTGGTTCATATCGTCTCCAGTTTTCAATACTACAAATAGAACAGTGAAGTTTTAAGTCATGCAAACAGGAGTTGTTGCAGATATTCCGCTTGAGAATGCAAATAAACTAATTATTTATGCAGCAGGAAAATGCTAGCATAAAATATTTTGAAAGCCAGATATGTCAGTAAGACTTTAAAATTCATTACAAATCATGAAAAAAACTATATCTATACAAAAGAACCTCAGAGTCATGAACACCAGAGTTACGAACTGACCAGTTAACCACACTCCTCATTTGGAACTGGAAGTATACAATCAGGCAGCAGCAGAGACCAAAAAAGCAAATACAGTACAGTACTATGTTAAGCGTAAACTACTAAAAAAAAGGGAAAGCGGCACTTTTCTTCTGCATAGTAAAGTTTCAAAGCTGTATTATGTCAATGTTCAGTTGTAAACTTTTGAAAGAACAACCATAACATTTTGCTCAGAGTTACGAACATTTCAGAGTTATGAACAACCTCCATTCTTGAGGTGTTCGTAACTCTGACGTTCTACTATATAATATTTAGCTATACCTTCATATTTAGTGCATGTACTATATCTGATAATAGCATTCCATTCAAGCATATCTTAAAAGGATGTAGGCAGAATAAAAATCCCTTTGATATAATGAAGCATTTTATCTTAATATAGTAACCCACTGTGATAGATCTGAAAGTTTTATAATCTTAATCAGAAATATGCACGGGGGTAATGTTTCAACACACATGTTAATGAAGATATCACTGGAATAAAATAAGCAGTAGAACTGGTTGAATGCTATTCACAAATAGTTTGACATGGTTCTGCGTATCCATTGTCAGATACATTAGTGAATGAAGTTTCTCTTAATATTCCATCATGGATTTATGCAGCTGAACAATATTCAGAACTCTACATAGCTCAGATTCATCAAATACATTATTTGTGATTTTCCCCATGAACTGGCAAATAATTTGTACACGTCTGCTGTTCAAACAGGTCTTTGAACTGGTGCCAGATTATTTTTCTTGTTGAATTTACCAACTTTGTGACTCACAAAGAAACTATTTTCCCATACAACAGAAGGTTGAAAATTGGACAGATTTTCTTTAGCAGAAGAAAAATGATGTTGCTACCATAATTTTGCTGGGTTTGTGGATGTAATGAACCCAGGTTAGCTGTATGCTTACACTCCCAAAGAAATGAAATAGAGACATTCACCATAAACAGAAACATATTTCTAAAATCCATGTTAATATCACTTTGTCTGTTTTTTTATTCCAATACCATCCTTGTCTGGTACGATTTGTAGAGACTGTAGACCTCTTCAGCATGCCTTGCTAGCCACAGAGCCCATTATGTGTTTAATAATTGACTATTCCATAGACCATTCATGCATTTTTGTCTGGAACTAATTCGCCTTTGCATCAGCCTGAATGTACAGTCAATTACAGATGTGATCTCACAAGTGCTGCAAGGGCCACATTTGTTATTCAATCCAAGTCTGTTAAAAGTTATATCCATGCCAGGCGCAGCTTGGAAAATATCCTAAACTACTATACTGAAACAATGATTTATTAAAGTAGATGGTTCATCAGAATATACCTCGAACCTTTATTGAGAAAGTTGTACTTCACATTATGCTCTTCAAATCAGCTAGTGAATTATCCAGGGCTATACATCACAGATTCGCATGACAAATAAACTACTTGCAACTGTAAACTGAAGCAAACTTTGCAGTAAACTTTATGTTATTCATACATATTAATCTCTCTGTAGCAGAAAAGTACAGGAAAGTTTCCATTGTCTTATGTAGACCTGTTGTCCCACTTTTATTGATCAAAATTTATGAATTGTGGAGGTGCTGCAAACTCAGGAAAAAATGGTGCATAATAAAGAGGTCACTTACAAGTATATGATGATTTGTCTCATAACAGAACAGCATGTTTGCCACCTTTTTATACACTGATCCAAAGCTCACTGAAGTCAATGGAAGGACTTCAGTAGGCTTTGGATTACACCCTAAATGAGTACTATTTACTTGTTTAGATCACAGTCTTAATCAATTTAATGGGAGTGTTGTCGGATTAAGGAATGTAGGATGACAGGCACATCTAATGGATTTTTCATCCAATTAATTTTACTGACAAAGGGACAAAAAGATCTATTCCTTCCTCAAGAAAACTTGTCCTTAAATTGTAGTTAGGCATGGAGATCAAACTAATCTTTCACCCTAGAGGTTGTTTCTCCAACATAAAGTTGAAGTGCATTAGCAGAACAATGTGGGAAGTTTGCACTAACATGGCATATACTCTGTTCTGTGGCTAAATAGAAGACTTATAGAATAATAGAAATGCAGGGCTAGAAGGGACCTTGAGAGGTCATCTAGTCCAGCCCTCTGTGCTGAGGTAGGACCAAGTATACCTAGACTATTCCCGCTACGTGTTTGCCCAATCCATTCCTAAAAATGTCCAGTGATGGGGATTCCACAACATCCCTGGAAGACAACTATCTCCCATGTCTTACATACGACACTTCTCTTCATCCACAACAGAATATTAGCCTTTTTAGCAACTGCATTACATTGTGGGCTCATATGAATTTGTGATCCACTATAGCCCTCAGATCCTTTTCAGCAGTATTATTGCCTAGCCAGTTATTCCCCATTTTGTAGTTGTGCATTTGATTTTTTTAAAGTGAAAGATTTTGCATTTGTGTTCATTGATTTCAGATCAATTCTCCAATTTATCAAGGAGATTTTGAATTCTAATTATCTCGTCCAAGGTGCTAGCAATCCCACCCAGCTTTGTGTCATCTGAAAATTTTATAAGTATACTCTGCACTCTATTACCCAAGTCCATAATGAAATATGGAATTGTCCCAGACCCAGGACAGACCCCTGATGGACCTCACTAGATACATCCCCTCATTGATAACTACTCTGAGTATGGTCTTTCAACCAGTTTTGCACCCATTTTATATAATTTCATCTAGACCACATTTCCCTTCAGGCAATCCAATACCTTTTATGAGCACTAAAATTCACTGAAAATGTTTAATGTGTGTTTGCCATACTAGATTAGGCTAATGATCCATCAAAGACCAGTATTACCTTCAGCGATGGCCAATATTTGATGCGGCTGAGTGAAGCAAAATCCCCACACAAAACTGAGTTAACTGTACAATAGTGCATTGTATAATGAGAGGAAATTCTTTCCTGACCCCTGCAGACAATCACTTATGCCCTGATTATCTTTCTCTTGTCTTAAAAACACCACAAATATCCACAAATTATCCATCCCTCTTAAAAAATAAATCCATGCACACTACTTGGCTTAACAACATCCTCAGGCAGTGAATCCTACAAACCAGAGGTGGGCAAACTACGGCCCACAGGCCATATCCAGCACGTGGGACCATCCTGCCTGGCCCTTGAGCTCCCAGCCGGGGAGGCTAGGCCCCAGCCCCTCCCCTCCTGTCCTCCCTCCCCCCCAGCCAAGCCGCTGCGCGGGCAGCACGACTGGTTCTGGCCAGGCTGCCCAGCTGTGAGCTCCTGCTGCTCTGAGCAGCATGGTAAGGGGGCGGGGAGCAGTGGGGTTGGATAAGGGACAGGGGGTCCCAGGGGACAGTCAAGGGACAGGGAGTAGTGGAAGTTGGATGGGGCGGAGGTTCTGGGGGGCAGTCAGGGGACAGGGAACGGGGGGCTTGGATAGGCATGGGAGTCCCGGGGAGCCTATCAGGGGGCGGGAGTGTGGATAGGGGGCAGGACAGTCAGGGGACAGGGAGCAGAGGGGGTTAGAGAGGGAGTGGGATCATGGGGGGTGGTTAGGGGCGGGAGGTTCCAGGAGAGGGCGGTCAGAGGACAAGGAGCAGGGGCAGGTTGGATGGGGCGGGAGTTCTGAGGGGGGCAGTCATGGGGCAGGAAGTGGAAGGGGGCAGATAGGGGGCAGAGGCAAGACTGTTTGGGGAGGCACACACAGCCTTCCCTACCCAGCCCTCCATACAGTTTTGCAACCCCGATGTGGCTCTCAAGTCAAAATGTTTGCCCATCCCTGCTATAAACTGTAGGATGTTGTACTTTTTGTCATCTTTTTTTATTGCAAGTTAACTAGTCTCTAATTTCATTGTCACCTGTCATTCTCATATTACCAAGGAGGAGCTCCGTGAGCTCGAGTCAGCTAGCATGAGCCAGCCATGGGTGGCTAATTACAGTGTAGACATACCCAAGTGACCCTGTGCAAGTTGCTTCATGTACCTTAGATTCTCAATCTGTAAGTTAGGAATAATACTTACCCAACTTGGTAGAGCACTTTGAGATTTATAAATTGTATATTATTCTTTGGACCCATTCATTCTCAGCTATATCTGTCTTAAGGTGAGAGGACACAAGTATCCTGTTTGTTTTTAGCTGCTATTGTATAACGATCAGCTGTCTTCTCTAAGCCATCTGTCAAGATTTCTTGTCATTCTCCTCATGTTATTCCTACATATTCAGAGCCCATCAGTGTATGCAAGAAGTTTAAACTCTTTTTGCCAGAATGCCTCACCTCTCATCCAAGATAATTTTCCCATGTGTCCATTCTGCCTATTTCCCCAATCCGTCATTCTTAAGAGTACTATTCCTTGCATAAACATCCATCTAGACTTTCCTCAATAGTTTTTCCTAATCCAGACCATTTGATATCATCCTATCATCATCATCACCAATCACTAGCAACCTGCTATCTATTTCCTTAAATTCCTGTGTGAATTATGTTGTATGGTTTTTTTGGGGTTCTGTATAGTAGATGGTGTTAGAGCAGGGGTGGGCAAACTATGGCCCACAGGCCAGATCCAGCCTGTCAGGGCTTTGGATCCGGCCTGTGGGATTGGTATCCCCGTGGCGCCGCGGGCCCTATGCTGTTCCCGGAAGCGAACAGCACCACGTCCCTGTGGTCCCTGGAGAAGGAGGGGCAGAGGGCTCCACATGCTGCCCTCGCCTGTGGGTACCTCTCCCGAAGCTACCATTGGCTGTGGTTTCCCGTTCCTGGCCAATGGGAGCTGCGGGGGGCTGTGCCTGCAGGCGAGGGCAGCACGCGGAGGCCTCTGCCTCTCCTCCCCCAGGGGCTGCAGGGACATGGTGTCGGCCACTTCCAGGAGCATTGCGGGGCCAGGGCAGGCAGGCAGAGAGCCTGCTCTGGCCCCGGTGCGTGCCACTGCCACCCCGGAGTCACTTCAGGCAAGCGGCACCGGGCCGGAGCTCTCACCCCAAATCCCTCCTGCACCCTGCACCCCAACTCCCTGCCCTGAGCCCCCTGCCACACCCCTCTGAACCCCAACCCCCTGCCACACCCTGCACCCCTCCTGAACCCCAACCCCTTGCCCTGAGCCCCCTACCGCACTCCACACCCCCTCTTGCAGCGCAACCCCCTTCCCTGAGCCCTAACCTCCTGTCCTGAGCCCCCTCCTGCACTCTGCACCCCTCCTTGCGCCCCAACCACCTGCACTGAGACCCCTCCCGCACCCCTCCTGCACCCCAGCTCCATGCCCTGAGCTCTCTCCCGCACTCTTCCCTGCACACCCACCCTGAGCTCCCTCCTGCACCCTAACCCCTGTCCTGAGCCCCTTCCTGCACACTGCATCCCCTCCCACACCTTGCACTCCCTCCTGCACCCCAATCCCCTTCCCCAGCCCAACATTCATAGCCTGCACGCAATTTCCCCATCCAGATATGGCCCTTGAGCCAAAAAGTTTGCCCACCCCTGTGTTAGACAGTTGTCAATTGTCCTTGTTGATGTATTCATCATGATTGAAGACTAAAATAGTGCACTTTTTGTTTGCTGGTTTGATCACTATCTGGTGGATGAAGTTCAGGAACTGAATAGCTGTCCTCTTGACGGTGGAAAAATTTTGGTGGATGTGATATCTGTAAGGATTTCAGCCTTTTTTTAAAAATCCTGAAGCAATCAATGTAATGATCAATTTGTAGGTTAGTCCACCATGGGGTATCCAGTCAGATGATTCTTTTTCTCTTATGACTGTCAGTGGGGATGTGGTAGTGTGGATAGAGTCATCTTTGTTGCGAAAGAATTCTTTGAGGCAGAGTCGGCTCATTACAACAATCTAACCCACTAACCTTGCTTTGTCGTCTGATTTTTGAGGTGCTAACTGCCCTTCAACTGCCCTTTGAATAGTCTTTTGCAACATATAGAATCATATAGGACTGGAAGGAACCTTGAGAGTCCAGTAGTCCAGTCCCCAGCACGCGAGACAGGGCTAAGTATTATCTAGACCATCCCTGACTGGTCTTTGTCTAACCTGCCCTTAAAAATCTCCAATGACAGAGATTCCATAACCTCGCTACACAATTTATTCCAGTGCTTAACTACCCTGACAGTAAGGAAGTTTTTCCTAATGTCTAACCTAAACTGTTCTTGCTGCAATTTAAGCCCATTGCTTCTTGTCCTATCCTCAGAGGTTAAGGAGAACAATTTTTCTTCCTTCTCCTTGTAACAACCTTTTATGTGCTTGAAAACTGTTATCATGTCCCCTCTCAGTCTTCTTTTCTCCAGAATAAACAAACCCAATGTTTTCAATCTTCCCTCATAGGTCATGTTTTCTAGACCTTAAATCATTTTTGTTGCTCTTCTCAAGACTTTTGCCAATTTGTCCACATCTTTCCTGAAATGTGGCGCCCAGAACTGGACACAATACTCCAGTTGAGGTCTAATCAGCGTGGGATAGAGTGGAAGAATTACATCACGTGTTCTGCTTACAACACTCCTGCTAATACATTGGTTCCCAAACTTTTCGGCATCACGCCCCCTTTTTAATTTTCGAGAAACCCTCATGCCCCCCACCTCCTTGTCCCCTAACCTCCCCCTCCTGGGACCCCCTGCCCCTCTAAGACCCCACCCCCCATCCAACGCCCCCTGCTCCCTGTCTCCTGACTGCCCCGACCCCTATCCAACCCCCACCCCCTGACAATCCCCCCGGGACTCCCACGCTTATCCAACCCCCCTTCTCCCTGTCTTCTGACCACCACCCCAGAACCTCTGCCCCATCCAGCCACTCCCTGTCCCCTGACTGCCCCCCCGGGACCTCCTGAACCTTATCCAACCCCTCTACCCCACGCTCCCTGCCCCCTTACCAAGCCACTCAGAGCAGCAGGACTGGCTTATTGGAAAGTCTGGGAGGTGAGCGGGCACAAGCCGCTGTTAGGGGGCTTATTCCTTCACCCACTTACTTCCCTGGTCCTTCTCGCATGAACAGAGAGCAATAATACCCGAAGTCCAAAGGTGCAAACAATTCGATGTTTATTGGGGTGAACTTCCAGCAAGCATGATTCCAGTTTCCTTCCTTAGTGTCCCCCTTCCCAGCTCTGACGCCACAGAGCCTTACGCCTGTGTCCCCTGTTCCCATTCCTGCCCTTAGCAAAACATGATTCCAACTTCCTTACCCCCATTCCCTGTTCCCATCTCCCACTCCCACCCCCCCCCACTTCCTGATTGACTGCAGACTATATAGTAAAACTTGAGTTCTGCTTTGCTATACCTTAACCAATCATTTTCCTGAAATTTAATTAACCAATCCTAACATATTGTAACATGATTATTTAACCAATTATATCCCACCACCCAGCAAAATTAATTATACAGCAGACAGGAACAATCACAGAACCAGACAGAGATTATACATACAAACAATAGCAAAGTGGGAACTATAATGACAAAACAATACAGAAGTGAGGATTTCACATCCCAGCTATTGATAAGTGAATTCTTGCCAGACAGGATGCTATCAAACTAAGTTTCCTTTTACATTTTCTAGGCACTTCCCTTTCTCTGGAGGTGATAGGCACTATCAGGACAGGATTGTATTCCTAACAGCCCAATAGCACCTTATTTCAATGTGACTAGTTTGGAATGTGAGGATGTGACCATTCACTTCCCAGTTTATGGCTGCCTCTGTTGCTTAGCCAAAGACCTTAGCCTAAGAACAGGGCCTCAGACTGTCACAGTAAGAGAAGACCCTTACACTGGCAGACAGTGGTTTTGATTCTTTCTTTTATACCTCTATAACTAGCCAAGTGATAAGAATACACCTAAATTCTTAGAGTACAGGCCTTTACAGACAGACCTGAAGGCGGGGCTGCAGGGGAGGGTGGACAGGCGGGGAGGGGCTGGGGGCTAGCCTCCCCGGCTGGGAGCTCAAGGGCCAGGCAGCCTAGCACCCCCCTTGGAATTTCTTCACACACCCCCGAGGGGCGTGTCCCCCAGTTTGGGAACCAATGTGCTAATACATCCCAGAATGATTTTGCTTTTTTTGCAACCATGTTACACTGTTGACTCATATTTAGCCACTGTGACACCTAGATCCCTTTCCGCAGTGCTCCTTCCTAGGCAATCATTTCCCATTTGTATGTGTGCAACTGATTGTTCCTTCCTCAGTGGAGTACTTTGCATTTGTCTTCATTGAATTTCATCCTATTTACCTCAGACCATTTATCCAGTTTGTCCAGGTCATTTTGAATTATAATCCTATCCTCCAAAGCACTTGCAATCCCTCCTATCTTGGTATCATCCACAAACTTTGTAAGTGTACTCTATGCCATTATCTAAATCATTGATGAAGATATTGAGCAGAACTGGACCGAGAAATGATCCCTGTGGAACCCCCACTTGTTATGCCCTTCCAGCATGACTGTGAACCACTGATGACTACTCTCTGGGAACAGTTTTCCAACCACTTATGCACTCACCTTAAAGTAGCTTCACTAGGTTGTATTTCCCTAGTTTGTTTATGAGAAGGTCATGCAAGACAGTATCAAAAGCTTTAATAAGGTCAAGTTATACCACATATACTGCTTCCCCCCATTCACAAGGCTTGTTACTCTGTCAAAGAAAGCTATTAGCTTAGTTTGACACAATTTGTTCTTGACAAATCCATGCTGTTACTTATCACCTTATTATCTTTTAGGTGGTTGCAAACTGATTGCTTAATTATTTGCTCCATTATCTTTCTGGGTACTGAAGTTAAGATGACTGGTCTATAATTCCCCGGCTTGTCCTTATTCCACTTTTTATAGATTGGCACTATATTTGCCCTTTTCCAGTCCTCTGGACTCATACCTGTCTTCCATGACTTTTAGAAGATAATCGCTAATGGCTCAGATATGTTCTTAGTCAGCTCCTTGAATATTCTAGGATGTATTTAATCACGCCCTGGTGTCTTGAAGACATCTAATTTGTCTAAGTAATTTTTAACTTGTTATTTCCCTATTTTAGCCTCTGATCCTCCCCATTTTCACTGGCATTCACTACATTAGATGTCCAATCACTACTTAACTTTTTGGTGAAAACTGAAACAAAAGAACCATTTAGCTCTTCTACCATTTCCGCATTTTCTGTTTATGTTTTTCCTCCCCCTCGTTGAGTAATGGGCCTAGCCTGTCCTTGATCTTCTTCTTGCTACTTATGTATATGTAGAATGTTTTCTTGTTACCCTTTATGTCTCTTGCTACTTCAATCTTGTTTTGTGCCTTGTTAACTCCTTATCTGTTCCATCTTGGTATTGAGCTATGACACTGAGTACCTTTCTCAGACTTAAAGAACTCTATCTGTATAAACTCACAATCTTTTCTCTTTCATTAACAGAAGTTAATCCAATAAAAGAATTTACTTCATCCACCTTGTCCTTTATTCCTATTGGCAGTGTGGGGTTTACTGCATACCTAAAATCTCCCTACCTTCCTTCTTTTGTACTACTCCCTGCTCAGTCCACAATGTGTAGCTAGAATATAACCGAGCTCTACTCAAGGGAGCATTCCCCGTCTCCACCTCTGGCTAAGTGAGAGAAGTAGAGAGTTCTCTGAGCATAGGGAAATCAGAAGAGGTTGACTGGAGAGGACACTCCTGATTCAAACGCTCATTGGCAGACTTGCCCTAATATTAGTCTCTCTCCAGAAATTCAGTAAGACACCTTTAACCAGTTTTTAATCCACAGCAAAACTTTCCTCCTTACCATTTGATTATTTATTCTACTTCAGTGTTTCATATTTTGCATGTGTATAGCACTCCTTATCCTGAAAGAGCAGAGCAGAGTACTTTACAAATACCTGTAAGTGTAGCCTCAACTTGGGTGGACGGAAGCACCCACCAGCCATTGGATTGCATAAATGTCTATCAAAGGAAAACATGTCAAACTCCATCTCTGAGCATGTGCTTTTTAATGCTGATATAGAATTGACCAAGTTTCTGGTTTAAAGGTTTTTCGAAAGTATCTGCATGCAGTTAAGGGAGTTCCATGAATGGAACTCATTTGAAAAACCATGGTAATGACAACTTTGGTGTCTTTGCCAAATTCTAACATGGGCTTATCTAGAGACACCCTGTGCTTTCAGTTGGAGGAGGGATTCTTCAGCTCTCACACTCAACCTACCATGCAGAGCAGCTATGTACTGTTAAGCAGCTGCTGTATATCACCCAACTGTGGCTGCTGCAGTTCACCAATCAGCAGAGTAATTCCTATACATATGTTTCAGCTCTGGAAGGGATTTAAGGTTTTGTCAAAGGCAAAATACTGGCTCAGCTTTAAGAACAAAGTTGCTATCAGAGCCTCCATTATTCTGTAAATCTGTTGGGGAAATTCTGGAGGAAAGTCAAGATTTTAAATAGAAATTCATTACATTTTTTCAAATAGTTACAACAGATAAGAAAAGCCTGACTTTCATTTCCAAAGCCCTGCTGGTTTTCCACAATGCATATCCTAGTGTTCTACTATTTTATTGTTTGTTGAAGGATTCTCAGTGAGGTTTTCTGGTCTATAATTTGTGGGATCTTCCTGGACTCCTTTAGTAAAAAAGACAGGACATTAACAATTTTCCAATCTTCAGTGACATCTGATTCAATTTAAAGAGGTGGAACCTAATCCAAAACCCAATTCATGGAAGACAATGGAAAGTTTCCCATTGGTTTCAGACAGGCCCTTACTATACTTCTTCATTTGGTATCTCTGCTCTTTCACATTCACAAAGATTGCACACCCTGAGCACTATAGTTAGGTTGACCTACCCTCCCCTGTTGAAAGGCAGCTAGGTGGACAGAAGGATTCACCAGTCGACCTAGCTACTGCCTCTTGGAGAGGTGATATAGCCTATGTCCACACTATAGCAGCACAGCTGTGGCCACACAACTGGATTGCTTGTAGCACAAACATTTGCTATAGTGATGGAAGAGGTTTCTCCATTACTATAGTAAATCCAGCTCCCCAGGAAGAATTCCTCCATTGACCTACCAGTGCCTATACCAGGGTTTAGGTCGGCCTAACAGTGTGTTTCAGGGGTGTGAATTTTTCACAACCCTTAGCAACATAGCTAGGTCGACTTAAGTTTTAGGTATACACCAGGCCTTAGCCAAATACAGTGTGGGTCTGATGATTTACTGGACTTAATGGTTGTTGAACAGGAAACTTCATTTATTTATGTGTATATCATTGCAACTCCTGATCTGCTGTACTTTCACACCTACTGTGGTAGGTAGTGTTTTCATTTTGACTGTGATCTTATTATACATGGATGGTTCAAATATTGTATGTTAAGACCTTAATTATGCAGATTGCTTTCTCTTCAGTGTAAACTATATTTATTTATAATGTAGCAATGTGTTTTTCTTCTCTTTTCAAATAATTCTGTTTTAGCTTTCACTGCACTTGAAGTTTATCTGTGGGGAAAACAAAAAAAGAGAAATCTCTTTGAATTTAAGACTGTAGGGAGATAATTAAATGAAAATTGCAGGTTCTGCATTAGCTAGAAAATTTTAGACATTTCATTGTGTGAGTGAAGCTTTTTTTCTTTTTTCAAGTGGATACTTCATCTTTCAAAGGGCTAATTACAGTGTTGACTACCCAATGTACTGTATGGTAAACTTTCATTTTTTTCATTAACAATGGCAAACAACAAAATTGTGCCAGAGCTGCAGAACTATTGCAGTTGTTGATGACTCTTAAGTAGTGAAAGTAAAGCAACAATTACTCACTCATGAGTTATTTTATTCTCTCTGTAATTGACTTTTGTTTTTCTGCAAACACTGCACTGTTATTTACCATCCATTGCCAAAGTGAAAGTGCACTTTGAAACTGTGGGGGAAGGGAAGATCACTACTGGACATAAAGACTGTGAATCCCAAGAGGAAAACTGTCTATCTGCTAAAAGAGAAAAATGAGGTTATATCATAGGTTTCAATCATATTCAGCTAGTCTGGTTTGCAGTGGTAACTAGCAATGACAGTTGCACAAAATGTTATGGCTCTTCTCAAACAAAAATTCTTGATATTGCAATGAGGACATGAAAAAGCCCTAATTCTGCTTTTTTCAATTCATATAAAATATTCTTCTTTCCAGGGTTCTATTTTACTGTTGATCTCTGCAGGAGGAACAGGCTGCAGATAAGCTAGTCACAAATGTCAGATTTTGAATTACCTATATATGGACAAGTCAGTTAGTGAGTGGCAATAAGTCATCAGATGCAATTGCAGGGAATATGCAGTCTGGTCTTCCCTTTCTCAAGAGGCTCTTATCTTCTCATCTATTGCAGCTATAACTTGAAACTCTGCTGCAGTTGCCATCTGGCATATAAGCATGGAGCTGGGCCTAAATGCAAAACAATAAAGATGGATGAAAGACTTTATGCTTTGTGTAAGTTCTTGTGTTTTAAATGATGTTAAAACCAGTGATTCAAGGGTTCTATGCACAGGTGTTCCATCACATCGTTTTAAAGTTTGTCTAAAACAGTTTAAGACATTCTCTAGCCAAGGCGGGGGCAAAAATCCAGCTGAACAGCATAAATAACTTAGTTCACTTTATAGGTTTCTCTTATTAAGTAAAGATATGAGAGAAAGAAAGGTCATATTACCATGGCCTTTAGCATTTATGATCTTGAAATGTTTCTGTCACCAACAATTTTGCACACTTAATCAAATGTAGTGGACACATCAGAATGAAATTTCAGACTCAATCAGGTATTTAATTACAGCTGTGTGGTAGGTCAGTAATCCAGGAGGAAGATTATAAGTATTGTTATGTTGGAAAGACAGACATCTGGTTTACATTAAAGCACTGCAGTTGACAAAGTGATAGAATAAGATGCTACTGAATTGCAATTTGCGGGAGACTCAGTTAATGACTTTCTGACTGCAAGGCTATCAGATTCCCTACACAGACGGAATTTGTTGGAGGAAATGTACTAGTGAATATGTCATGCTGCAGTGCCCACAACTGGTAGACCACAGTGCTTCCCTTGTTCCTCCTCCTAAAAATATTGTCCTGTAAATCAGGAGCTTAATCCTGAACAGGCACGACCCCCTCTGCTTTCCATTGACGTTAGTTGGGGAGAGGAGTGTAAGAAAAGGGAGGTCACAAAAAAGAATGCTGCAGCTTTAGTTTTCTCTCCAAAAGTGCAGCAATCTGAGCACGATGTGTAGAATATATGACAGAGTGGTGTATTAAGTCTGCAGCAGCGTAAGTTCACTTAAACTAGTGAAATGAGGTGACATATAAAAATCCTCTCAAACAAATGCTGATGAAATCCATGTGCCACACCCCACCATGTATTCTGTATATATCACCTGTATTATAGAGAAACTATAAGGTGTAGAGCTGTACAAAGGATGACAATCATGTTGACCAATATATGCTGTCTAGCATATATATATATATACATGTAATATTAAAAATATGCATTATCCGCACATATATATGCATTAAGTACAAATAGTATAGTAGTTATATAGACTAAATTGGCCAACACCTTTAATATAATCCTGTTAAATTATACTAAGTAGCTCCTAACACCTTGCATTAGCTGATGCAAGCTTTGGCCTATGTAGATAGGAAAGCTGACAGGATCAGGATATACAATTATTTTTCCATAGCAACAAGTAGGGAGTTATTCTTACAGGCCAGTGTTGGAATGTCCCAAAGGAAGAGGACAAGCCATATGATTGTTCTACCCTTATATAAACCTAGGAAGTGCCCTCACGCCCCTTGGTACCTGAAACGCATGTGTTCAGAACAAAGATAAGGGATACACCATGGTACCAGAAAAACAAGGTAGAAAGCTGATTGGTGAAATCTAGTTTCAGATAATGTACACAGTAAATATGTAGGGTATAAAAAGATGTCTTTAGGGGTATAACTTTGGAAGGAAACCTTCTGCATAAAGTGAATGTAACAATGCTGCACGAGATTGCTTCCCAGAGACTGGAATTGTGTTAAACCTTTTTCCTGTACTATGTTATTATTGGCTTATAGCAATAAATCTGACTGATATTGGCTATTTGGTGTGTTGAATATACTTTTTAGCAAACCAAAGTATGGTTGTGCAATTAACTTAAACAACTTATCAATAATTGTTTCATTGCAATTTTTGAGATTTCAAAAGTTCTTCTTGTTCTGCACTTAAAAAACACGTTTGAATATTTCTGTGAAAGGGATGTGTCAAAACATCCATTTTTTGATTGAAAACCCGATATCTTTGATTTAGGACTTGTCTCCTCTCCCTGGTCAGATGTGACCAGAGAGAATGCTGGACTAAAAAACCTTCCTGACAAAAATGTAATTGAAACCAAGATGTTCTTCAATTAAATGGCATATTTTGACAATTTCGTTTTGTCAAGTGTTCCAACCAGCGCCAATAAATTGAAATCAGGTACAGTTCCCAGCTGCTCTGAACAGAATCTTAACGCCCTGGGCTTTCTACTTCTCTCACTTTCCTCAGTGCAAAGACAAAGAAACTCTACTGAAGCCAACAAGGTTTGGGGTAGATGTACTCAAGTGTGAGTACCCCTCGGTGTGTAGCGCAAATGTATACATTTCCTGTGACTTAGCTTTATTGGCAACATCAGTTTAAAAACAAAAACCATAAACCTCAGCCAAAGATTTTTCCATGATAAGCTACCCCGAGGAATTTGTTACATACACTTCCCTCTTTTAGACACCCCTCCTGCCCCTTTCCTTTGCCCATAGAGCTGCTCCTACTTCCCTGATATCACTGTAGAATTAATGAGCCACATCTGTTAAAATGAGTCAACAGGATTGAGCCAACAGCTCCTTGAAGGATTCCAACATATGCTAACAGGGTGTGTCAACAGAAGAGCCCTGCCACCTTGTTTTATAATGTTTCTAAAAATATTGGGGCTATTTTCAATATCCCTTTATCTTCAAAGCCAGGTATCATGAGTCCAACTTCACAGGAAAAAGAGGAAATGAAAAATTAAGCTAGTAAACCCTTCAAAGATAAACTAAAATAACTTTGCCCTACATAAAAATGTTAACAGTTGCAATGTGCTTTATCTCAGGCCCTTCTAGGGCAAGATGAAAATCTCATTGGGAAACTGGCTATCTCTTCTTTCCAATATAACACTCCCTTTCTAGCCCTGCAGGTTTATTAGAATTTAAAATACAAATCGCAACAATTTTTAGGTAGAGAAAAGGTGTCAATGTCCTAGAAGATAATTGGCCTGCGTTGGGCTAGTATAATTTTGGGGGTTGGGTGCAGAGAGCAATTCTGTATTTATGGGGAAAAGGATAATGTACTTCTTTGGTGGCTTGATTTTTTTTTTTTAAATGGCAGCTGTCTTAAATTGCTTCATGGTTGGACTGCTGGAACAAGTTCAAGAGGCGTAAAGTAGTGATACCATCAAACATGAGCAATACCTTTATCAGGTTTTCACAGTGGTATAAGTCCCCCACCCCAGCCAGGACCATATGTACAGAAGCAGCTCACTGGCCGGCACTCCCCCTATAACTGTGTGTGGTGTTGCTGGACTCTGTTGGTTGCCACCATCTGAATCTTCTGTTGCCTCATCCTCTGGCCAGGTCACTTAAAAGTTCAGTCCCCATCCAGGACACTCGAGGTCCCAATGACTACATGAGTGTATTTCATCCCAATAGCAATGCCACAGTAACAGCTGGAGTCTGTGTACCATATCCATGTGACATGGGTGTAAACATTTGAAGCTCAGGCCCATGTTAAGTGATTGGGCCTGGAAATATAGGATTCTTTCTTGCTGATATTTCTGAGTCATGCCCTTATTTCAAAAACAACTCACTTCTTGAAATGGATGGAAGGATTTATAGTGCATTTTACTACAGTCCATGTACATTCTGCATAGCGCCATCTAGCAACCGAATAATCGAATTGCATCTCGTGTTTAGATGAGGAAAGCACTCAAGTGCATGTCAGCAGCAGCCACAATTTAAAGATAGATGTGTGAGTGAGACAGAGGCCATGCTGCAGCATGTCTGGTGAAGACCCTTTTTGCTGATGGGAGAGCTCTCCTGCTGACACAGCACTGTCCACGAGCACTTATGTCGGTGTAACTTATGTCACTCAGGAGGGTGGTTTTTCACACCCCTGAATGACATAAATTATGCTGAGATAGACTGTAGTGTAGACATAGCTCTAGTAAAGCTAATCTCGGCCTTTGCTGTCCCTCTCTGTCTGCCTCTAGGCATCCTATGTGACCAGTCTGTCACACTGATAACATGCTGGGTCTTGTGTATTCTGTGAATCCACATTCTTTGAATTTTCAGTAGAATTTGGCATCTTGTCAAGCTTCTGTGAAATCCCATGTTTTGGCTACACAATCTGCCAGTTTGCTACAGCCAGGTACCAGATGTTTTGTTCTCCCTGCCCTGCTGACTTGGCTTCAGCTCTTTCCCACCCAGGTCCCTCAGACTGCCTCACCTGTCTCAGGGGGAGGAGTGCCTTGGGGGAAGAACGTGGCAGCTGGGGTCAAACCAATGAGCTTCCAGCACTGAGCAGAACTCCATCTGCCTGCGTTATGAGGTGTGCAGGACTGGATTAAAATAATTTGGGACCCTAGGCACATAACAACACAGGGCTCCCTGAAGACCTCCTTCCACGACCCTGTCCCAGCACCAAAGCCCCACCCACCCACCCAGAGAAGCAAAGACAGTGCAATGGGGCAGGAACATAAGGGAAGGCAATAGGGGTTTTCTCTCCCTACCAGTAAGACAGGGAAGGCAGCAGGGCTCCCTCCAGTACTTTACCAGAAGGTGGGGTATATTTGTGTCTGTTTGTGTGTGCCGGGTATGCTCTGTTGCACTCTTCTCCTCATGTTACGTGCAGGGGGTGGGTTGGTGGAGATCCCCAGAGCAATGGGTTTTGGAGTTAACAACTCACTGAGAGATGAATAGGTCAGTTCATCCCGCTCAGAGTTATTGCTTCAAGCTGTCTTGATATCGCCACTTTGGTGATGCTCACATTACATTTCCAAACTCCGCCACAATGAGGGCTTGTATTTTTTTTTTTTAAATTAAAGCTTAGAATCTGATGTAATGAGATGACTCCAGGAACTGGGTCTTATGCTTGAACTCAGCAATTCATTATAAAAAAAAACAAACAGCTTAACCTAATCACCATTGCTGCAGAATCAAGTTCTGAAGACTACCTGCTGCAAAATGTGGGTCCATTGTGCTGCAAAGTAGACAGGGCCTTGATAACAAGGTATCATTTCACTCTACTAACAAGTTTTCCACACTGGCTAAGCATTTACGGAAAACCTCTCCAGTACTGTCATAAAAATCCAATTTAAAGAAACACTGTCAAGTTTTTTAGATCCAAAATCTGAACTATTTTACATGAGCTGATACAAGTCCTTTGGATTCTAAGTACTTCATTTTCTTTCAGATCTAAACTTCTTTTACAAGACAGTTTTAAAAACACACAATTTTTGTGAGGACCTTTATGTTCCATTTGAAGTAGCATTATATTAAATTAACAAACACAATTCCAAGAGCTGAGATTATATCAATCAATAATACTGTTAAACCAAAAAAACAGTTTGGAATGATACCATGATATATGATACACTGCGTAAACAAACCCAGTTATGTTAATTTCAGCTCCATTCAAAACAAAGGGGAATAAAAAGCAATGAGTACACACAAAGGATAAAATAGAATGGAAGACAATTCTTACCAGCCTTTCAAGGTGATACTATGAACAATGGACGATTAGAAAAGAAAAAGTATTGTAAAAGTGCTTGACAGGGTCTTTAATATAACAGAGAATAGAAAGAAATGAAGCAAACAAGAACTCTCCATTCTGTTCTTCTCTGACAAAAAGCTGCTTTAATTCTTCATGAAGCTTAAAAAAAAAGTGAGAAATTTTTATTTATGTGCCTTTCAGTTTTTGTATTTTATCTTCCAGATAAATCTTCCACACAGCCAAGTTAAAAAGTTTTGTGGTTGTTATTTGAGCCCTTTTAAGTAGAGTTTTTCACCCATACCTTTCAGATAAAGCTTTGTGTCCTGCTCTGTCTCTACCTATGCTCATTAATCTTTTGCAACTTCAGAGAAATACAGTCCACTGTAGCTTGTTTTGCTTTGTTTTGTTGAAGCATTTTAGTCCTCTGATTGCCACTTTTGGCTGCATCAGTAACAATGGATTAGTTAATGTTTCTCTTTAATCTTAATGGCAATCAGGCAACTGGATGATATTCATTAATTGAAAGTTAACATTTTCTTGTCCGCTTATCTCTATAGCACTATTTCTGTGTAATGTTTCAAACACTAACCATAACACTTAAATTATCTAAAAATAAAATCATGTGTATTTGTATTTATAGGTTAGGAAAAGAGAACGATAGCCGCATAGTTCATGCTAACAATCCTGACTATCACCAATACTGCTAAGGTGGGTAGAGATTAATAAACATTTATCTCATTTCCCCCCTCATCACTTCCCTGTAAATATTTTTTTTCAGACCAGAAATACAGATTGGTAAGGGCCAGATACCAGGAACTGAAAGATTGTACTAACTAGTGCTGCTGCTGTTTTGGCAGGTCTTAGACTACAAGACCCAATTCTACAGCTTTTATGTATGCATCACAGACACTGAAGTTCATGAGAGTGTTGCATGTGAAGGGCTGCAGGTAATGCCAAGTTTGGGACAAAGCTGGCAATCATTCCATCCACAGGGAATGTTTAACTAACAACTTTTGCTTAAAATTCCATACTCTTACTTTCACTTCCTTGGCATAGATATCTGAATGCTCCAAATTACACATTACTTAGCTTAGGACATGAACAGCATCCTCTGGTCTTCTCCTGCCCTCCATTGAACTCAATGTCAAAACTCCCAATGGGTCAAATCCTGCTCTTAGTTACACGGAGAGAAATCCAGAATAACTCCACTGAAGCCAATTAAATTACACTGGTGTAATTAACTACACTTTGACTTCAGTGATACAGCTCTGGTCAGTTTGTCAAGACATCCCATCATTTTGTAGCAGCAACTGTTTATCTTAATTATTTACAGAAAGACAGGCTGGCATCTATTAGTTCATCTCCCTTAGTCAACTGAAAACTTTGCATCCGATGAAGTGAGCTGTAGCTCACGAAAGCTCATGCTCAAATAAATTGGTTAGTCTCTAAGGTGCCACAAGTCCTCCTTTTCTTTTTGAAAACTTTTAATGCACTACCACTCCTCCTTTGCATCCCTACCTGCATGTTTAATGTTACTGTATTCACAAGAACATAAAAATGGCCATACTGGGTCACACCAAAGGTCCATCTAGTCCAGTATCCTGTCTTCCAACAGCGGCCAATGCCAGGTGCCACAAAGGGAATGAACAGAACAGGTAATCATCAAGTGATCCATCCCCTGTCACCCATTCCCAGCATCTGGCAAACAGAGGCTAGGGACACCATCCCTGCCCATCCTGGCTAATTGCCATTGATAGACCTATTCTCCACAAATTTATCTAGTTCTTTTTTGAACCCTGTTATAGACTTGGCCTTCACAACATCCTCTGGCAAAGAGTTCCACAGGTTGACTGTGTGCTGTATAAAAAATACTTCCTTTTGTTTGTTTTAAACCTGCTGCCTATTAATTTCACTGGGTGACCCCATGCTATTCCTTGCACACTGGACTTGATTCTAATCTCTTTAATGCCATTGTAAATCAGGTGTAGCTCCATTTATTTCAGAGGAGTTAAAATAGTGAAAGGGAAATCAGAATTAGACATACTGTACACACAATCTTCTTATGATATCATCAAATTACATTGTGTGTGGCTCATTTGTGAAAGCATTTTTTTATCCAGTGATACCTAAACTCTAATTGGAAATTGAATGTTTCTGTTTAAAGGCAGGTTTCAGAGTAACAGCCGTGTTAGTCTGTATTCGCAAAAAGAAAAGGAGTCCTTGTGGCACCTTAGAGACTAACCAATTTATTTGAGCATGAGCTTTCGTGAGCTACAGCTCACTTCATCAGATACATACCGTGGAAACTGCAGCAGACTTTATATATACACAGAGAATATGAAACAATACCTCCTCCCACCCCACTGTCCTGCTGGTAATAGCTTATCTAAAGTAATCGTCAGGTTAGGCCATTTCCAGCACAAATCCAGGTTTTCTCACCCCCCACCCCCCCACACAAATTCACTCTCCTGCTGGTGATAGCCCATCCAAAGTGACAACTCTTTACACAATGTGCATGATAATGAAAAAAGAAAAGGAGTACTTGTGGCACCTTAGAGACTAACCAGTTTATTTGAGCATGAGCTTTCGTGAGCTACAGCTCACTTCATCAGATACATACCGTGGAAACTGCAGCAGACTTTATATATACACAGAGAATATGAAACAATACCTCCTCCCACCCCACTGTCCTGGCAGGACAGTGGGGTGGGAGGAGGTATTGTTTCATATTCTCTGTGTATATATAAAGTCTGCTGCAGTTTCCACGGTATGTATCTGATGAAGTGAGCTGTAGCTCACGAAAGCTCATGCTCAAATAAACTGGTTAGTCTCTAAGGTGCCACAAGTACTCCTTTTCTTTTTGCGAATACAGACTAACACGGCTGTTACTCTGAAACATGATAATGAAGTTAGGCCATTTCCTGCACAAATCCAGGTTCTCTCACTCCCTCACCCCCCTCCAAAAACCCACCCCCATACACACACAGACTCACTCTCCTGCTGGTAATAGCTCGTCCAAACTGACCACTCTCCAAGTTTAAATCCAAGTTAAACCAGAACATCGGGGGGGGGGGGGAAGGAAAAAACAAGAGGAAATAGGCTACCTTGCATAATGACTTAGCCACTCCCAGTCTCTATTTAAGCCTAAATTAATAGTATCCAATTTGCAAACGAATTCCAATTCAGCAGTTTCTCGCTGGAGTCTGGATTTGAAGTTTTTTTGTTTTAAGATAGCGACCTTCATGTCTGTGATTGCGTGACCAGAGAGATTGAAGTGTTCTCCAACTGGTTTATGAATGTTATAATTCTTGACGTCTGATTTGTGTCCATTTATTCTTTTACGTAGAGACTGTCCAGTTTGACCAATGTACATGGCAGAGGGGCATTGCTGGCACATGATGGCATAAATCACATTGGTGGATGTGCAGGTGAACGAGCCTCTGATAGTGTGGCTGATGTTATTAGGCCCTGTGATGGTGTCCCCTGAATAGATATGTGGGCACAATTGGCAACGGGCTTTGTTGCAAGGATAAGTTCCTGGGTTAGTGGTTCTGTTGTGTGGTATGTGGTTGTTGGTGAGTATTTGCTTCAGGTTGCGGGGCTGTCTGTAGGCAAGGACTGGCCTGTCTCCCAAGATTTGTGAGAGTGTTGGGTCATCCTTTAGGATAGGTTGTAGATCCTTAATAATGCGTTGGAGGGGTTTTAGTTGGGGGCTGAAGGTGACGGCTAGTGGCGTTCTGTTATTTTCTTTGTTAGGCCTGTCCTGTAGTAGGTAACTTCTGGGAACTCTTCTGGCTCTATCAATCTGTTTCTTTACTTCCGCAGGTGGGTATTGTAGTTGTAAGAAAGCTTGACAGAGATCTTGTAGGTGTTTGTCTCTGTCTGAGGGGTTGGAGCAAATGCGGTTGTATCGCAGAGCTTGGCTGTAGACGATGGATCGTGTGGTGTGGTCAGGGTGAAAGCTGGAGGCATGCATTAATAATTTATATATGCATTAATAATTAATAATTTAAAGGCAATGACTATGAAATGTTTACTGTGCTGCAATAGCATTTTGTTTAGAGTGAGAACAAAACCATCAAGGTCAGATCCTCAGCTGGTGTATATCAATCTAGGTCCCTTGACATCAGTGGAGCTATACTAATTTATGTCAGGTGAGGATCTGGCCCTCAGTCTAAACTTAGTCCAAAAGATTTAACGTTTGTATCATTTTTTGCAAGTGAAGCACAGTGCTGTTTCTTCAAGTTGTGTCCCAACGGGTGCTCCACTCTAGGTATATCTGCATCCCAGCACTGCTGATCCAAGAATTTTAGTAGAAGTGTCTGTTTGGCCTGCGCATGCCCTGCCCCTCCTTGTGGTCTGCCAAAGGTTAACCAGCACTGAGCAGGTGAACCCTCCTCAATTCCTTCTCCTTCCTGGCTTGAGATGGAATTTTAGCTGTCTGTTAGCAGATCATTACCTTTTATAGAATTGCTAATTGTTTCTCTCATCTTTTAGAGCTCCCTTTTCTTTTTTCTCTCCTTTATCTTTTATTTATTTATTTAAAAAAAAAAACCCAAACAACTTTACTTTTAACTTTGTTTTTCTTTGCTCCCCCCTCCCTCCCCTGTTTGGCAATCCTCCACTGGTGATATTATGTCATGCACCCCCATTTCCGAGTGCTGAGTCAGGCAGTGAGCAAGAGGACATAGTCTCCCGCTGCTCCTGTCATCTATCCTACGGTACCCATTTCTAGTACGACCTCAACCGTACCACCCCTCTGATCCCCAGCCTCTTTGATATGGGCAGCCATGGAACCCATCTCCAGGGCCCTTCCCACCCTCTCAATGGCCTCACTTCCCACCCTCTCAATGGCCTCATCACCAGATGAGACAGCGATGCCCCCTCCTCCGTCATTGACAGATCACTTCAAGCTTCTCCAGGAGCTAGTTCAGAGGGTGGCAGATGCAATACAACTGCTATTACAAGAGGTGACCGAGACACCATAAACTATTGGACATTCTACATGCCTCTGCATCATCCAGAATAAGGCCCTCTTGGATTCTGCCAAACTCATATGGCAGACCCCGGCATCGGTCCTGCTAACATGCAAGCGGGACAATAAAAAATATTACATGTCAGCGAAGGACACAGAATTTTTCTTCTCCCACCTGGCACCCCCTTCCCCCCCCCACCCATTTTGATCATTGTGGATGCAGTGAACTCAAGAGGCCATCAGCGTCCTCTGAAATCCACCCCCTTAGACTGGGACTGGAAGTGCCTTGATCTTTTCTTTTGAGAGAAAAATATACTCATCAGCCACTCTACAGTTACATATTGCAAACTATCAAGCCTTAATAGCAATATATGATTACATCAACTTCTCAAAACTGAATTCCTTTATTGAGTAGCTCACAGATTCTCACAAGGACCAATTCAAAGCCATCATTAACAAAGGCCAACTAGTGGGGAAAACATCACTCCAGTCTGCACTCAACACAGCTGACATGGCAGCATGTTCTATCTCCTCTGTTGTTGTGATGACATGAACCTCTTGGCTGCACTTATCCGGTTTCCCCAAACAGGTGTGAACAATCATGGAGGACCTTCCCTTTGAAGGTACAAAGCTCTTTGTGGAAAAGACAGACGCTTCCCTCCACACTTTAGAAGATTCCAGGGCTGCTCTTTGATTGCTCAGAATCTATTCATCTGGGCAGAAGAGAAAGTATAGTCCTGAACCTTCATTCAGGCTTGTCACAATAGTCATCCCAATGCTCAGATGAACCCCAAAGAAAGAAGTCTAGTTTCTCCAAATGGAAACCTTTGGGCCCTCAACCTGCTTCTTTGCAGCCATCCACCTCAAAACAACAGTTTTGATGGCTTGGTCGGGGTGCTGTCAGACCACTCTCTTCAAAACCATCCAAAGCTGAAAATCCCATAACATCCCTATGGATGCCTTCTCATCCCATTGCTGAGCATGTGGGAACAGATAATTTCCAACAAATGGGTACGGGAAATTATTTGAGAGGGGTACTGTGACACTGCACTCTGTATTCTTCAGAGTGGTATGGTTATGATATGATTATGCTGCATCTTGTACAAGATATGTCTTGTCAGGTGTCATTGGAAAAGTTATGATTTACTGAATACGATTATCCTATGTGTATGCATGTATCATTTTTATATCTAAAGTTATGAATATTGACTATGTATCTGTATTTCAAATGTAGCTACACCTGAGTGACAGCCACTAGGCAAGATGCTTCCAGTCTAGATAGCTGGTTATGAAGGGCCTATTCAAGGTAATGGGCCATTAGGGAAAACAATAGGCCTGAGGAGAAGCTTGTCCCCCACCTGGTGAGCCTTCCTGAGAATGCTCCAGACAGCCTATGGATAATGGCTGCTATGACTCATCAAGCCATGCAAGAGCATATGACCAGACCATATGACACTGAACTCCATTTTGGGTACCTGTATTTTTCCACAAATTGGTGTGGGAACTAAATTTGAAACAAAGGGTTCCCGCCACATGGAAAGGCTATATAAGACAGAGAATGACATCATCTGCTGTTCTTCACGCCCCCACAACTGAATACCTAAGAGAAGCTCTGGAAGAAAAAGGACTTGGAACAGGGGTGGGGAGCCCAAGCTGCAAAGGAAGTGCAGCTTATGCCTTGAGACTCTGCAAACCTGCTTGTATCATCAGTCAGGGTGAGAAACTGCTAATTCATAAACAATCTATCTAGTATGTTAGGCTTAGTTTGAGATTTTGTTTATTTGCTAGGTAATCTGCTTTGATCTGTTTGCTATCACTTATAATCACTTAAAATCTATCTTTTGTATTTAATAAACTTGTTTTTGCTTTATTTAAACCAGTGTTCCTTTGAGCAAATGCCTGGGGGACAAATGCCTGGGGACAAATCTCAGCTTGGTTAACACAAGTGTATGTGCATATCTTTCCCACATTGAGAGGAGGGTGAACTTTATGAGCTTACTTTGTACAGATCTCTGTGCAGTGTAAGACAGTACAATTTTGGGTTTAAACTCCAGTGCGGGGCAGGGGGTACATGCCTGGGGAGCGAGGGGTTATCTTGGCTGTAGCCTCTCTATTGTTGGTTCATGCAGTGGCTGGTCAGAGAGCCTGCATGTAATTGCAGTTGGGTATGTTCCTGCCTATGTGAATGCTGGTGGGAGTGTAGGACCACGAGTGGTCTACAGCTTGTCACAGCAGCACAGTGAGAAAGGGAGCCCAGGTTGGTGAGTCAGAGTTCTCAATGGTACTCCAGTTCCAGTTCCCTGGGGGGAACCCATCACATGTGCTCCATCCATTTCACCTCCCTCCCCCAACCAAACACCCTTCCCTGTCCCTCTCCAGGAACTTGTCTCATGAGAGTCTATTATGACAAGGGATAGACCGTCTCCTCAACGTAGGAGCCATAGAACCAGTGCCCCCACATCTAAGAGGCAAAGACTTTTACTCTCGCTATTCCTGATACCCAAGAAAAAGGGAGGTTGGAGACCCATACTAGACCTCAGAGCGTTCAACAAATTTGTCAAGGCTCAGAGTTTCAAGATGGTAACTTTGGTGATTATCATTCCAGAGTTAGAAAAAGGAGACTGGTTCACGGCCCTTGAACTCCAAGATGCTTACTTCCACATTTCGATTATACCGGGTCACAGAAGATACCTCAGATTCACACGAGGCCAGGACCACTACCAGTACAGGCACTCCCTTTTGGACTCTCATTGGTCCCCAGAGTATTCTCCAAGGTTCTCTCTGTGGTGGAGACCCACCTATGGTCCCAGGGCATTATGATCTACCCTTATCTGCATGATTCACTCTTCAAGGTACGTTATCCATCAAAATCAGGAAGTCAAGAGCTAATATTTCTAATGTATAAAAACAAGTGGGGGAAAAACCCTAAAAAAGAAATAAAATCCAAAAAAACCTTTCAGATTTTATGTATCCTAAAAAAGTAAAAAAAAAAAGGCACAACCCAATTTTTTCTATGTAGGTGTCCTTTAAACAATGTGAAATTAATCCCTTTGCATAAATTACAAAATAATATTGATAACTTCAGCTTCATGACTAAATTGTTATTTATATTAATGAAATAGAGATATCTCCAGATTGGTATTGGAGAGAGGCAAATTTTAATGTAGAGTAAGAGGCAGTTGACAGGTAGAGTGGGACGGGATAGAAAGGCAGAATGGGTAAATATTTTTTATTTTTAAATTTAAACCAAATAAATTGCCCTGTTAGTAAACATTCTAAAGGAAATAAAGAAGAAAATAGTTTTAAATGCTAAATACTAAATTTTAGTACACGTAAAACTCAAATTTCTATAGCTATTATTTTCATGTGTTATTTTTTATAAATATTGAGATCTGATCACTAGAAGTACATATTATCCACTTTTTTTATAAAAGGTATTAAACAGGAGACAGGACAATGCAATTCTGAAATGTTCACATTGTATGTTACAGGTTGCATGACTATATGCTTTGTATTGGAAATCTTAGCACTTGTGCAAAGGACAGCAAAGTACTGTATAAAAGTTAAACTTTTGCTCTTTCCTATTCTTCCAAAGTGTTATTGTCTGAGTTGCTGCCCATGATGAATTATATTTGATATAGATAAATGACAAGGAGCGTGACTGTGTGTGTGCAATAAGCTATTCTGAAAAATCACCGTTCAGCTAGGGAAACCAAGAGACATTCTGGGATGAAAGGCCATCTCAATGGTAAATGTATTCAATGACAATGACCTCATACAAAAAGGGATGTTGAATTTAGACCCCAAAGGGGAAGTTGCTGTTGTTTTGGGAAGACACTAGACCAGGCCTGCATAACTCTTAAAGCGGCGAGGGCCATATTACTCCAAAGAAAACAGCTGAGGTCCGAAACCCCCTGGCCCCGCCAACCCCCCCCAGTGCCGCCAGGCCCCGCGGAAACAACACCCCCCACCAGTGCCGCCCGCCCTGCAGAAACAAACCCTCCTTCCCCAGCGCCACCCAGCCAAAACAGCTGTAGGCTGAAAAGGAAGGGGGGGGGGTGATACTTTATTAAGAATTTTTCAATTAAAGCAAACAATTTTTTTAATTTTAATTTTTTTTATGAATCATGGAAAAATGAAAAACACCTGTTCCGTTGCAAGAAAACATTTGTACTTTTCATAATTACCTTGCAAATATAATGAGAGATAGTACATCTCTTTTTGGCAACAAGCTTGTCGTATTCGGGGGTCATATTTGAAGTGGATATTTTCATAATGTCTTCCAAATGGTTGTCAGTCAGAGAAGAACGTTGCTTGTTTTTATTCATGTTCATGATGGAAAATGTTTGTTCACATATGTAAGTGTTTCCAAAAATGCTGAACATGTTCAGTGCAACTTCGATAACATTCTTGTATTTTTCATTGTCCAGACTTTTGTAGAAGTCCCGCAGGCTGCTTTCTCTGTGCTTATTTTGGTAAACTGCTGAACATTGAAGTTCAATAACCTCCAACTGCAAATCTAGTGGCACTTCCTCTGGATCCACAGAAAAGGGATCTTCAATTAGCTTCAACTGTATGTCTTCTTCTTAGACAAAGTAAGTCTTCTGTCAAATTCTTCAATCAAAAGATTAATGTGCTTTGCGTATTTTTCTTCTAACTCGGCGTGTTTGTGCTGAGGGATATGCTGTGCACAAGTAGGAAAGTGACACATTTCGCCTTTTGACAGCTGACTTCTGAAAAGTTTCAATTTCATTTTGAAAGCTTTCACTGCTGCACACATTTGAAATATAAGTTGATTTTTTCCCTCAAGTTGAATGTTGAGATCATTCAGGTGCGCTGTAATATCACAAAAGAAAAAGAGATCTTGATTCCAGGACTCATTTTCAAGCTCGGGGAATTTTATTGGCCCATTTTCTAGGAATTTTGCTACCTCCTCTTTCAAAGCAACAAAACACTGGAGCACTCGTCCTCGACTCAACCACCTCACTTCTGTAAGGTAGATTAAGTCGCTGCACTCGGCGTCTACCCCTTCAAGAAAGTCTCGAAATGTCCTATGTTTTAGTCCTCTAGAACGGATGTAGTTTACAATGGAAACTACCACTGACATTACATGCTCAAATTTTAAGACTTTGCTACACACAACCTACTGATGTATATTGCAGTGATGTTTGGTTATTTGTCTCCCGATAAATTCTTCAAGAAGAGTAACTGCTCCAACATTTTTTCCACACATAGCTGGAGCAGCATCAGTACAAATGGCCACCAAGTTTGTGAAATCTAATCCCGATTTATCATTCATGCACTTTATCACTTCACTGGAGATTTCTTTTCAGGTTGTGCGACCTGTCATGGAGCACATGTTCTTCAGTAATTTCCAAGTTTTTATCAATACCTCTAATAAAAATAAGAAGTTGGGCGGTGCTTTTAAATCGGTGCTTTCATCCATAGCTAGGGAGTAAAAGCAGAATTCACTGATTCTCTGCTTAACTGATCACTTAGATTGGTAGTCAAGTCAGCTATTCTTCTCTGTACAGTCATGCGTGATAGACTGACATTCTCAGATATTCCCCTCTTTTCTGAACATAACTCAGATACAGCAATCAACATACACTTTTTTAAAAACTCGCCTTCTGTGAAGCATTTCCCAGCAGCAGCAATTTCCTTAGAAATCTGAAAACTTACTTTAATAACCGTATCGTTCTCTGCGCTCACTTTCTTGAAAATTTGCTGTTCTCCACTAAGGATTTTTGCTAAACTGGCTGCTTTAATTATTTTTTCATTTTGGTTCAATTTGGCGAGATTGGGATATTTAGTTTCAAAGTGCTGCCGAAGGTTGTATTCTTTTGGAACGGCTAACATTTCGCGACACATGAGGCACAGTATTTTGTCTTTGGAAACAGTACATAAGTACAGGTTTCAGAGTAACAGCCGTGTTAGTCTTTATTCGCAAAAAGAAAAGGAGTACTTGTGGCACCTTAGAGACTAACCAATTTATTTGAGCATAAGCTGTCGTGAGCTACAGCTCACTTCATCGGATGCATACTGTGGAAAGTGTAGAAGATCTTTTTATACACACAAAGCATGAAAAAATACCTCCCCCCACCCCACTCTCCTGCTGGTAATAGCTTATCTAAAGTGATCACTCTCCTTACAATGTGTATGATAATCAAGTTGGGCCATTTTCAGCAGAAATCCAGGTACAATGTGTATGATAATCCAGTTGGGCCATCTCCAGCAACCCCCCCCCCCCAGACATTCTTGTTAAACCCTGGATTTGTGCTGGAAATGGCCCACCTTGATTATCGTACACATTGTAAGGAGAGTGGTCACTTTAGATAAGCTATTACCAGCAGGAGAGTGGGTTTGTGTGTGTGGGTGGGGGAGAAAACCTGGATTTGTGCTGGAAATGGCCCAACTTGATTATCATACACATTGTAAGGAGAGTGATCACTTTAGATAAGCTATTACTAGCAGGAGAGTGGGGTGGGGGGAGGTATTTTTTCATGCTTTGTGTGTATAAAAAGATCTTCTACACTTTCCACAGTATGCATCCGATGAAGTGAGCTGTAGCTCATGAAAGCTTATGCTCAAATAAATTGGTTAGTCTCTAAGGTGCCACAAGTACTCCTTTTCTTTTTGCGAGTACATAAGTTTTTATTCGTCCATTCAGTGTTGAAAACTCTGTGCTCTGATTCTATTTTTCTCTTTTTCTTTTCACTCATGGTATCCATTATGAAGCTCAAGATTGTATTGAATAAGTTCACACACAAGGGAAACACTCACAGTCACACTCAAAGAGAAGAGATAACTCACGGCGCATGGCACAGTAACAAGGCACTGATGGTGTGTGGAAGCCTGTAGAGGGGGAAAGAAATGGCATGCATACGGTGACCAGATCACAGCAGTAAAATAGGACCCGCCCCCTCCCCATTCGACCCCACCATCACACCCCTCTTCACCCCCAGCCCCCTGCTGGCTTCCTGCATCCCTCCTAGTCAGTCCCCCACCCACCACTCACCTCCTTTCACCTCCTCTCTTCCCTGCCATAAACCCACATGCCCGCCCCTAGAACCCCTGCTGGCTCACTGCTCACCTCTTTGCCCACCTGCCGCTTGCCCACCCGCTCGCCCCCGACTCGCTGCTCGCTCTCTCGCCCCCCCAAATATAAAGCCTCATTCAAAGACCCAGGGGTCACTATATTACTGCACACAGCAGTCAATCAATGCAGTTGTAGATAAATCTCTGCATTATGCATTTTTGTATAACTTTTATATGACTTTGTATTGAACCTTGGTAATATGTTATACCAGGCCCCTAAGGTAGTATAATTAAGGTAAAAGAAAAATGTCTTTTTGCTAGAAGTAGAATAAGATCTTCCCCCCACTTTGTAATCAATTGCCCTGTTGAATGAATGAGGTGTGAATGAGGAAGGTGTGGAAGGCAAGCACCTCCAGACAGCTGCAACCCTTGGAGAGGTGATGCGAGCCAGACCAAGGACAATCAAACTTGTCAAGTGGGCTGACTAGAGAAGAGCAGACAAGCACCTTCCTTTGGGAACACCCTCTTTGCAGCATTGGGACAACCCCCAGTCCAGAGAAAAGCAGCAAAAAGGACCAACGGACACAGTCCCAGATTTTGAATCTGGGAGATTTGCATAAGAGGGAAGCTGTTATAAAAGTGAGGTGTCTTGCGGAGAACCCTGGGTTTTGTCTTGTCAGCATCGGAGCATTGATCTGGATCTACAGAAGCCCGGCTCCACCACTCCCCCATCTAACTCATCTGGCCAGTGAAGTTAAGGGAAGCAACTCATTGGTAACAACAGCAAGATGGAGTGTGTTTGTATGTGAGTGCATGAGTGTGATACATATCATATGCATAGGATAGTGTTGATTATTACATGTACTACTAATAAATGTGGCGTTTTGCCTTATTAACCCTGAAAAGATCCTGTACAGTACTTTAAGTACAACAAGGTAACAAAAATTAAAATACTGAAAATTGATGCCCCCACTCCAGCCACCAAGTCGCCGCTTGCCCCTCAGCCCCCCTCCCCCACGGCCAGCTCACATGCCCCCCAGCCACTGGCCTCTTCACCACCCCGCCCGCCGGCTGGGTGTGGAGCGCTTACCTGGGGAAGCTTGTGTTTGGTGCTCAGGATTGGGGTGGGGATGTGGGGGGGTTCAGGGCAGGGGGCTGGGGAGGTGTGGGGGGGTGCAGGGCAGGGGGCGCAGGGGTCAGGGTGGACAGAGGGCTGGGGGTGTGGGCTGGGGTCATGGGCTGGGGTCATGGAGGTGCTCATGCCAGAGTCTGGAAGGGGTGTGCCCTGATTCTAGCCCCTTCCCCAAGGCCACGCTCCCTCCTCTTCTCCTCCTCCTCCTCGGAGCAGCAAGCATGCTGAGGCTCTGCTCTTCCCCCTCCCTCAAGAGGCAGCAGGGAGAGGGGGAGGGGAGGGAATGTAGCATGCTGGGGGAAGAGGCAGGGGAGGAGCCCCAGCTGCCAGCAGCATCAAGCTTCTGCCCCCACAGGAGAGAGCAGGGGGACGGAGAAGAGCGGGCCAGGCCGGGGCCCCTTTGGACCAGGCGCCAGTGATGCCATGGTAAATCCGGTATTGCTGCCACTGCCCACCCGCCTGCTTGGCTCGCCATCCCCCCATCCCCCTCAGCTCGCCTACTCGCCTCCCACCGCTGGCTCGCCTCCTCAGCCTCCCTCCCCCGCCGCCAGCTCACCTGACCCCCAGCCACTGGCCTCTTCACCACCCCGCCCACCCGCCAGCCGGCCGTTGGCTTGCCCCATCCCGCCGCTTGCCTACGTCCCCCACAGGCCGCACAGTGAGCCCACGGGGGCCGCATGCAGCCCTGGGGCCACATGTTGCGCAGGCCTGCTCTAGACCGCCCTTACGAGCTGTGTATTTATGAAGTGTAAATGTTGCTGTAACCCTGATCCTGCTGACTAGGAAGGGAGGGAGGTGAACACCTTCCCCCGGAGAGAAACGTAAGAGGAACCAGGACTCCATTCCCTCCTTCCCCACATTCACATACGCAAAAAGACCTGTACGGCTGTGTTAGGGGGCCTTCGGGCAAAAACTCTCCACACCCAGCAAATGCTACAGTGCTGCTGATGTGGGATCTGTGAAGCAGCCAGAGCTGCTACCAAACTCTCTGCCTGGACTCTGATCTTCCCCATTGACTCTTGCTACATTTTGAGACATTGGCTTCTCTGGCCTTTTGGAGTGTTGGATCATATTAAAGAAGCTCTGTATTAAAATCACAAATGAGTTTGATTCCCCAGAGTTTAAATTCCAGGGTATTACTAATTAAGAGGTCTCTTGGTTTTTGGTACTGTTTCTCTCCCTCTATGTGTGAAACTTGCAAGCTGCTAATTGTGTTAGTCTAAGACAGAGTCTATTCTCAAAGCAATTCACAGAGAGAGAGACTCAAAGCAATACTCTAACAACAGAAACAGCACCCAGAGACTCCCCACCCTTTTGTTGTATTAACAATTGTGATTAAAATAGAGATAGAGGATGTATGTGGATGGATGCTTGGTGTGGATAATAACTGAACGATCAGGGAGGTGCCAGCCTAAGAATCCAGTGTCCATCGGCTGAAGAAGGCGTCAAGTGGAAATAACCAGAGGACCCCCCGGAGGGCAGACTGGAATCCACCCAACAGCCTCAAGAATGGGAGAACCAAAGAACAAGATAACATCTTGGAGCTGTCAGGAATGTGCTATCTGCTGATTGATTCAGCAACAGCATGATGAAGCAATTCCCATAGACTGGCATAGGAAGAAATTCCTATAAAAATAGACTCTAAAAAGTGAGAACTTTGGGGTCTGATTCTGCAAACCAACTTCCAGGAGCATCAGATGAGCATCTGACAAGGCCCTGCTCCCTCCTCATGTCCAGGCCACCTGGCCAGTGGCTTGGCATGAGCACTCTAAGGCTGGTAACTATGATAACAACCTTGCAGAACCTGTGTGTGTGTGTGTTTGTATGAATGAATGTGTGAATAAATATGAGATTGAATGGAATGTTATAGCTATAACTAACTGCTTACTATGTTTCTTTCTGTATTCACAATAAATGTGGTATTTTGCCTTTTTCCCTTTAATAAGATCCTGCTGGTTTTTATTTTATTGGTATAACAGGAGCACCCCAGGAGAGATGGGAGGCATTGCCTTTTTCTCCCCACCCATGTCATATTCAATCTACGCCATATAAAGGCAGAGGGTGTGGAAGGGTGAGGGAGGTTAAACTAGACTAGTAGCAAGTGGCTCCTTTCCTGTAGTACTTCAAACGTATAGCCAGCCCAATTACAAGGAGCAGAGAACTTCAGGGAAGAGTCCTGCCCCTTTCAAAGGTGACCTTTTGAGGGAACTTAAAGGGCTGGTAGCTCATTCAGAGGAGTCAAATCGCTCAGGTCATATATGGGATAAGTACAGTAGCCAAGTAAAAGTGTCAGCTCTCATTCCTTGATGAGGGTGTGGGGCATTCCCTGGTGTTGGGGGTCTCCCTTGGCTTGTATGTGGGGGAATCTCCCCAGGGCTTGGCTGTGATCCTCTGGCATGAGAGCTCTTTTGGTATGTGGTGGGGGTGGGGGGCAGGTAACCCCTCTGGCTGCATATCTTGCTGTAGCAGTGGGTGTTCCCTGTAGGGATGGCTCCCTCCATAGCTGAGTGTATGAGGGGATTCACTGGGGGAAGTGTGGCATGTGTATGGAGGGGAGGGCTCCTGGGGGAAATGGGGTCACAGGGGGGGGTTGTACAGGAGGAAGGGCTCCCAGGGGTAGGGGGGGTCGCCGGGGGCTGAGATCTGTAAACGTGTGAGGGAGGTCACGACGCGGTTTTGAGGGGGGCCGGGCGCCCCGGGGGAGGTTAAGCCGCTCTCAGCGTTGCCCCCTCCTCCCCGGCTCCGGGCCCGCCCCGAGCCCCGCCTCTCAGCGGCCGGGCCGGAGAAAGGAGGCGGTGGCTGGGGGCGGGCTCGTCCAACGCGGCTGACGCTGACCCCGAGTCCCCGCGCAGCGGGTAAGGGAGGAAAGGGATGGAGGCAGCCCCTGGGGCCTGGCTAGGCCCAGACCGGGCTCCCCCGACCGGGCGGGCTCTCATGCGCGCCAGGTCCCGGGTGACCTGCCTGCCCGCGCTTGCTGCGGGCTGCACCCACCCGCCCAGCCCCTGTATGTGCCGGCGGCGGGGATGGGCCTATCTCCGCGCTGACAGGGCCCGAGCGCCTGCGGCCTCAGCGAGCTGCGACCCGCACCCCTGCGCCGCGGGCCCTGCCTAGGCGGGGGGCTGGTCAACGTCCGTTCAGAGTAACTTCCCGCCCAGGCCAGGCTCCGTTCCCGGCCAGCGGGACTCCGCCGCCCCGGCCATGTGAACGCCAGGCTGCTCGGGCCGCCACAGCATCTTCCTGGAAATCTGTGTGTGCACAAATTGGGAAACTGGAAACATCCCCACGCTGGGGTGGGGGCTATTTATGGGCATTATCCCCACCCTTCACTTGCTTCCTCCACAGTGGCCTGTCTGTACTGTCAGTTGTCCTTTGTAAAGCAGGTGATTGCAGTGTCCATGATGCGGTTGGCTGTAATCCATAGGTTACCTGGCATGGCGAAGCCTGGTGGGTTGCTCTGTAGGATCCGTGATCAGGTTTTGATTGTTGACCCTGCTGCTTTTCTTGCAGTTTCTGCCACTTGTGTTTTGGTGACGGTTTTGAGCGCTTTGGCCCCTAACTAAATGGGATTCCTGAAATTAAGATGGCATCTTGGTGGGAGAGGGGGTGATTGGAGACTTTCATAGTACATGCATCCAATCAAGTGTAGCTCACAAAAGCTTATGCTCAAATAAATTAGTTAGTCTCTAAGGTGCCACACATACTCCTTTTCTTTTTGTGGATACAGACTAACACGGCGGCTACTCTGAAACCTTTCATAGTCATGCAAGTCTGGGTTTGACCTCCAAATCACAGAACATCTACTGAATCCACTGTCTGTGTAAGATCCTTCTTTGGTGTTTTGATTCATTCCTTGTCACCAGAAGAGTGGATGACAAATCTGGTTATCTACCTTTAATGTTGCTTTTCAAATTTCCATATGAAAAAATAAGAGATGCTTCCTTTAACTGCCTTGTGTGCTGTATGGGCCTGTGTTTTATTTTTACAGAGAATAGGCAGGGATAACATGTAGCATTGTTGGATATGGATGGTGTCAGTTGATCTTTCTCGACCTGTCCGATCTGTGCTTAAGCCAGAGGAGGAGGAGAAAGAAAAGGAGAGTAGTTCTAGGGGGGGAAAAGATGTATGTGTAAGAGAAGGTAAGGATGTATGTCTGATGAAGGAGTAGGTGTTTGGTCTGTGTTGCTGTTTAAATCTGTTTTGGATTTTCAAATGAAGGAAGATTAATTAAATTCTATGTACTGTAAAAGGCAACGTTTACTATCATTTTTGGTTGTAGTATCAATCAAATCTTCACACCAAGATAAATGAACACAGGCCTTTAAATTAAACGAGTGTAGAGTATATTATATGGAGCTGCAAAATACAGCCAAAACATTTTCTTTAAAAAGGCACCTAAAATTAAAATCATGGACTGGCCTGGATAGCTGAGGATGGCTAGATACAATATCAAAAAAGTAGGGCTTGGTAGCTGTCCACAAGAGAATGCCTGTGAAGAAAAGGGGGAAAAAAACAAAACAGATTGCTCAACTTTTCTGTTTTGATTTTCTTGCAATTTTTGGCTGTGCCTCCTTGCCTTCAGCTTTAAGAATGTCTGTTCTGTGAAGTACAACGATTTCTGCCTACTTTTACCACCAGTACTGATCCAGTGCTCAATTGTAGAAGAACATTGAATTGTGTGGGGTTCTGTCCTTTAGTGATTCAATAAGAGACAAAACAGAGACCCTGATTGCTTGTGGTCACTAAGTCCTCAATTCTCCAAACATGCATATGATTAAAGTTATTGACATGCCCAAGTGTTTACAGGATCGGAACCTACAGATCAAACTTTTTATAAGAGTAGAGATGAAGACCTTAGTGTTTGGACCGAACTCCAACTTGGGTAATGACGTTCTTCACACTCAAATTTCCCCTGTAGTTACCACTGGATAATCAGTTTTTGCTTAGTGTCCTATGTGGTTTTGTGTCTTTACTATGTGCTGTTAAATGACTACTGCATTCAACCCAAAGGGTGAGTAAAGTGAGCCTTATACACAGAGACTGTAAAATGCTCTGGGATCCTTCAGGATGAAAGGTGTTAATATAATTGTTACTACTTCAGAAATGAACCTGTTAGCAGTTTTTACTTCTAATTATTTTATTAGTATTTGTATTGTGATAGCAGCTGGGAGCCTCATTGGACCAGGACCTTGTTGTTCTAGATGCTGTACAGACAAAAAGACAGGACAAAAAGACAGTTCCTGCTCCAAAGAGCTTGCAATGTAACTATTGCTTATCTATAGTTAGGAGTGTTTTTAACTTTTTGTTAGACAGTTGTCTAGGCGGCAGGTAGAACAGATAGTAGAACCTCATTCTGGCTCCTATTTTTGGGGAGCAAGGGTAGTTTGAAAAATGAAGGTAAATGATTACTAAGCGCTGTTTTCCCTGCAATCTTTGTTTTTTCTTTTTTCTTTACTTTTCTAACAGTAAGTGAAAGCAAACACAACCAAGAATCAGAACTGGGAAAGTGAAGAGAAAGTCTTAAAGCTTCTTTCATTAAACAAGGGTACTCCACTAGAGAAGTAGATCTCATCATGGAATGGATCACCCAAACACCCCTGCGAGAACCGGCTTCCATACAGAAAAAGTAACCCAATTGATCGCACTCCCCTAGTTGTCTCCTTCCACCTCATACTAGAATGCTTTCAGGGTATCATTATGCAGTTACAACAACAACCCATACTTGAGGGTGATCACATCCTGAAAGAAATCTTTCTCAGCCTTCTTTCCCCTGCCCCCCATTTCTGCCTTCAAACAACCTCCCTCCCTTAGCTTTGCCAAGGTCATCATCAGAAGCAAGCTCTCCACAGATTAGGACACACTGACTCAAAGTGGTGCCAGAACAACAGATGCAAAACATGCAGACATAGCAATACTGCTATGATGATCAGTACCATCGCCACTCTCCCCAACACACCTTTCAAGATCCATGAGTCCTTCGCTTGTCTATCAGAACATGTGGTATATCTCATCCAGAACATCAAAAGCCACAACAACTTTGTGAGTGAAGCTAGACAATCACTGTGCTCTCAAATGAACTCATGAAAAAAATACATCCTATCACCTGTGAGCAAATCCTTTTCATGAAGTGATCACTTCATATCTAACTTCTCAGTTCTCACCTTCAAAGGAAAGCTACACAATGCCTTCAAATGATGAGCCTGGAACTTAAATTCATTATGCTCCTGGACATTAAAAACCATGGACTTGACAGAGACAGGTTTTATAGCTCATTACAACACTGTATAACACGCCCTACCACCTGCTAACCCTTAATTGCCCACTTCATTTTAAGTGGTCTCCTACCTACAGCATGTGTAGATCCCCTTATGCTTAAGAATCTGTCCCACCTTCTATTTCGTTTGGACACTTCGGTTACCTTTTCCGGACCTAAGGAAGAGCTCTGTGTAACTTGCAGTGTTGCCCATTCCACCAATATAAGTTGGTCCAATAAAAGACATCACCTCACCTACCTTGGTCTCGCTGAGGAAACACTCAAAATAGTAGTGGGGGGTGGGAATTGAAGGTTGCATGGCGTAACTACATAGCACGCAGTGGACAGAGAATGGACTGGGACTCAGAAAACTTGGGTTCTATTCCTGACTTGGCCTCTGGCGTGCTAGGTGACCACTCCACGGCTCAGTTTCCCCATCTGTAAAATGGTGATAAGGACTCCTTTGTAAAATGCTTTGAGATGTACTGATGAAAAGTGCTAGATGAGACGATATATTCAAACAGTATTGCATTTTTATAGTTTATATTATTAATATGTATCCCAATTAATTGAAAAAGTTTTAAATATTTAGCCTGGTATTTTAAAAGAAGCTAAGGGAATTTTAAAATACAATGAGAGTTGGGAACCTAAATTCCTTAGGCTCTTTTGAAAATCCCAACCTTAATTATCTTAGTCAGCAGTCTGTGTGCAAATGAGCACACCGGACAGGCAAGCAAAATACGTTAGAACATAGATATGCCACCAAAGGGAATTTTTTTTATGCCGAAATTGTTTTGAAGTCTCTGATCACTTTGATTATTATTTACTAGTTGAAATTCTAAACATATAGACTTGTGTGCATGAGGTGGGGGAAACAATTTAAACTGTTGATTTGAACAGCAGGCTTGATTTACAAAATACCTAGCCCTAGTGGGAAAACTTTTGCGTGTTTTATGTTTTTGCATGGTGCTCTGATTACCCAAAGTCTTAATCACAAATTTCCTATTAATTGTGATATGTTACTTTCAGGGTCACCTAGGTGTTATTGAATTTTGCAATTTTGTTTAAAATAGCAACAATAATATGTACAATATTAGCTCAGACTCTCAAGTCTGGTATCCAGCCTCTGGCAGCAGCCAATACTTGAAACTTTAGAGAGTGATGAGAAAACCCATAATGCACTTAGCAAATTGTACAGTTCTGTATATGGGAGAATAATTCCTCCTTGGTCGCTAGTGGTGGTCAGTTTCCACCATGGAGCATTAGAATGATAACCTTTCTTAGATTATCTTTTTTCCATTCTGTTTGAATTCTTTATTTCAGTAGAAGACACCAATTATTTGACTGGGAGACTTTTTTTTAATGACTATACAGTAAATAGGCAAGACGTAGTTTCTCCCAGCAGAACAGGTGCGTTAGCATTATCTGATTTTTAAAGGCTGAGTTGTTAGATGAATTGATCTCTCTTCTGTGTGTCCACTGTGTTCCTAGCATCTATTATCATCCCTTTTATTCCCCTTTTGGTCATCGTATTCAACTTATTCATAAGTGATCTGGAGAAAGGGGTAAACGGTGAGGTGGGAAAGTTTGCAGATGATACTAAACTGCTCAAGATAGTTAAGACCAAAGCAGACTGTGAAGAACTTCAAAAAGATCTCACAAAACTAAGTGATTGGGCAACAAAATGGCAAGTAAAATTTAATGTGGATAAATGTAAAGTAATGCACATTGGAAAAAATAACCCCAACTATACATACAATATGATGGGGGCTAATTTAGCTACAACTAATCAGGAGAAAGTTCTTGGAGTCATCATGGATAGTTCTCTGAAGATGTCCACGGAGTGTGCAGCGGCAGTCAAAAAAGCAAACGGGGTGATAGGAACCCTTAAAAAAGGGATTGAGAATAAGACAGAGAATATCTTATTGCCCTTATATAAATCCATGGTATGCCCACATCATGAATACTGCATAGAGATGTGGTCTCCTCATCTCAAAAAAGATATATTGGCATTAGAAAAGGTTCAAAAGAGAGCAACTAAATGATTGGGGTTTGGAATGGGTCCCATATCAGGAGAGATTAAAGAAGCTAGCACTTTTCATCTTGGAAAAGAGGAGACTTAAGGGGGGATATGATAGAGGTATATAAAATCATGAGTGGTGTGGAGAAAGTGAATAAGGACAAGTTATTTACTTGTTCCCATAATATAAGAACTAGGGGCCACCAAATGAAATTAATGGGTATCACATTAAAAACAAAAGGAAGTTCTTCACTCAGCGCACGTCAACCTGTGGAACTCCTTGCCTGAGGAGGTTGTGAAGGCTAGGACTATAACAGGGTTTAAAAGAGAACTGGATAAATTCATGGATGTTAAGTCCATTAATGGCTATTAGCCAGGATGGGTAAGGAATGGTGTCCCTAACCTGTGTTTGTCAGAGGGTGGAGATGGATGGCAGAAGAGAGATCACTAGATCATTACCTGTTAAGTTCACTTCCTCTGGGGCACCTGGCATTGGCCACTGTCGATAGACAGGATACTGGGCTGGATGGACCTTTGGTCTGACCCAGTATGGCCATTCTTATTCTTTTATCCATTTGTTGTTTCTTGTTGTATTCTTAGATTGTAAATTGTTTGGGGCAGCACATAGCACAGAGAGGCACTGGTCCATGACAGGGGCTTCCAGACACTTCAGTAATAGAAGCAATAAATAATAATAATAGGTATAAGACTTGATTTACCACAAAATATTCAGACGCTAATGCAATTGGCCTGTTTTTTCAGTGCCCCTCATGTTACTAATACTTTGCATAATATATTAATGTAATGCTTTCTTTTCCTATACAAGTGTTTGGTTACTACTGGCAATGCAGAGCTAGTTACCTATGTTCTTTCTGAGGAAGAAATTAGCAATTAAAGTGACATCATGTTAATAAAAAAACCTGAAATGTAAAATGTGAGCAAACACTTATCACATTTTGAAACTGGAAAGTGAGTGAAGAAAGCACTGGGTTTTTAAAAAGTTTGGGAGTATAGCGTCCCCTACGAAAATCTGTTGGAAATCCTATGTGTTACTGTGGGATTTTTGTGTGTGTGCTGATAGGATGTGGAACGTTTGCATATGGTTTCCTTGGTGAGTGTTCTTCAGTAGAAATTCCTGCTGCTTGCATTAGGTTGCTCCATGTTGTAGCTAGATTCACAGGCAAAGCTGGTCTGGGTTAGCTGTTGTGCTGCTTTACCGTTTTTTAAGGCATTATTTGTAAGTAGTTTGTGCTTTCATAACTAATTTTGGCTTTACTAGTGCTTAAAATGTGGGCAGGGAGAAAGGAAGAGGCACAAAGCATCACAGATCTAGCAAAGTGAATAAATAAACTCAAGCCTGTTACTGAAAGTTACACTTTACACTCTTCTTTAACAAAAATGCTGCTTCCAGATTGGAATAACCCCTCCACTTTTTTCAGACCACTTTAAGTACTGGCTTTCACCCAGGGGTGCTGGAAGGGGCTAAGGGGGCACATGGCCCCATCAGTTTTTACTGGCCGTAACGGCAAGCAATGGGAGAAGGGGGCATAGAGGAGTGAATGGGGAGCAGGGTCATGAGCGGAAGAGCGGGTGTGGGGAGAAGGGCCACATGGGGGGGGCATGGTTTGGGTGCTGGCACTCCCCCCACTTTTAGGGAGTTTCCGCCGCTCCTGCTTTCACCCCTAATAAATGAATTTTGCTAACTCTAAAAAAAATTACAAGTTAGGTAATAGAACTGTTTTATTTCTGAACTGACCATTCTGGTGGAATTGTGGAGGTTTTTAAAATTGAGCTTCTAGTGGTTTGAAAATGGAGATGCTACTTTGGCTAAATTGGCTGATCACTTGGCCTGGGAATACTGGCATCGCAGATTAGTCATGCATGTAACCTTTTCCTCAACATTAATGATTGCTAATTGCAGGGCACTGTTCAATTGTGTGCAATGAACAAACTTACGTTTAGGAGTCAAGATAGATCTCTCATTCAGTACCCTCTGTGGGCTTTGTTCTCTAGTCCTTGTGCAGGCAAAACTCTAATGCTGCAGGATAGGGAGCTAAGTGAGAAGAATAGAAGCAGCTCTGGTTTAAGTGGGTGGGAATATCAGGAATTGTTGCATAAGCTGCAACTTGTGCACAGACTCCTAGCATGGTTTGTTTGATTGTTTGATTTTTGTGAGGCTTCAAGAACAGCACAGGGTCTGCCTACGGGCAATGCGTAGTGGGATCCAGGAGTAACCAAACTGCTTACATTGCCACCAAATGTGTAGATCATGGAAAGGCCCTTGTGGCTAGCCTCGTTTGACTCCTTTCGTAGGTAATTATGGGTTAGTGAATTTCCTCTAGTTTTGTTAAGTAGATAAAGAAGTGAAACTGTGTAAGTATACAGTAATACACAACATACTCAAATTATATTGCATTTTTATATTGTATATAATTACAATAAAAGGCATACTTTTAAAAAGTAACAATTTATTAGAGCAAATGTGTGAAGTGTTCCATATCTTTACTGAAGAAAAAGCAGAAAGACCTTGAGGAGTTCCTTTTTAACACTGAAAACATAAATAATATAAATGAATTGCGATAAGGGAAATATGATCTTGACAAAGGCCCTGACATTGCATATGCTTTGAAACATATTTAGTGCTATGCACATAAGTTCCTTGAATTCAGTGGGGCTTCTCTTGTAAATAAAGCTGCCCACCGGCATAAGATTTTGCAGGATCAGGCCTGAAATCAGGAAATTCAGATACTTGCAACTGCAGCACCCTCAAGTGAGTGCACCTGTGCAGTCCCATTAATGGGATGCAGGGGTCTGTGCTGGAATATCCCACTGTGGATTTGGTAGTTAATTAATTTTTGATGAATTATTTAGTGTGTGAATTTTTGTGAGCGAATACAATATAACTAACAAGGATTAGTTTTAGTACATATATGCAATGATTTGACGAACCACATTGGCTGTTACGAGTTGCCTTGTCGCTGTGTAATGTCAATGAAAATTTGCCAGTTTGGTGACTTTGATGTCAGTTCTTTGCAATGGCATAAAGAGGATAAATAACTTAATTTTTTTAGGTTTCAGAGTAACAGCCGTGTTAGTCTGTATTCGCAAAAAGAAAAGGAGTACTTGTGGCATCTTAGAGACTAACCAACTTATTTGAGCATGAGCTTTCGTGAGCTACAGCTGTAGCTCACGAACACTCATGCTCAAATAAATTGGTTAGTCTCTAAGATGCCACAAGTACTCCTTTTCTTTTAATTTTTTTAAAAATCCAGGTGTGGCTTGCATTTCAGAGGAGAAAAGTTTTTGATAAAAGGACAAAACAAATGTAAGTGACATTTTTAAATGTTTATTTCAGAAATGTAATAACAATGAACACTTCTCCAAGATTTAAATTTTCAAACTTAATTCAAGAAATTAATATATATTTTCCTTGTTTTAGAGTTTAGCTAGTCTGGTATTTTTAAATTAAAAGAAAATAATGATGCCAAACTGAATTGAAATGATGCAAAGAAGGCACATTGATGCATCTGTGGCAGGGAATCTGCCTTTGATATATATAGCTTCTAATGGAGTCAGCTGAAGAGCAAAGTATAACAATGTGATTTGAAGGGGCGCCAGCTTGAAGGGAGAGCAGGCAATTCCAAAGTGGCTAGCTCCCTCTGTTAACACCTCAGGCATTTGAAATTCATGGTAGGGAGACCTATTGCAGTTTATCTGTAAGGCACCATACCCATTGATATGCTGCTGCCAGCTCCCGTTTGCTCAGAAAATTACTGCTTAGACCAAGAAAGGATATTTTAAAGCTTAAAGCCAAGAAAAATGGAGGGACCCCCCCCCATAAAGCTCCACCCCATCTTGTGTGCTGAGCAAGAAAGCTACTGTATTTACATAACAGATTTATTTTCAAGATGACAAAATCTGCATACCTGTCTCTGTCAGTCTCTGCATTTAAATGCCAGAGTTAACTCTCCACAGTTGAATGTGAAAAAGCCCAGATGATCCCTTGTGTTCTTATATGGTCACTGCTTTGGAGAAGACTAGGATCTGTCAGAATAAGAGGACCAGAGTTTTATCTGCAACTTATAAAAACTACGAATGGACTGTTATATGCCTTGACTATACGCGCAGGAGGTGGGGTCTGCTTTGTATTTTAATAGGCTAGGACTGATGATTGATTATTATATCCTCACCTGCAATGCATTTTTAAATAGAGGGCAAATGAAACTGGCAAATGAAATGAGGTGCACTTAAGTCACTGGCATTTCACAGAAGCATGGTCAGTTACGTGGCCCTGAAGTGGTTATATGTATGGTATTTTGAGAGTGTCTCTGTCTAATATTTATACCAGCCTTTCAAAATTCTGCTTGGCCAGGGTCAGTATTTTGTTGATGGACAAATAGAATATTCTGTACCACTGAAATAAACAAATATACCTCATCTATATAAAAAGAAAAGGAGTACTTGTGACACCTTAGAGACTAACCAATTTATTTGAGCATGAGCTTTCGTGAACTACAGCTCACTTCATAGGATGAAGTGAGCTGTAGCATGCATCCGATGAAGTGAGCTGTAGCTCACGAAAGCTCATGCTCAAATAAATTGGTTAGTCTCTAAGGTGCCACAAGTACTCCTTTTCTTTTTGCGAATACAGACTAACACGGCTGTTACTCTGAAACCTCTCATCTATATAATTATTTATATTATGCTAATCACCAAGGTATCTAGGTGTGGATGCACTGGTAAATTTTCATAACAGTTATGCAGTACTGCTTTGGACAAAAGCACACGCTGGCAGGAATATATTAGCTTGAATATTTTTTGTTGTGGAGATTGTCCCATAATTTTATGGTATTAGGATGGGTTGATCACCGATTGGCAGTATTTTTAAGGGGGTTGTGTGTATCAGGATTTTTAGTCAAATTTTCCTGTGAGGTTGTGGGAGGATCAATGAGATTTTATATTCTTTAGCCAACTTTATTGCCTAAAAATGTAGTTTGGGGACATATTACCTGCTGGTGTAAATCAGTGTAACTGAGCTGGCTTCAGTGAAGCTGCACTGATCTACATCATCTAAAGATTTGGCCCTTTAAGTTCATGAGGTAGGTTGTGATCTCACACCTGTACAAATCTAATTTTAGTGAAGTTACTCCAGATTTGCCCAGTGCAATACGATCAGAGTCCTGTCCTATGTCTCTAGAATTCAATTTTTTCTGGCTTGTCCAGAAAATTTAATGTAATGTAAGGGTCAAACTGGCCCTTACTGTGCAAGCATCAATGTCTTGTCCTTCAGTTTACTAACTTTACTGCATACTTGAAGGTTCATATATTAAACTGCACTTGCTCAGCACTGTATTGTACATTCCAATAATTAATGAGAAATGGGTTGAGTTACTGATTGTTTCAGCAGAATTTACTGTGATCATCTGTAACATCATCTATTATTGATGTATTGCAGGAATATAAGCAATACAAGAAGAACTCACATGGATTCCTTAATGAATGTTATAATCGTTGTTTTATCTTAAAAGCTATTTGATATGGAGAAAGTGTGTCCTCCACATTTCTAAAGATGTCAGCATATCTTGTTTGTGCAACCACATGCTTTGCCAGATTTCTCAAAGTGACCCTCTCAACTTGTTCATGCGTAAATTTGAAGTGCTGTACCACATCTCTTGAAGGATCCTGATGTGCTTTATGAACGTACAGCCTTGCCTATAGTGTAGCCACTTTTTGAGTGTAAGGTGGCATTTGGGGACAAGTGGCACACAGTGATAGAGAATAGGGAATTTTGGCAGAAAACATCAGGGAAAACCCCCTATGTTAAGTGCCATGGGATTTTTATTGGCAAACAGGACCTAATTGGCAAGGACTCATTCTAAAGAACTATGGGATGGAACTTAATCTATCTGCTGTAATCTAGTAAGGTGTGAACCTGTTGTTCAAGACAGTTTAGGTATTTCAAGCTTGATTCTTATGCCTGGTATACACTACGAGTTTGTCGGATTTAGCAGCGTTAAATCGAATTAAACCTGCACCCGTCCACACAACGAAACCATTTTTTTCGACATAAAGGGCTTTTAAAACCGATTTCTGTACTCCTCCCCAACGAGGGGATTAGCGCTGAAATCGACATCGCCATTTTGAATTAGGGTTAGTGTGGATGCAATTTGAAGGTATTGGCCTCCGGGAGCTGTCCCACAGTGCACCATTGTGACCGCTCTGGACAGCGCTCTGAACTCGGTTGCACTGGCCAGGTGTACAGGAAAAGCCCCAGGAACTTTTGAATCTCATTTCCTGTTTGGCCAGGCGAGCTCATCAGCACAGGTGACCATGCAGTCCTAGAATCGAAAAAGAGTTCCAGCATGGACTGAACAGGAGGTACTGGATCTGATCACTGTATGGGGAGAGGAATCTGTGCTATCTAGAAGATCTGCTATGCCAAAACATTTCAAAAAATCTCTGAGGCCATGAGGGACAGAGGCTACAGCAGGGACGCAACACAGTTCCATGACATGAGCCTGCCCCAGTAACACCATGATCTCCAAATTGCTGGGGACCGCGGTTTTAGAGAAATCTGTGATCATGTCCTCATCACCGTGCTTCCGTCGCCTTCTCGCCTGTTTTTTCAGGTGCTGGTTCTGCATAAACTGCATGAAAGTTAACTTTCGTAGTGTAGACATGGCCTTAGAGCACTAAGTTATCTCCTCTGTCATGAAAGTTAACTGCTGCGGTGAGCTGAACGGGCTCCATGCTTGCTGTGCTATGTCGTCTGCTTGGGCAATTCAGGGAAAAGGCGTGAATTGATTGTCTGCTGTTGCTTTCACGGAGGGAGGGTTGACTGACGACATTTACCTATAACCACTTGCGAGAAATTTTTGGCCCCATCAGGCATTGGGAGCTCAGCCCAGAATTCCAATGGGCAGCGGGGACTGCGGGAACTGTGGGATAGCTACCCACAGTGCACCGATCGGAATGTCGATGCTTGCCATGGTACTGTGGATACACACCGCCGAATTAATGTGCTTAGTGTGGATGCATGCACTCGACTCTATAGGTTTCAGAGTAACAGCCGTGTTAGTCTGTATTCGCAAAAAGAACAGGAGTACTTGTGGCACCTTAGAGACTAACCAATTTATTTGAGCATAAGCTTTCGTGAGCTACAGCTCACTTCTCAGATGAAGTGAGCTGTAGCTCACAAAAGCTTATGCTCAAATAAATTGGTTAGTCTCTAAGGTGCCACAAGTACTCCTTTTCTTTTCTCGACTTTATATAATCTGTTCCCAAAAATCGACTTCTGTAAAATCGGAGTACTTTCGTAGTGTAGAAATGGCCTTAGAGCACTAAGTCATCTCCTCGGTCATTAAAAACAACACCTGAACTTCAGCTGTTTGTTCTGCAGCAGCAAGCTAACAAAATCTCTGACCAGATCGCTGCACTTACTCCGATTCATGATCCTTGAAGACCGATAACACAGAACCAGAAAGATATGTTGGCTTTATCTGATTAGAACCACAGCCAAAGTCAGTGCCCTCCCACCCACCTAAATTGATGGGGAAATTTTAAATATAAAATGTCTAAAGACATTTTTAACATTCTTTTTGTTAAAACCAAGCTAGAGCTAAGTGAAAAAAGTGAAAAAATGAAAAAATTAACAGCTAAAAATGTGGGTAGTGTGCGCTAATCTCTGAAGTGGCTTATACCCCCAAAATTTTTTCCATTCCTCCTTACAAAATTTGACTTGCTCATGCTGAATAACTATTTTTTTATTTCAATTTTTTTTCTTATGCACACCATCATGATCTAATTGGGCAAGTAGATTTTGTGCCTGGGCTGGTAAATTTTCAGGATGGTTTTGCAAGGCTGCCCTACCTGCAAAGTAGTCCAAAAGAGTTACAGATAAATGTTAATTGTAACGAATCGTAACTTTTTGTGAAGTGATTTTTTGAACATCTGAATTGGAATACCCTGAAAAGCACATTTTTGAATGAGTATACAAAACCATTTACTGTGGCGATACTTGAGCCTGTATATAATAATGATCTCTTAGCAATATTGTTACTCTCAAGCTTGCATCCTTATTTTTCTCAGTAGTAAAATATAAAGGTGTTTTCATACTACAGAGCCAAATTATCAAAGCTATAGTATCATAGACAATAAAGTACTTTAAAAAATCCTTTTAAACCTCAAACATGACATGCATATCTCTTGCTCTGATCTGTTGCTTTAATTACCCTTATTTCACAAATGCAGTAGAAATATTTTTTTCTAGCATTCCCAAGGCACATTTTTTTTTTTTTATTTTTTTACTAATGGGATTTCAGGCTCCGAGACCTTGTGATGCTTTGAGGCACACACATCTCCTATATATGATACCTGGGCAGTAAGCAGCTGAATGGGCTTATGCTCTGCTGTCTTGCAGTTTTTAAGCAATGTAGCAGCAAATAACTTTAAGCATATCAAGACGGTTTTGAAGCCCAGCAGTTATTTGAAAAAAGAACTACATGGGAATGTAACCTTATCTTAAATTATTGCCATTTTTGTCATGCAGCAGAGCAGAATTGAATCTGGTTTGCTGTGCGGTAATTGCACAATCATAAAATGCTACCATGCAACTTAATATTTCTGTTTCTTGCTGAATAAAATGGTCTGGCTAGCTGATCTGCAAATGCCAGGCTTTGTTGTTTGCGTTGCTTCTCACCTTTTTAGCACCAACGGTTTAAAAGAAAAGTTTTTCCAGTGACAAGCCATAATTTAAAAAATGATGGATGCATAATAGAGTATAACAGCTAGAGATTTTTTTAGGACACATTTGAATAGTTCTGTTTCCCAAATTTACTGTAGAAAAATAGTAGAGTGAATCGACACTATATATTGCAATTCTGTAGTCATACCACCCTGTGCTCTGGTCCTATATGTTTTAACCAACTAATCAGGGCCATGCCGGGGTGCGTATTTGGATGGGAAACTAAGGGCATGGCTACACTTGTGAGTTAGAGTGCATTGAAGCAGCCCTGGGCACCCTAACTCACGACACGTCCACGCTGGCAAGGCACCTAGAGCGCCTGGTCTCCACGGCTGGAGCGCTCCTGGTAATCCACCTCGATGAGAAGCATAATGCTTGCTGCACCCCGGCTGGAGAGCCACAGCACCAGTGTGGACGCCCTGCTCTGTTAATGCACTCTGATCAACCTCCAGAAGTGTCCCACAATGCCTCTTCTAGCCACTCTGGTTATCACTTTGAACTCTTTTGCCCTGCCGTCAGGCAATCAACCATCAGACCTGCCCTTTAAATTCTCTGGGAATTTTGAAAATCCCCTTCCTGTTTGCTGAGCAAGATTCTCAGCAAATATTTCCACGTGACCATGCCTCCACGCGCCAGGTAATCCCAGTATGGAGCAATAGCAAGGTGCTGGACCTCATCAGTGTTTGGTGGGGAGGAAGCTGTCCAGTCCCAGCTGTGCTTCAGCCGTAGGAATTATGATACCTTCGGGCAGATATCAAGGGCCAAGATGGAAAGGGGCCATGACCGGGATGCACAACAGTGCAGGGTTAAAGTGAAGGAGCTGCGGAATGTCTATCTAAAAGCCTGCAAGGCAAACCGCAGCTCCAGTGGTGCCCCTGTGACCTGCTCTTTCTGCAAAGAGCTGGAGGCAATACTTGGGGGCAACCCCACCTCCACCATGGACACTTCAGAGCCCAGTTCAACAAGGCAGAGGAGGAGGAGGAAAGTGGGAGTGAGGGTGCTGAGGAGGAGGCAGACACCCCGGCAGACACCCCGGCATCCTTAGATGCATGCAGCCAGGAGCTGTTCTCAAGCCAGAAGGAAGGTAGGCAGTCGCAGCAGCTGGTGCCTGGGGAAGGATAAACACCAGAGGAGGTGCCTGGCAAGCGGCTTTTATTTTGGGAAGGAAGTTGTTCGGTGCAGGCTCTTGGGGCAAGGAGGGTTAGGGCTGGATGTGGAATAGAGCGTTGATGTGCTCTCTCACATTGTGGTAATCTGTCTCAGTGATCTCTTCGAAGGTCTCATGCAGAAGCTGGGCAACGTACTTGTGCAGGTTCCTTGGGAGAGCTACTGTGCTCCTTGTCCCAGTCAAGCTTAACAGTCCACGCCACTGTGCCGTGTGGGGTAGGGGGGGACCATTGCTGCACACAGGCAAGCTGCATATGAGCCAGGGCTGAAGCCGCATTGTAGTAGAAGACCCTCCCTTGCTTCCCAGGTCACCCTCAGCAGCGAGATATTTTCCAGGACGAACTCCAGTGGAAAATGTGGGTACAGTGTTCAGTTCAGCAGACCCCTGCAGCTGTTAGCTCTCCCCAAGGCACAGAGCCTCAGAGGACAGTATGGCAGTGAAACAGTCTGTCCCCCTTAACCCTGTGTTCTTACTCACCATTTGGGGCTCCTGTGGGTTATGTGGGCTCGCTTTGGGACAGACAAATTCTGCTTTTGGGTAGACTGTGCTTGTCTTTGGGTATGGGCGAATCATTGCTCTGTCTGGTGTGAACAAGGCTGCTAAGTGTTGCATTTTGGGTTTACAGATGCAACCTTTAGATCTCGGCCATCCTTGTTCTTCCCGGCTGAAAGACTCCAAAGAATTAGGAAGAGGCCACGTAAAAGCAAAGAGGGCATGCTGCATGAAGTAATGCAGTAGTCCCTTAATGAAAATCAAAAAGTGCAGGAGTGGCAGGAGAGTGAAAGGAGGGTCCGCCAGCAGAATGCGGATCGCTGGCACCAAAGCATGGAGCGGCTGCTAAGCATTATGAAGTGCCAAGCGGACTCGATACAGGCACTTGTAGCAATGCAGGCAGAGCACTACCGCGTCCTTCTCCCCTCTTCCCCCCCCATGCAGCCCTTTCTGGAACCACCTCTCAGGTAGTTGAAAGCAGCTATCAAATCCCCTCTCATTCTTCTCTTCTGCAGACTAAACAATCCCAGTTCCCTCAGCCTCTCCTCATAAGTCATGTGTTCCAGACCCCTAATCATTTTTGTTGCCCTTCGCTGAACTCTCTCCAATTTATCCACATCCTTCTTGTAGTGTGGGGCCCAAAACTGGACACAGTACTCCAGATGAGGCCTCACCAATGTCGAATAGAGGGGGTGGATCATGTCCCTCGATCTGCTCGCTATGCCCCTACTTATACATCCCAAAATGCCATTGGCCTTCTTGGCAACAAGGGCACACTGCTGACTCATATCCAGCTTCTCGTCCACTGTCACCCCTAGGTCCTTTTCCGCAGAACTGCTGCCTAGCCATTCGGTCCCTAGTCTGTAGCTGTGCATTGGGTTCTTCCATCCTAAGTGCAGGACCCTGTACTTATCCTTATTGAACCTCATCAGATTTCTTTTGGCCCAATCCTCCAATTTATGTAGGTCCCTCTGTATCCTATCCCTGCCCTCCAGCGTATCAACCACTCCTCCCAGTTTAGTATCATCCGCAAATTTGCTGAGAGTGCAATCCACACCATCCTCCAGATCATTTATGAAGATATTGAACAAAACCGGCCCCAGGACCGACCCCTGGGGCACTCCACTTGACACCGGCTGCCAACTAGACATGGAGCCATTGATCACTACCCGTTGAGCCTGACAATCTAGCCAACTTTCTACCCACCTTATAGTGCATTCATCCAGCCCATACTTCTTTAACTTGCTGACAAGAATACTGTGGGAGACAGTGTCAAAAGCTTTGCTAAAGTCAAGAAACAATACATCCACTGCTTTCCCTTCATCCACAGAACCAGTAATCTCACCGTGGAAGGTGATTAGATTAGTCAGGCATGACCTTGCCTTGGTGAATCCATGCTGACTGTTCCTGATCACTTTCCTCTCATGTAAGTGCTTCAGGATTGATTCCTTGAGGACCTGCTCCATGATTTTTCCGGGGACTGAGGTGAGGCTGACTGGCCTGTAGTTCCCAGGATCCTCCTTCTTCCCTTTTTTAAAGATTGGCACTACATTAGCCTTTTTCCAGTCATCTGGGACTTCCCCCGTTCGCCACGAGTTTTCAAAGATAATGGCCAATGGCTCTGCAATCACAGCCACCAATTCCTTTAGCACTCTCGGATGCAACTCATCCGGCCCCATGGATTTGTGCACGTCCAGCTTTTCTAAATAGTCCCTAACCACCTCTTTCTCCACAGAGGGCTGGCCATCTACTCCCCATGTTGTGATGCCTAGCGCAGCAGTCTGGGAGCTGTCCTTGTTAGTGAAGACAGAGGCAAAAAAAGCAGAGAGCACATTAGCTTTTTCCACATCCTCTGTCACTAGGTTGCCTCCCTCATTCAGTAAGGGGCCCACACTTTCCTTGGCTTTCTTCTTGTTGCCAACATACCTGAAGAAACCCTTCTTGTTACTCTTGACATCTCTTGCTAGCTGCAGCTCCAGGTGCGATTTGGCCCTCCTGATTTCATTCCTACATGCCCGAGCAATATTTTTATACTCTTCCCTGGTCATATGTCCAACCTTCCACTTCTTGTGAGCTTCTTTTTTATGTTTAAGATCCACTAGGATTTCACCGTTAAGCCAAGCTGGTCGCCTGCCATATTTACTATTCTTTCGACTCATTGGGATGGTTTGTCCCTGTAACCTCAACAGGGATTCCTTGAAATACAGCCAGCTCTCCTGGACTCCTTTCCCCTTCATGTTAGTCCCCCAGGGGATCCTACCCATCCGTTCCCTGAGGGAGTCGAAGTCCGCTTTCCTGAAGTCCAGGGTCCGTATCCTGCTGCTCACCTTTCTTCCCTGTGTCAGGATCCTGAACTCAACCAACTCATGGTCACTGCCTCCCAGATTCCCATCCACTTTTACTTCCCCCACTAATTCTTCCCTGTTTGTGAGCAGCAGGTCAAGAAAAGCTCCCCCCCTAGTTGGCTCCTCTAGCACTTGCACCAGGAAATTGTCCCCTATGCTTTCCAAAAACTTCCTGGATTGTCTATGCACTGCTGTATTGCTCTCCCAGCAGATATCAGGAAGATTAAAGTCACCCATGAGAACCAGGGCGTGCGATCTAGTAGCTTCTGCGAGTTGCCGGAAGAAAGCCTCATCCACGTCATCCCCCTGGTCCGGTGGTCTATAGCAGACTCCCACCACTACATCACTCTTGTTGCTCACACTTCTAAACTTAATCCAGAGACACTCAGGTTTTTCTGCAGTTTCGTACCGGAGCTCTGAGCTGTCATACTGCTCCCTTACATACAGTGCTACTCCCCCACCTTTTCTGCCCTGCCTGTCCTTCCTGAACAGTTTATAACCATCCATGACAGTACTCCAGTCATGTGAGTTATCCCACTAAGTCTCTGTTATTCCAATCACGTCATAATTCCTTGACATCACCAGGACCTCCAGTTCTCCCTGCTTGTTTCCAAGGCTTTGTGCATTCGTATATAAGCACTTGAGATAACCTGCTGATCGCCCCTCATTCTCAGTATGAGGCAGGAGCCCTCCCCTCCCAGACCTTCCTGCCTAAACTTATGATCCATTTCCATTCAGGCCTAGAACCTTCTCAGTAGTTTCTAAAACAAGCACATTTGTTTTTCAGTTCTTTAGCTCCATCAGTACAGCTGACATACTCCCCGTTGGGGAAAAGGTAAATTGCCCAATCTTGCCTCGAATCTGGGAGATCAAATCCTTCCTTTTTATAATAGTAGTTAAAGTTAACATTTCCCTTGCATTTGATTCTCTCAGGAGCTTAGATGAAAAGGCAGTTAACACTCTTCATCCTGTTCCCTTTGCTATAACTCTGCTTGATTTTAAGCCTTTAGTTAATTAATGTCATACAGAAAGTTGTGCAAATGTGTGCTTTGTCTACACCTGAGAATAACCTCATCCAGCAGTCAGTGTAGCTATACAGGGGGTCCCTGGTATACATCTCTCACTTATCCATTGTTTCTGATATCCATCGCTCATCAATAGGGGAACATGTTCCGATTTATGTTGGTCCTGATTTGCATATCTGTCGTTTGCACGGATCGGGACTGATATAAATTAGAACATGTTCCCCTCTTGTATAGTATAGTACAGTACTGTACTTGCGTCCACCGGCCATGGTCAAGGCTTATTACCTACGGAGAACGTTCTCCATGCTAATTAAGGAGACAGCCGGTGAAGGAAAGCCCAGTGTAAAGGAGTTTTGGAAGTCCTACAACATCTTGAATGTCGTGGAAAACGTTGCCACGTCAATAGAAGAGGTCACTTCACAATGTATATATGGCATTTGGCGCTGTGCATGGCCAGATGCTGTCCACAGCTTTGTGGGATTTGATGTCATTCCTGCTCTCGAGCAAGAAATTGTCAAGTTGGCGAAGAATGTCGGCTTCGAGAAGGTGGAGGAGGAGGGTGTACAGGAATTGTTGGAGTCTCATGCTGAGCAAATGAGGAACTGATTGAGCTGGACCAATAATGGATATACGAAAAAAGCAAGAATGATGTTGACGTAGGGCAGGAAGCCAGGAGTCTGACAACAAAGAAATTCTCCCGTTTCTTTGGATTGCTGGATGAGATGATGGAAATCATATAGAGCAGTGATCCTTTTCGTGAACGGTCTGCCAAAGTCTGAAGGGCTCTCAATGATGCAGTGGCTTGCTACAGGGAGATCTATCGTGCAAAGATTCATGCAGGAGAGCAAATGTCAATAAAATCCTTTTTTAAGACTTCTGCAACCAAAAGCCAGCCACGGAAAAGCCAGCCCAAGAAAACCTAGCTATCCTACCTAAGTTTAGTGTAATTAACGCTGTTTTATACTGTATTACTGTATTGTATTTACTATATTAAAATGTTCTGTGTGTTTGAACGGCATTAGTAGGGTTCTACATTATTTTCTTCAATGTTTTATGTGTAAAATGTGTACTGTAGAACCTGTCATTGTAAAATGCTACGCTGTTTAAGCGAAAAGAACATTGTCATAGGTGGGTGTGGTGAAGTTGTGAATGCATCCCCCTCTTATTCCATTATTTCTTATGGGGGAAAAATTCCCTGGTATATGTCGTTTCATATCCATTGCCCTTTCCAAGAGCGCAACCCCAGTGTATACAAGGGACCCCCTGTATTAGTGCATATCTCTATGGTTAGACAGCTTCAAGAAAGGATAACACTATCTCAATTAGTGCAAATCCTAACCTGCCTCGTTCTGTGTTTAGGGGTTGGCACTGGGTCAGGTACCCTGACTGCTGAATCAGGGCTATTCCTGTGGCCATATCTACATTACAAACTTTGGTCAGCTCACATTATGTCGGCATACATCTGCTGAAGTTTGTAAATCACTCGGGCATGTGCATACTTGACTACTTGCACCGGCACTGTGCATGCTTATCCTGAGTGCTTGTGCATGGCTGGAGCACCCATAGAAAAAAATTAACTGGTGCTTAGCACCCACCAGCAGCCAACCTCCCCTTCCTTCCCCCTCCCCCCCACTCCTGCCAATCAACTCCTCCCCCTCTTTCCCAGTGCCTCCCACCCGCTGTGGCGTGGGGGAGGCACTGGGAGGGAAGAAGGGGGAGGAGTGGGGACAGGGTGTGTTAAGGGGAGGGAGTGGAGAAGGGGTGGGAAGAGACAGGGTGGGGACTTGGGGGAATAGGTGGAGTGGGAGCGGGCCTGGGGCGGAGTGGGGGTTGAGCACCACTGGGAAAAATTAGAAGCTGGTGCCTGTGCTGGAAGGGACCTTGAGAGGTCATCTATTCCAGTCCCCTGCACTCATGGCAGAACTAAGTATTATCTAGACTATTCCTGACAGGCGTGTGTTTAACCTGCCCTTAAAAATCTCCAGTGATGGGGATTCTACAACCCCCCTAGAATGTCTTTGGGGGGGTCAGTTTACTGAGGGACAGCAAAAAACAATTCAAGGTTGTTAGTGGTGGTCTTGGAGCTGCAGATGGCGGAGTGCAGCTTTTGGGCCTGAGAAATGAGCACTGATTGGTGGGATTGCATCATAATGTAGATTTGGGTCAACGAGCAATGGCTGCAGAACTTTCAGATGTAAAAAGCCACATTCCTAGATCTGTGTGCCGGGCTTGCCCCAGCCCTCCAGGACAGGGACACCAAAATGAGAGCTGCACTAACAGTGGAGAAGGGATTGGCATTTTATTCCTTGAGGAATTCTGTTCCAAAAAATTAAAAATGCTGTGCACAATATTTTAAAATTCTGCATATTTTATTTGTCAAAACACAATGTAATTATGCCAGTTTCAATTATTTTGGTAATTTATTTCAAATATCTGTCAGCAAGTATGTCTGTAACAATACAGATGATAAAAAAGATTCAGGAAATGTTTTATGACAAATAGATTGCTTATTAATATAAAACTTTGAGTAATTAAGGCTACGTTTTAGTCACTGGTATTTTTAGTAAAAGTCATGGACAGGTCATGGGCAGTAAAGAAAAATTCACAGCCTGTGACCTGTCCATGACTTTTACTATTTACCCTTCACTAAAACTTGGGTGGGGGGTATCTGGGGAGGGAAGCCTGGGTGCTTGGGGGTCAGGGGAGCAGCATTGTGCAGCCCGGGACCCCTGCAGCTGCTGGCAGGAGGGGTTGGCAGGGCCAGCAGGTTCCCTATCTGGCTACGCACCTTCCTCCCACCCCAGCAGCAGAATTTGGGTGTGGGAGGGGGTTGGGATAGAGTGAGGCGGGCTCTGGGCAGTGCTTACCTGGGGGCTCCCCAAAGCAGCAACATCCCCCTTGCTCAGCTGCTAGGCGGGGGTGTGGCCAGGCAGCTCTGCACGCTGCTTCCACCAGGCACTGCTCCTGTTGGCTGCGGTTCCCTTTGCTATCCCAGGCCTTTATGCCTCCCTACCTTCTTTGAGCTCTCTCCTTTTCTAGCAGACCTATATTGGTTGCAGTTGTGAGTGCCAGCCTCCATTATAGTCAGTTGTGGCAGCTGCATGAGGGTGGGGTCAGGGTGCTTGCCTGTAAGCAGAAGAGGCTCTCCTCTCCCTTCTGCCTCTGCTCAGTGTGGGGTTTGTAGACCAGTTACACTGCTTCTTGTGTCTTGTTGCCTCATAGGTATTATGGAGGGGGAAAGCTGCCACCAGGGTGGAGATAGAGCAGCTGATTCCTGACTTTGAACAGCCAGACACAAGGACTATTCAAGAGCCCAACTTGGAGTTGTGTGGTTGAAGAAGGTTGGAAAAGAGCACTTCAGTGGTCAGCTACAATAGTGTTCTGTGCTGGTGTTTTATGGGTGCTGCTAAGAACTGTGTAATGCTTGTTGTACGAGTTTGTAAATGTGACTAGGTGTTTTCCTGAAGCTATGCATTATGTGGTGCTTGCTATATGTTTACAAGTAGTGTTTGCTTTGACTATCGCTATGCATTATTGCAGTATTGGTTGTGAAGTAATAAAGATAATTTGATTCTCCAAAAATAGAACTTTATTGAGTGGGGAAAAAACAATATGGAAAACCAGTGTGCAAACCCCCAGGCAATGTTATACACATGTTTAACATAATTTAGTGGGTGAAAATATAAAATTAGAAAGGAAATAAACATTAGTACATTTGAGTATACATACGCCAACCATGCTTATAGTCCATTGTATGCATACGCCAACCGTGCTTCTCACAGGTCAGTGTATGTAAACTGTGTTTTTTCTTGCTGTTCCCTTGCATAGAGTGGAGGGGTAATGATGTGCACTGAGATACCACGTGGTATGTTAGAGGAGTGTAGGGAGCAGCAACCATGGTGTTCTCTAAAGCCTGCAAAGGGTGAAAACTCGGATTATTTTAAGCCTGTAGTCAACCTGGGTCTGCAGCATTTGGATTTGCTGCCTCAGAAGACCCATGTCCTGATGCATTTCCCTCTTGTTCTGCTGAGACTTCTGGGCCTTTTAATTGTCCTCCCTTTTTCCATGTTGTCAGACACATTGGCCTTCCAAGCCCTTTGGTCACGGTCCAGTGCAGCAGTGGCTTGAGAATCTTGCAGAACATGTCCTCCCTAGTCCTCTTCCTTCTATTTCGCCTGCCCCCCTGCCCAACCCAATAGGGGACTAAAAGGCAGATGTCGGCTCTACCTCTGTTTGTCGGCTCTACCTCTGTATGGCATGCAGTTCCTTGTAGAAGCGGCAGGTCTGCTTCATAGCATGAAATCTGTTGTTGGCCTCCTCGGCCTTGTTGTATGCCTGGCGAAGTTTCTTTGCTGTGACGCAGCACTGCTACTGATCCCTGTTGTACCCCTTTGCCTGCATCCCCCATGCAATCTAGTTGTAGATGTTCACGTTTCTATGGCTGGTCCGTAGCTGTGCTTGCACAATCCTTTCTCCACACAGGCCCAGGAAATCCAGTACTTCTGTTTACTCCAGATAGGCGCTTGTCACTGTTAGGCAGTTGCACGCAACAAGGGTGAGCTGCTAGGTGAACTCGCTGAGGAGTGATTAGAAAAAGGCATTTCAAAAACATGCGGGGGGATGGGGGGCAGGGATTACATCTGTTCTCTGTGACCTCGGGGCAGTGAAGTTTAAAGTTTTGCGACCAGTCCAGAGCGATCACTGTCGCAAGGAATGGGGCATTGTGGGACAGCTGCTGGAGGACCTTTAGGGTCAACACAAGTTATATAGTATCTACTCCTGAAGGTATTCTGTGGGAAAAAAAAAAAGTAAAAATTATGCGCAGAATATTTTAAAATTCTACAAATTTTATTTGTCAAATAAATGTGGAGGCTATCTGGGTGTGGGCAGCTCAGTGGAGGACCCAGATTGGGGAGAGGGGGGATTTGGATCCACAGGGGCTTGTTGGGGGCTTCTGGGTGCAATGGTAATGGGATTCTGCAGCGGGGTCCAGGTGAAGGTGATTGGGGCTCAGCGGGAGGGTCTGGATGTGGGGGGCCTAGTTGGGGGTCCTGATGCTAGCGGAGTGGGTCTCAGTGGGGTTGGGATCCAGGTGCGGGTGGCTTGTTGGGGTGGTTCAGGTGCAGAGGGAGTGGGGCTTTTTGTGGGGGGGGTTTGAGTGTGGGGGCATGAGGCTTGGTGGGAGAGTCTGGGTATGAGGGGTTCTGGATGCATGGGAGTTGGGCGGGGTTATAGAGGGATCCCTCCCTCTGCAGCTGAGGAGCTATGGATGCTGGAAGCTGGTGTGGGGGGAGTTTGAAGAGCTTCCTGCAGCTGGGGGAGAAATCTGGGAGTTGGTCTGACTCGGACCCGGATGCCATACAGGGGAAGAGGAAGTCCCATCCTCCCCCATCAAGGACTAGCAGCTGAGCCTGATGCAAGGTAGGAGCCACCAGCTGGGTCTTCCCCAGTCCTGCCTACTGCCTCACAGTGATTTACCTCTCTGCTGGCTGCCCTGGGCACCCAAATCATACTGCTGGGGAGGGTTGCATGACTGTTGTGGCTTCCCCATCAGAAAGTCATCTTTCTGCAGGGAAACAAAGAAATCTGTGAGGGACATAAATTCTGTGCATGCACAGTGGCGCAGAATTTCCCCAGAAGTAAGTATCCTCACTTACACTGTTGACCTCAGTAAGTCAACCATGGCTCTATGCAATTTGAGGAGGGGTTTTATGCATCGCTGTAGTGAGGTGCTTGTGTCAGCCAAAGAAAAAGTTGAATGTAGACATGAGCACAAATAGTTCTATACAAGGTGACTTACATTGTAGTGTAGACCAGGCCTGAGTCTTAGGTTCATTTTGAGGGTTTTCCTCTCCTGGCACACGTCTTCTTTAGATACTTAATCTGGGGTAGATACAAACGCTATGTCACACTAGGAAGCTAGAAATCTTCTCTTTCCAGTGGCATAAAGCTTCAGCTCCTAGCCATCTTGTGCTACAAAATATTGGGGTTTAAGTGGTCATGATTTAACATTACAGGAAAACTGTTATGTGCCCTAGGATTTAATTTTGCTTGAATTGGGGTGCAATAAGTGGAAGGGGTGGGGGTCTCCTTCACTTCGGGAAGTTTTTTTTGTTTTGTTTTTAATGGCAGCTATCTAAAGCTGCTCAGGGGATTGGAACCTTTAAATCCAGCAAAATTTGCCAGATTAGAGATGAAGGGAAGAAGATTATATTGGGTGCAATTAGACCAGCAGGGACTCTTGTGCTGTCCCCCTTCCCCCCCTTGGTTTAAAAGAGAAGGTGCTGACAGCATGAAGGCACCTCCCTTTTGGAATGCATCTCCCTTCCCTCCCCTGGTCTGAAATAACCTAAGCCTGCTTGCCTTCCAAGCACACTGCAAAGCCCATCTATTTGACTGGGCTGTCAAGAAGGGCTAAAGCCCTTGGGGGTGGGTTTTCTTTTTGGGGACAAGGTGGGCTGGGAGGTTTAATTCATGTGGGGCCTGCTGAGTGTTGTTTAGGATTGTCAGGGTTCTCTCCCCACTCTGAACTCTAGGGTATAGATGTGGGGACCCACATGAAAGACCCCCTAAGTTTATTTCTACCATCTTAGGTTAAAACTTCCGCAAGGCACCAATTCTTTGTCCTTGGAGGGTATGCTGCCACCACCAAGTGATTTAACAAAGAATCAGGGAAAGGACCACTTGGAGTTCCTATTTCCCCAAAATATCCCCCCAAGCCCTTACATCCCCTTTCCTGGGCGGGCTTGAGAATAATATCCTAACCAATTGGTTACAAAGTGATCACAGACCCAAACCCTGGGTCTTAGGACAATAGAGAAATCAGTCAGGTTCTTAAAAGAAGGATTTTATTTAAAAAAAAAAAAAAAAAGTAAAAATCATCTCTGTAAAATCAGGATGGAAAATAACTTTACAGGGTAATAAAAGATTCAAAACCACAGCAGAACTTCCTCTAGGCTTAGTTTCAAAGTTACAAAAAACAGGAATAAACCTCCCTCCAGCAAAGAAAAAATTCACAAGCAAAACAAAAGATAATCTAACACGCCTTGCTTTGCTTTTACTTACAATTTTTGTAATATGAGAGACTTTTAGGATGGTTTATAGGAGAAGGAGTTTTCTGACCTGATGCTTCTCTGCTTCCCAAGAAAATACACACAACAAAGCCTTCCCCTCCCCCCCCCCCCATTTGAAAGTATCTTCTTTCCCCATTGGTCCTTTTGGTCAGGTGCCAACCAGGTTATTTGAGCTTCTTAACCCCTTACAGGTAAGAAGGAATTCTAGGCTACCCTTAGGTGCATGGCTATGCAAGGATGCAATGTGTTGGGTCGTAGGAGGAGTTGCTTTGTAACTCCTCATTATTGTGCATTTAAATTGATGTCAGTGGAGCTTAGAGCTCTGCATTTTGTGTGGCACTTTTAAGTCAAAATGAAAATAAATACTTGGTTTGTACTAGCAGTGCTGTCTGGTTATTATCAATAAAAATGTACTTTTTGAGTCCACCTTTAGAGTCCATGAAGTATAAATATGTAAAACCAGGGACTGAGCTTTCCAGGGAACGTAGAAATCTTTCCCGGGGGGAAGGAATCATCCACTTCTGTGAAATATAAATACACTTTCATTAAAAATAAATTCCATTTATAACCTTCATGGGGGCAAAAGAAAGCTGTGAAGCATAAACCAAGTATAACCAATGCAGTAATGTCTTCCTAAGTCTGCAAAGAAACAGCTGTGGTGTCACTGCCTCTGCTGGCAGAAGGGAGTGTGGCTGCCACGGTTGTTCCTAGGAATAGGGAGCCCCAGGAGGAGTGGGGGACACAACCACTCCAGAGGAGGGCTCTGTGTGTTTGTAGTGCTGACATCATCTGCTGTCTGCACACAGGGCTCCGTGGAGGCTTGGGCTGGGGAGGAACAGCATAAATTGAATTATTGAGGCCAGGCGATCCCCAGTAACGACAACTTGGCCTGGCTTGAACTGATTTATTGGCCGGGAGTGGGAGGGGGAAGCTTTGATTGATTTGCTGCGAATATAGGGAGGGTAGCAGAGTTCATTCAGCAAAAATCTGGGGCCTTTGGTGAATGCTTAGACAGGCTGGCAATAGGGTGGATTGATTGAGATCAATGATTTTAACCATTTAAATCATGAATTTTAAATGTGTTTTGCATTTGTACTTTTTAGTTATTTTCCTAAAGAAAGGTTGATTCTTATTGGTCAGGAACCACTGATATGTTGATTTGCAACTAAATATAGTCTTTACACTAAATATGGTGCTTCCTTTTTGCTATGTCTATACTCTTTTACGCAAATATATAGCTTGATTTACGTGTATTCAGATTTTTACTTTTTTATTATGCTAGAAAATGGTGAATCTTATATCTTATTTACTAGATGAATATTTTTTTCCAAGTTCTGTTTGGATGGAAATTAAAATTCAATTAAAAATACACAAAACCAGATTTTTTAATTAGGTAAATAGAGCCACCTTAATTGGTCTGGATACATAAGAAAAATATTTTATCAAAACGTGGTTTGCATTTAAAACTAACTGATTCATTAAACAAGGGAAGTACTGCATTATCTGTAGTTAGTGAACTGAACTGATTGTTTTTGGTCACCATGTCATTCAAGATTTTAGAACTAGTAAATCTCATCATCTCACGCCTAGTTTTTATTCATAGATTGGGAGAGGAAAACAAGCTTTTCTGCTTTTTCAGTTGCCACTCAGTTTCTTGACTTTGAATGAACTAGTCACTGGACTGAAGTAGTTGAATAAACTGAAATGAAAAAAAATACTCCCTCTCTGCACTGCAGAAGAGGCTACTATTGTCAGAAGGTGGTTTAGCACTTCAACAAACTCTGGTTCCAGGTGCTTAGCTAGTGACTTCAGCAATTTGGCTTTCTTTAAAAATTGGCAGCAAATGTGTACTGCTTAATATATTTATTGCCATATCATTACATTTAAGCTGTTCTGAGTAAAAATGGGCGGTGAAGGGGAGAAGAGGCTTCCTCATTATGGATCATTAAGGGTCAACTACACTACAACAATAATCATGTTGGAGAACCTGAACACAGGTTTGACTTGCTGTGTAGATGGATCTAGCTGTGCTGTAACTATATCCCTGAATCATGCTACAACCCTTGTTGACAAACACGTCAAACCAATCATAGAATCATAGAATATCAGGGTTGGAAGGGACCCCAGAAGGTCATCTAGTCCAACCCCCTGCTCGAAGCAGGACCAATTCCCAGTTAAATCATCCCAGCCAGGGCTTTGTCAAGCCTGACCTTAAAAACCTCTAAGGAGATTCTACCACCTCCATAGGTAACGCATTCCAGTGTTTCACCACCCTCATAGTGAAAAAGTTTTTCCTAATATCCAATCTAAACCTCCCCCACTGCAGCTTGAGACCATTACTCCTCGTTCTGTCATCTGCTACCATTGAGAACAGTCTAGAGCCAATCTAATAGCTTTCTTTGACAGGATAACAAGCATTGTGGATGGGGGGAAGCGGTATATGTGGTATATCTTGAATTTAGTAAGGCTTTTGATACTGTCTCACATGACCTTCTTATAAACAAACTAAGGCACTGGTTCTCAAACTAGGGCCGCCGCTTGTTCAGGGAAAGCCCCTGGCTGGCCGGGCCGTTTTTTTTTACCTGCCTTGTCTGCAGGTTCGCCCAATCGCAGCTCCCTCTGGCCACGATTTGTCGCTTCAGGCCAGTGGGGGCTGCAGGAAGTGGCGTGGGCCAAGGGATGTGCTGCTGCCCTTCCTGCACCCCCCATTTGCCTGGAGCGGCAAACCGCGGCCAGTGGGAGCCGCAGTCGGCGCCGCAGTCGGCCGAACCTGTGGACGCGGCAGGTAAACAAACCTGTCCAGCTCACCAGGGTCTTTCCCTGAACAAGCGGCGGCCCTAGTTTGAGAACCGCTGAACTAGGGAAATACAACCTAGATGAAGCTACAATAAGTTGGGTGCATAACTGGCTGGAAAACTCTTCCCAGAGAGTAGTGGTCAGTGCTTCACAGTCAAGCTGGAATGGCATATCAAGTGGGGTCCCTCAGGGCTCAGTTCTGGATCCGATTCTGTTCAATGTCTTCATCAGTGATTTAGATAATGGCATAGGGAGTACACTTACACTGCAGACGCATATTTAACTCTGTAACATTCGTATATCCCAGAATGATGATTGATTTTTTTGTATTAGCAGGAGTTTTGTAAGCAAGGCACAGGAAGTAATTCTCCCATTCTAGTCTGCGGGTTTGTTTAGCCTAGAGAAGAGAAGACTGAGGGGGGACATGATAACAGTTTTTAAGTACGTAAAAGGCGGACGGAGTAAATTGTTCGTGTTAACCTCTGAGGATAGGACAAGAAGCAATGGGTTTAAATTGCAATAAGGGCTGTTTAACTTGGACATTAGAAAAAACTTCCTAACTGTCAGAGTGGTTAAGCACTGGAATAAATTGTGTAGGGAGGTTGTGAAATCTCCGTCATTGGATATTTTTAAGAACAGGGTAGATAAATGCCTGTCAGGGATGGTCTAGATCAGGGGTTGGCAACCTTTGAGGTGTGCCGAGTCTTCATTTATTCACTTTAATTTAAGGTTTCGCGTGCCATTAATACATTTTAACGTTTTTAGAAGGTCTCTCTCTATAAGTCTATATGTTCTATAACTAAACTATTGTCAGATGTAAAGTAAAAGAGTTTCAAAATATTTAAGAAGCTTCATTTAAAATTAAATTTAAATGCTGATCTTATGCTGCTGGCCCACTCAGCCCGCTGCCAGCCTGGGGTTCCGTTCAACTAGGCTAGCAGCAGGCTGAGCGGGGCCGGCGGCCAGGACCCTGGCTGGCAAGGGGCTGAGCGGCTCAGCCTGCTGCCACTCAACCCGCTGCTGGTCTGGGGTTCAGTCCACCGGCTCCTGCCAGCCAGGGTTCTGGCTGCCAGCCTCGCTTAGCCCGCTGCCGGTCTGGGATCCCGGCCCTACCCACATAGAGTGGGTACCTATCTTCTCCCTGGTTCTAGCCCATTCTCTTCCTCTCTCTCTGCACTGAGCTGAGGGTGGGAGTGCACTGAGCACAGGGCTGGGGGTTGGGGTGCAGGGTCTGGCCAGGAGCTAGAATGAGGGAGGGGGCTCAGGGTTGGGGCAAGAGGTTTGGGTGTGGAGTGCTTACCTGGGAAGCTCCCATTTGGTGCAAGGGGTGGGGATGGGAATGTGGGGGGTGCAAGAGTTAGGACATGGGGCATGAGGGGGCTGGGTATGTGGGGGGTGCAGGAGTCAGGGCTGGGGTTGTGGGGGGTGCAGAGGTCAGGGCAGGAGGCTGGGGTGTGTGGGGGGTGCAGGGGTCAGGTCAGAGGGCTGGGTGTGTGTGAGCTCACGAAAGCTTATGCTCAAATAAATTTGTTAGTCTCCAAGGTGCCACAAGTACTCCTGTTCTTTTTGCGAATACAGACTAACACGGCTGCTACTCTGAAACCTGTCATGACACAAAAATGTATGTTTTGTAAAAAACATTAAGATCATGAAGGTTTTGGTGATCGCTCTCAAGAGCAATTATTTTGTTCAGAAGACCGTTTTATTTTCTGGTAGCATTACTTTCCTAACTTTTCTGTTTCCAGAACATTATTAGGGGTGTGTCCATAGGTTTAATTTCTGTACAAATATAGGGTTTTTTGATTTAATACTCACCTGGCATATATTCTGATGGTGCTGTCTGCTGATGTCTTGACATTTTACTAATGTTCCAATGATGGACAGTTCTGAAAATGGTAATTCATTATTTATTATTGTGAGAAACAGCTGTGGAATACCTCTCTGAGGCAAGAGTTATTTTAATAGTTATTTTTCCTTTAGGGTGAAATGCCGGTCAAGATCTTGGTGTGCAGTATCGGTCATGATGAAGAGCCGGCTACCTCTTGTTCTCCTTGCATGCGGCTCCTTTAACCCCATCACAAACATGCACATGCGTTTATTTGAGCTGGCTAGAGATCACCTTCATCAAACAGGTCAGTAGGATGGAGTTTGTGCAGCCCTCTTGGGGAACATGGAGTATTTGAAATGAAAGGAAGGTTGGATTTTCCAGTCTCGGAACTAAGGGCTGATTGGGTGTCATTTTAACATTTTCTCATTTTCATGGTATTATTTTTTGCTAATTAAGTATGAGTCTTTGATAACACACTTGATGGAATGTTAAATAAAGAAATCCTAATGTTGTTACCTCCTCCTGTTGAGTCTGGTTACCCACTGTGGAGATTTCATAACAAGGTGTTCGCACAAGTGCAGATAGTTTTGTAAACAGTTTTAAGATCTCATTTGCAGATTTGGAAATTTGCTGCAGGCTGGCTCCGGTGAAAGTGCACCGTTCTTTGGAATGGAGGAGAAGCATTTATGTTGAAATTTTGCAGTTTTATGATGATGTAATTTTATATGAAGAAATGGTATAGTTTGCAGTTTTGACTACCAGGCAAAACTGGGAAGGGGAAAAAAGTGAGTTTAATTACTCATTACCCATATTCGTTAAAGGGTAGAACTTTCCTCCTCTAGCAAAACAGTCTACATGAGGGACAGGAGGTCAAAATTTCAGCAAGCTAGGAAGTCTCAGCAGCTAAGCGGAAGTGGGTAGTGGCCTAGAGAATCAGCAGTCTAAAAGAAAGCAAGAATCTGAAGCAGCACAGTACTGCTAGGAAGGAAAGAATCCTAAAATTGATTAATTCTTAATTCCTGAGTGCTTTCTCCCAGAAATTGTCAGGGAGTGGGGATAAAGAAGTGTGCGGGAGGGAAAGAATGGGTAGGGAGATAAGGCATTTGAAAGTGGTTGGAGAATAGCAGTAGCAGGAATTGTTTGGTCAAACATGGGGATCCAGAAATGCTGCTAACCTGCATTGGTTAGAGAGCAGCAATTGCATGCTAATAGCATGCTTTAAGAGGAAACTGAGTGGTTTTCTGGATGGAGAATTGCTAAGCTGCCTTTGTTGTATTAAAGGGTTTCAATCATCTAGGAGCACCAGAACTAAATAGTTAAAGGAGGTTTGAAGTGGGCTTCCCTTCTTTTGGGTTACTGCTGCCCCTGCTGTACAGTTGGACAGAGAGAGGTTGGGCAGGGGTAGGAGTGGGTCATCTGCTCCAATATGGCAGGCAGCACAGCTGAGGTGGTGTGAAGTGGGAAACAATCTGATACTGTAACAGGCCAGTAGCTGATTGCTTTCCCTGAAGCTAGGACTGAACCTGGAAATGAATTATGACTGTCTGAATCACAGTTCATTCCCTGGTCTTCGCTGGCAGATTGTTAAATAACAATTTAGCCCAAATTTTATTAGAAATGTACCTTTGGAAGATTGAAATGAAAGTTTTGCTTTGCAATGTGACAGTCAGTTCTTTGATGTGTGATAGTGTTGTTGAATTGAAATTGAATGAGTTAGGCTGTTGTTGTGTCAGTGTGATAAGTTGTGGGGTTAGTGGGCTAATGTTTGGTGATTGGTATTGTGAGGGATGTAACTTGTCTTTTTTACTTTTTCATTTAATCAGTGCTGTTAAGGTTCCTTCCCCACTCTGAACTCTAGGGTACAGATGTGGGGACCTGCATGAAAGACCCCCTAAGCTTATTCTTACCAGCTTAGGTTAAAAGCTACCACCACCAAAGTGTTACACAAAGAAAAGGGACAGAGCCCACTTGGAAACGTCTTTCCCCCCAAAATCCCCCCCAAGCCCTACACCCCCATTCCTGGGGAAGGCTTGATAAAAATCCTCACCTTTTTGCATAGGTGAACACAGACCCAGATCCTTGGATCTTAAGAACAATGAAAAAGCAATCAGGTTCTTAAAAGAAGAATTTTAATTAAAGAAAAAGTAAAATACCTTAAATACTTTACAGGGTAATCAGATTCAAAACATAGAGAATCCCTCTAGGCAAAACCTTAAGTTACAAAAAGATACAAAAACAGGAATATACATTCCATTCAGCAAAACTTATTTTATCAGCCATTCAAACAAAACAGAATCTAACGCGTATCTAACTAGATTGCTTACTAACTCTTTACAGGAGTTCTGACCTGCATTCCTGCTCTGGTCCCAGCAAAAGCATCACAAACACAGACAGGACCCTTTGTTTTTTCTCCCCCTCCAGCTTTGAAAGTATCTTGTCTTCTCATTGGTCATTTTGGTCAGGTGCCAGCGAGGTTATCTTAGCTTCTTAACTCTTTACAGGTGAAAGGATTTTTCCTCTGGCCAGGAGGGATTTAAAGGTCGTTAGCCTTCCCTTTTATATTTATGACAAGTGCCAGCACAGGTAATTGAGTAATGCACATTGTATAGTACATCTTTCTGATAAAGCAAATAAACCTGTTGTTCACTTATTTAATTTACTATTATGATGGTGACCATCTAAGTGTATCTCCTGTTAATGCATACAGATTTTCTAATATAAATAGTCTAAGCAATAAGGGGGTAATCTTTATCTCTGTCATGGTTTTCTGTAGCACCATGACTGTGCTTTCTAAGTGCTTCCCAGGTAAACTAGATCTGCATACCAATAGCTTTGTGGAATCTTCTCCCAGGGCTATGGCAAGTTTTACTTGAGGTAACCAGATAGATAGATAGACATTTTTAAGTCATTCTGGCTGTGGTGGGGAACTCTCTAAGAGAAGGGTCTGGCCGCATGCCCTAGACATTTGTCACAGTCCGAGTTAGTTTCCTCCAGAAGCTCATTTCACAGTAGAATCCCTCTACCCAGAAAGCTTAAATGCTTTGTCCTTCACTTTGTCTGCTGCATTGTTCCAGAGGAGTGAAGATATCTGGGCAGGATGTGCATAGAGATGTGCTTGCTGAGGTAGCTGAGTCCTGATCGATTGATGGCTTGGAAGATGAGGACCATGACCTAGAACCAGACTGGAAACCTATGGCGGGGTCGGAGCTCAGTGATGCTGTGCCACAGAGGCCTGTTCACTAAAGTGGGACCATGGTCTGCTGTATTTTGCATTGCTTCCATCTTCAGACACAGATACAGGAGTTGTAATAATGCTCTCTCTGAGTAACAAATGTTAAGGACTCTGTAGCATGGTCCTTCTTCAGAAGGTGTGAAGTTGTTAGCAAGCTGAAGGTAGAAGAAAGCATTTTTGGTTAATGATGGTACCTGGCTGTGTATGCTCAATGATGAGTCAGACGAGCTATATAGCAGTTATGCAATAGTATGGTTCAATTTCTCTTCACAGTCCCGCTTCACTGTTATGAATGGCATGAATCACCCGTGTAATTATGTAATCACTATGTAACATAACTGACATCATCTCTGGTAATTTTTTTCCATCTTTTTGCACACCTCTTCAGTTTCAAATGCAGTCTCTATATTCCTATTTCGTATACTTTCCCACTTTAGGAATGGCATTTTATTGAGTTCCTTTTAGATCTTCAGTGATAACTGCATTCTTATCAGCAGATGTCAAGAGATTCATCCTTTCGTTAATATCAGTAGACAAGTCTTATGAAATCACTTCATAAATGCAGTAGATGTGTCTATACACCACTGAATAGCTATGAGAATAATGCATCTCTTAGTCTGCATTTTATCTTTTCTCATGTGAAACCATATTTGACTTGTCATGAATCCTCACACATAGATTTTTTTCCATATGTGATACAGCTCCTTGTTCTGCAAGTGTCTTTTGGAACTTGTGCTGATTGTGAAGGGTTTTGGCACAATCTGTTAATGCTAATTCTGTCAGATGCTCATGTTCCCCTGCCATCTTTATAGTTTGTATGAATTCACACGGTTTCAGTAGACAGTGAGAAAAGCCAATTCTAGAAGCTGCCTGACATTTGGTGTTTTGAAATATTTTTGATAGTATTCTGGTTTGTATATCTTCTGTTGGTTGGTGTCTCCTACCTGGGTGCTCCAGACAAGCTCAAGAGGAGTGGAGGACCAAAGAGAAGAACAGTGAAGATCAGTGAAGCTGCAGGGACCCCAGATCCATTCACCCAGCACATGCCGTAAACATGTTGTTGCATGGTAAAGCTCCCATTGTGGCCCCTAGGGTAACTGGCTGCAGGAGTAGCTGGCATGTAAAAGACTGCAGGCTTTGATGGCCTCTCATTTCTGCACCTGTGACTTTCCTCTGGATTCCCCTCAGTGGATTCCCCTCTCACCCCGAAGCATATAGTCTTCAGGAGAGTGGAGGATTGAGGAGGAGGATTGGAGTTAACAGAGAAGTTATTGAGAGGAGAAGAGTCAGCAGAAAAAAAATAAGGAGGAAGGAAGGAAAGAAAGAAGGGGCCGGGGGGAATGAAAGAAAATGGACTGAAAGAAGATGAGATGGTTGCTGTTGTGTTAGGACATTGTTCAAGGGGGAGGTGACACCCAAGAGAGAGTGCCAGAAATACCAGTTGGGAACCACTAGAGTTTACAACTTGTACACGTGTGTAAAGGCTTTATTGTAACCAGTATTACTTACTATTCACACCTTGCTGCTTCTTCTTGGCAAAGTATGATTGCTGCCTTGTCCCCATTTTTCAGATGTACTCCATGCATGATGCCTCAAAAACTTACAAAAAGCATGTCCATGACACACAGGAGTCAAATCAACTTGTCTCCTAGCTCTTCATGTTTATCAGATGATATTAGAGATTTTTTTTTCCTCTTTGTGTCCCTGATATATCCTGGTTTCTTCCATATATTCTGGTGCAATATGTTGATTATAGAGGCCCTTCTTACATTTATTACTAGTAGCTAATAATCCATCAATAGAGGACTATAATATCATAATGTTGCTCTGTCCTTCTGTGACCGAAAGCACCCTTGTATTCACCACACTACACACCTGTGACAGAGTGCTGGGCAACAGCAGCTGAGCCACTACAACTCTTAACTGATTACTAGAGCAGACCTTATTAAGAAGAGCTGTGCCTAATTGATGGGCTGAGAACTAAAAGGCCATATGGGAAAGGGGGTTGCAAAAAGATATCCTGGAGAGAGAGATCTCTCTCCCCTCCTTGCCTTAGGCTCCCTAGGACTGTAGGGGTTAAGGCTATTTGGTGTGTAAGGGTGGTGGAAACAAATATTGTTAATAAAGTGCATGGGGTGTTTTACCAGCAAAAAGGGCTCTACGCTGTTTGTGGGCTTGAGCAGAGGCAAGAGCGAGCTGGTCCTGCCACAACACCATTGTAATAATCTTTGTACAAAATATGGCTTGTGAGGGTATCGTTTGAGAACTAATAATTCAGTGGTTGATATGGTGATATGTAAAGTTATGAATGCCCCTTGTATGATATTATTAGCAAACGTTCAAAACCAGACAGCCTTGCCTATGCAAATATTGTTAGACAGGTCCAAGGAATGTCTGCTTACTTCAATTTACATATAAGTAATAAATGGGACCTTCAAGATAGCAGGGGGAGGAGATCGCATGAAACAGAACAATTTTCATTTTAGCAAACACAATGGGGTGAAAAGGAGGGCAGTCTCTGCTTAAATATACTTTACTTTCAAGGGAAACCCTCAGAAAAATCCACTTCAAAGATTCACTGGACTATAAAAGAAAGAGGAGAACTCCAAGTCATCTCTCTCACCTAAGAAGACAAAGGCACCAGCGCTTTTGGGTCTATGGAAGAGATCCTGGCAAAGAAAAAGGTCAGTCTCCATCTTGCTGGAAGACTGGGCGTGAAAAAGGCCATCATAAACAAGACCTTGAACCAAAACTTGATAGATTAAGTTTTAGGCTCTTATATGTATTTTCACTTTTAATTGCTCGTAACCATTTCTAACTTTATGTCTTAGGCTTTGAAGTTCATTCAATATATCATCTTTTGATAATAAACTTGATTGTTTTTTTTAATCCAAACCAGTCCAGTGCTGTGCATAAACTGAAGTGTTTGGTAACTTCAGTTAAGGCAACAAACTGTTGAATATTGACTCTTTACGTGGGGCAATGACTCGTAATATCTGAATTGTCCAGAAGAGGGCTCGACTTTGCAGAACACACGTTTTGGGGAAAATCCAAGACTGGGAGTGTGTTGGGATTACCCTGGTAACCAAGGCTTGTGGAAGCTAGAGTGTGACTGGTGTGTTGTTTGCGAACTGCAGGATCAGGGCTGCAGCTATACACAGACACCCAGGGTGTGACCTGCATCTTAATAGACTAGTTATGAGCAGCACAGGTCGGGAGCTACAGGAGCAAAACATTGTGTGACGCCCAGAGTTACAGGGCAGCTGGTGACACAGCCCCACACTGGTCTGGATTGCACCCCAGAATGTGACGCCTTCTCTCATCTAGTTCTCTCCATTCCTAGCTCTGTTCCAAAACCAGCGTCTCATCACGCACTGAACTCAAAGTTTGGAGACTTCAAACTCACTGCCCCTTCTGTTCTCATTACTCCCTCATCTACCTTGTGCCACTTTATTGTTACCTACTGTTGGGTGATGAGACTGTAACTATGACAGATTGTGGAACATGTCTATGTCATCTTATGAGTTCTATTTTGGGTTAGTGAATGTCTTGTTACATGTCAGCCTCCAGTCTGAATGAAACCTGTAGCGTGGCTTTCAGTGTTCATTCTTGACACTTGACACCTAATGGACAGTCTGTGTCTAGGAAGCAGTGACAGAGTCATTAAGGGCCATCAACACTGAATTGCTCTACCCCAGCTGAACAATGGGTTTGTAGCTAGCAGGGTCAGTGTCTTTGAATGACTCTGCCCAGAAGCTGATGGGCACTGGAGCCTAGAAATTTCCAAGTGGAAACACAAGAAGAGAAAAGGTGTCAGAGACTGTTTTAAAAGAGAAATGCTCTCTAAGGTTATGTCTACACTGGCAGAGTTTTGTCACCGAGAGTTTGGTCAATGATCAAAAAGCATTTAAAGAAAATCATTGTTGCATGTTCACACTGTCATACGCTGTCAGCATTGCACATCCACACTTGGGGCAGTCACATCGATAGTGAGAGCAATACACGGTGGGTAGCTATCCCACAGTTCAGCTCTCCACTTTCTGCCAGTAGGTGTTGTGGGAAGGCAGAGAGGATCGCAGTGCATCATGGGTCCGGGCTCAATGTCCCACGATGCATTGCTTTCTGTCCCAGCATTCCGTAAATTTCTGTCTTCGGTTCATGTCTTCGGTTCTTCCCACCCCCGGCCCCGCCTCGACTCCACCCCTGCCCCGTCCCCATTCCAACCCCTTCCCCGCCCCAACTCCACCCCCTCCCTGCCCCTATTGGACTCCTTTCCCAAATCCCCGGCCTGGCCCCACCTCTTCCCCTGAGCGCGCCATGTTCCTGCTTCTCCCCCCTCCCTCCCACAGCTTGTTACATCGCGAAAAAGCTGTTTTCGGCAGCAAGTGCTGGGAGGAGAAGCAGGGACGTGGCGCGCTCAGGGGAGGAGGCGGAGGTGAGGTGAGCTGGGGTGGGGCAGAGAGCTTGGCTGCCAGTGGGTGCAAAGCACCCACCAGTTTTTCCCCGTGGGTGCTCCAGCCCCAGAGCACTCATGGAGTCAGCGCCTGTGGTGAATGGCAATGGAGTTAGTGTTGAAGCTCCAAAGTCAACAGGAATCACGGTTGTCTGAGGTGCTGTCCGACATGGATAGGAGCAAAATTAGATTGCTTTTGACATTCATGCAACAAGTGAATATGGTGGAATGTCAGTGTCAGGCTCGGGAAACTAGCACTGAGTGGTGGAATCACATAGTTATGCAGGTCTGGGATGATGAGCAGTGGCTGCAGAACTTTTGGATGCAGAAAGCCACCTTCCTGGAACTGTGTGCTGAGCTCACCCCAGCCCTGTGGTTCAGGGACACCCAAATGAGAGTTGCCCTCACTGTGGAGAAGCGCATGGCGATTGCAGTGTGGAAGCTGGCTACTCCAGACTGCTACCGTTCGGTCATGAATCAGTTTGGAATGGGGAAGTCAACTGTTGGGTCTGCGTTAACGCAAGTGTGCAGGGCCATTAATCGCATCCTGCCGTGAGAGACCATGACTCTTGGCAACGTGCATGAAATAGTGGAGAGCTTTGCAGAAATGGGTTTCCGTAACTGCAGAAGAGTGATAGATGGCATGCATATTCCAATTTTGGCTCCGGATAACCTTGCGATGGAATACATCAAAAGGAAGGGGGACTTCTCCATGGTGTTGCAGGTGCTTGTCCATCACCACAGCCGTTTCACTGACATCAATACGTGGTGGTCCGGGAAGGTGCATAATGCACGTATCTTCAGGAACACCAGCCTTTACAGAAAGCAGGGGCTTTCTTTCCAGACCAGAAGATCACCATAGGGGATGTCAAAATGCCCACAGTGATCTTGGGAGACCTGGCGTACCCCTTAATGCCATGGCTCATGAAGCCGTACACGGGAAAACCTAGATAGCAGTAAGGAGCGATTTAACAATAGGCTGAGTAGGTGCAGGATGACCATAGAATGTGCATTTGGTAGATTAAAGGCCCGCAGGTGATGCCTTTATGGGAGGTTAGACCTCAGTGAGGAAAATATTCCCATAGTCATTGCTGCATGTTGCATAATATTTGTGAGGGGAAGGACGAAAAGTTTGTTCAGGGGTGGACTGCTGAGGCAGAATGCTTGGCTGCTGCTTTTGAGCAGCCAGATACCGGAGCTATTAGAGGGGCATAACAGGGGGCAATTCAAATCAGGGAGGCTTCGAGGCAACACTTGGAAGATGAGAACCAGTAACATTTTTTGCTATGCTTGGGACTGCAATGCTTAATGAAGTTGAGTTTTGCTAGGCCAAGAAGCACTTGCAATTGTTCAGGCCAAGGATTCAATGTAAGCAAAAGATTACAGTGCTTCTGTATTTGCTGATGCCTTTTGCTAGCATAATTTGCATGGAAACAAATAAAGAGTGCTTATCTTTCAAATAACTTTGCGTTTATTGCAAAACAAAAAAACCACAACAGCACACACATACAGAAAAATGCACATTCTCAGGGGAGAGGAGGTACTAGGGGAGGGCTGACTTTCAGAGCTGAGCATAAGTCCAACTATCGTTTGTGAAGATGTCTGCGGGGTGGGGTGCCCGGGAAAGTGAGAAGTCCCAGAATACAGAAAGGAATGCACGGGTGGAGTTTGGGGAGGGCATGGGAAAAAGTTCTGAACGTGTTGAAGGGGAGGGCTTGCACACATGTGCTCAGTCTGCAGCATTATGAGGTACTGCAGCATGTTGGTTTGCTGCTCCAAAACTTTTATCATCCTCTCTATTGCAACCCTACTGTAGGCCTTATTTTTCTTTTCTTTTTCTGCCTGTCGCTTTCCTGCCACTGCCTGCGTTCAGTGGTTCATAAATGGAACCACAATACCTTATTATTCACAGTTATTTTTAGGATGGAGGTTTCATGCTTCATTCCCAAACAAAACACTGTTTTTCACAGATCACAAGATGCTGCTTTTCCTTTCTTCTGTCCAAATCCAAAAGACCCTATATAAGTGGGGGTGGTGTTTTGAGAAAATGTGGTGTGAAAATTGCGATATGAATGGAAAATAATTTTTATTTTATTATAAACTTGATGTGTGAAAAGCATTCTGTTTATCTAAGGACTGTCCCCTTAAAAAGATCTTGATCTTGTTCATCCTCAACTACAAACGAGTTAAAGGTAAAGAGGCTTCGAAGTCCACAATAGCCAGATGGATTAAGCCATATAGTGCTTGGAGGATTCATGTCTGACTAGACTCAGTATGGTGATGGGCACCATGTAGAACTTTAAACCTCATATATGTTAATGAATTTATTCTAACACCCATCTGTGGTAGTTAAGGAGTTCCCACCCAACCTGTGAAGAGATTTGCAAGGTTGCAGTGTAGGGTCTTCCACTACCATTTTTATCAGTGGCTCAGTAGTTTACTTCCTTTTCTAAATGTGTAGATGACACAGCTATCTCAATAACCAATTTATTTGAGCATGAGCTTTCGTGAGCTACAGCTCACTTCATCGGATGCATACCGTGGAAACTGCAGCAGACTTTATATATACACAGAGAATATGAAACAATACCTCCTCCCACCCCACTGTCCTGCTGGTAATAGCTTATCTAAAGTGATCATCAGGTTGGGCCATTTCCAGCACAAATCCAGGTTTTCTCACCCTCCACCCCCCCACACAAATTCACTCTCCTGCTGGTGATAGCCCATCCAAAGTGACAACTCTTTACACAATGTGCATGATAATCAAGTTGGGGCATTTCCTGCACAAATGGCAGGAAATGGCCCAACTTGATTATCATGCACATTGTGTAAAGAGTTGTCACTTTGGATGGGTTATCACCAGCAGGAGAGTGAATTTGTGTGAGGGGGTGGAGGGTGAGAAAACCTGGATTTGTGCTGGAAATGGCCCAACCTGATGATCACTTTAGATAAGCTATTACCAGCAGGACAGTGGGGTGGGAGGAGGTATTGTTTCATATTCTCTGTGTATATATAAAGTCTGCTGCAGTTTCCACGGTATGCATCCGATGAAGTGAGCTGTAGCTCACGAAAGCTCATGCTCAAATAAATTGGTTAGTCTCTAACATGCCACAAGTACTCCTTTTCTTTTTGAATACAGACTAACACGGCTGTTACTCTGAAAGCTATCTCAATGTTTTTCTTCACATGGATTGCTGTTTCTTATTTCCTCCCAAAGGATTATCTGAAACAAAAGTGAAAAATGTTGTCTTGCCTGTTAATTTTTTTCTTCCTCCCACTGTCTCTTTTTTTTGTACTTGACAGTCTCTTCCTTTTTGGTTTTATGAGTATAAATCTGGAATGATATCCCTTTATAACACTTTTTAATTTGTAAAGAGTATTGGGTGACTAATATCTGAACTTTTGCAAATGGCCGTAGGGCCAAAACACTGGACGTCTAATACTGCTTGACACAATTAAATATAATCTCTACATAAGATAAAGAATTTGGTTTAAATAGAATGTTGAAAAAATACTGTTTTCATTTCACTGACATTAATATGCTAAAAGGTCTCCAAGGAACATTACTACTCTTTTGTGGACTAAGGCAAACTATAAACATTACTTTAATGTAAATCTTTTATTTTGTGATTTAATGTATGCATAGTCATACACAGACAAAGAATAGTTAGAAAAATTAAATAATCCAATTAAGTAACTAGGTTCTGAAAACCAAGCAAGTGTCTTAGTAGTTTGGTTTTTTTAATGAAGAAATAAAAATATTTTTATAAATATTCACTAAAGTGTGCTGTGCATCTATAGTTTGATCATTAAAACACAAGATTACCTCTTTATTATTTCCAAATGGACATGAGTATTCTTCACTATGAGGTGTTGAGCAGCTGCCCCCCAGAAGGTGATTGCATTTCAGTTAAAAAAACAGGAGTACTTGTGGCACCTTAGAGACGAACAAATTTATTAGCGCATAAGCTTTTGTGGGCTATAGCCCACTTCATCGGATGCATGGAATGGAGCATATAGTAAGAATATATACACACACACACACACACACACACACACACACACGGTGGAAGTTGCCATACAAACTGTAAGAGGCTAATTAATTAAGATGAGCTATTATCAGCAGGAGAAAAAAATGTTTGTAGTGATAATTAAGATGGCTTATTTAGACAGTTGACAAGGTGTGAGGATACTTAATATAGGGAAATAGATTCAATATGTGTAATGACCCAGCCACTCCCAGTCTCTATTCAAATCCAAGTTAATGGTATCTAGTTTGTATATTAATTCAAGCTCAGCAGTTTCTCATTGGAGTCTGTTTTTGAAGCTTTTCTGTTGCAAAATTGCCACCCTTAAATCTTTTACTGAGTGGCCAGAGAGGTTGAAGTGTTCTCCCATCGGTTTTTGGATGTTATGATACCTATATGTTCCATTCTATGTATCCGATGAAGTGGGCTGTAGCCCACGAAAGCTTATGCTTTAATAAATTTGCTAGTCTCTAAGGTGCCACAAGTATTCCTGTTCTTTTTGCAGAGACAGACTAACAGGGCTGCTACTCTGAAACCTGCATTTCAGTTGTGAACAAAGGGTGTTTGTGTCTGTGTGTAATAAAAAAAAAAATTGTAAAATTTTGATATAGGCTGTTTGTGCAAAGATTTACATGGGATTAACTCTACGCACTGTGAGTAGCCTCATTGAAGTGAAGAAAAAAAAAATTGACTCTGTGCTCTCCCTCTTCCCAAAATCACCCAAATCCTCCCAAACCCAGCTCCTGTCTGCTGTGATCATGCACTATGCTGCATTAATGTGAATGGACAAAGTAATCTCAGGTGGATTTTAAATGAATAGGGCGACCCTGCATCCCACCAAAACCAGGAATGGCCTTGGGCTGCTCCTAGAGGGATTTACAGGAATTCTTGTTTTGTTCTGATGCTGTAAACCCCAGCAGACTGGTCACCTCAAGGAGTTGCCAGCTAGCCGAGCTAGTGAAAAGAACAGTAGGCTGTGTGCATACGCATGCACCTCAGGGACCACTCGTAGATCTGTCACATGTTAGAGTGATAGGCTCTTCTGTGTAGCTCCTTGTGGTTTAGGCAGCATGCAACTTTCCAGCATCTCGCTTGTCCTGTCTCTCTTCCGCCTGCTCTGCCACCAAGTGACCAAGGGAGTGAGGAGCACTCACTAAATCTGTTCCTTCACCCGTTCAGGTTAGGTCCTGCCTGCTGCACTTGCAAAAGGCCTCTGGACATCAGTCACCAGCTGTCCATTGCCTACTAATAAATTTAGGGGTCCTTTCCTGTACTAAACCTGTATCCCAGTGCACAAGGAATTTCCCTTAATTGACACTGAGCAACTCTGGATATTTAGTGGAAATCGCCCACATCAGGTCTAGGGTGAAAGAGTACATGTTGCCTGAGAAAGGTTTGTTTTTTTGTCTGGGAGTTGTAATGTATTTAAACCAGCAGCCGTAATGCAGTAAAGGAAAATGTCTGCTCCCAGCTGTCGGGTCAGTGTCAGGTTTAATTAATGTCACAGCAGTTACTGCTATGAGTTTAACTTTGATTTTCCATTACAAAATGTAAGTTGGGAGAATTAAATACTGCATGATAAAGTATTTCAGTCAAATCTAGAGGTGAGGTTGAAGTGTAATCTGTAGTAATTCTGTTTAAGCCTGCAGCAGTGCGATCTTCAAAACTCTGAAGTTTAGAGAGGTGCCAGGCAACATAAAACAAATATATAAACTTTATGTTTTTAATGTTGGTTTAATTTAGAAGATTTATTAATCAAATGAAACCATTTCAGTAGAGAGAAGTAAATTTTCCACATGGTGAGCTAGAAGTAGGACACAGAACCCTTGGAACTGGTAATAACTAATATAGTATGCATTTCCATTTCGCATCTATCCTGACATACTGCTAATTTAAACTCTCCTGTGTTATTGGGAAGGTTCTATTTTTGTCAATTAATGTGGAAAAATAATTGGTTAGATTTAAACTGTGAGGCCTAATCCTCTACAGGCATATGCAGGTGTAACTGCATGAAATTAATAGGAATTTCATTAATTTTGTCAGCAGTGAATCAGATTCCTAGAGACTAATCTAGATGATGCTAAATGAATACCAGCATTTAGCACCTTTATATTTTCAAAGTACTTTACAAAGATTAACTGATTTACTCTAATCCAATTAAACAAGTTTTTTATCGAGATAAAGGTGGCAGAGCCCTGTGTGGGACTTTTTTTTTTTTTTTTTAAATCCCGCTTCCATCCCACACTGCAGTTCCCACTCCGGCATTGTTTCTTGCATTTTTATCCCACTCTCACCTGAAGAAACCTTAGATCCCACAAATGCTGCAAGAGAGGCAGATTCTCCCCATCCCGCTACTTAAAAAAATAATAAAAACCCCACACAGACTCACAACATGGTTGATTAATATTATATAAACGGAATTCAGACACAATTTTTACCACTAGAAGGATAAAACAAATCTTGCTTAAACCATGTAAAAATACTTGCCTCCTGTTCTAATAGACATCAAATCTTTCTTTCCCTCATTTAAATGTAAGTACTGAAACCTTTAATAAAAAAGAACAATATCGCTGAAATTCTATTTGACAGACTACTGTCGTGTATATCACAGAATGTCAAAACAAATTTCACCACAATTTTGCCTTAAAGGTGCAGATTTTTTTAATGATTATAAAAAGTAAGTTTTTAAAAATGGAAATATAGTTGAACTTTAAAACATACCATTCAGGTTATTTATATGTCAGGATTATTATTGCTTTTTGAAAAACATTTAATGGAAAAACTGCTCACAACACTAGGTTTTTTGATAGAAATAAATTTTAAAAAGAGGCTCAAACTAAGTGATCAGTAATAAGGTCAACTTAAACAGCCAGTGTACTTAAACTTGCATTTTGTTTTTCTGCAAATTACTGCAGTATGTTTTGCCTGCAATCCTCCCTGCAACAAAGTACATTTTATCTACTCTTGCTATTATGTTAGCGGGTTCTCTGGGACCCCATTCCCACTACAGGGCTCTAAAAGGTAGTTTTACAGACCCATACAAAATTCCTTGCAGAGCTGCTGTCTAAATTCAGTGTTAATTAGACTAGTGTGCCATTGCTTTTCCTGCCCTTGTGCCCATCCTAATGAAGTCTTGTACCATTAAAGTGACTTTTAAAAGACTAATTGGAATGGACCTGGTGACATCATGAACTAACACACCTCTCTAAACATGGCACTCTGCCTTTCTAATACCGTTCTGATCCTTATGGGAAGTGGAGATGATCCCAAGGACCCTAGAAATAAGCATACCTATGATAATAAAGAAAAAAAACACCAGAAACACTTGAAAGCAACAGGAAGAGGCAAGAGTTTCTAAGATGGCTTTGAGCGTGAAGATTGGACATGACCAGCACTATAATCCAAATAATTAACAATAAATATGTTCATAGTCTAGGGTTAAGAAACAAACAAGGCAAATGAAAGTTTAGGTTTTTTTTGTTTTTTTTTTTAGAATAGGAAAGTATGAGTGGATGGAAATACCCTCTTTCCAGCCTCCAAAAATGCCTCCCCAATCCCGATGAGCTGTCTACTTAGATTGTAAATCCTTTTGGGCAGGGAGCTGTCTTACAGAGTATTTATAAAGTGTCAAGCGCCATATGAATTAATGATTCATAACTAATATTGCCAGGGGAATAGGCATGCATGGTCTGCAGGATTGAGCACCAGGCGCGGAGTCAGGAGTAGAAACTCCTGAGTTCTAATCTGGCTCTGGTATGGACTAGCTGTGTAGCCTCAGGGAAATCACCTTTTCCCTGGCTGATAAAATAAGTTGTGCTTAAATGGCTGATAAAATAAGTTGTGCTGAATGGAATGTAGATTCCTGTTTTTGTGTCTTTTTGTAACTTAAGGTTTAGCCTAAAGGGATTCTCTATGTTTTCTGATAGTGATTGTCAGCCTACAGAAAAATCCTTAAATAAAACCATAACACCTTTGTCTCCAGGCAAATAGATAGGTAAAAAAACAAAACAAACTTCTTCAGCTCTTGTGAAGACTTGTGAATTTCCCTGAAGGAGGTTAACTACCCTGCCTTTAAATATAGAAAGCTCCAGCTCACAAAAGACAACTCCCTTTTGTCTCTGCTCTGGCTCCCAAGCAGAGACAAAAAAAACTTTAACTGCTTTCAGCTGAAAACCTGCTTTCCAGCAGCCCAAAGGAAAAAAAAATTCCTTTCTAAAATCTGTGCTTCTTGTTCAAAAAAATCTCAAATTGATCTCAAAATGATTTCAAGTTAATCCCACCCCTCTGCCACCATGTCAAGGTTCCTTCCCCACTCTGAACTCTAGGATACAGATGTGGGGACATGAAACCCCCCTAAGCTTATTTTTACCAGCTTAGGTTAAAACTTCCCCAAGGTACAAACTGTTTTACCTTTTGCCCTTGGACTTTATTGCTGCCAGCACCAAGCGTCTAACAAATATATAACAAGGAAAGAGCCCGCTTGGAAACGTCTTTCTCCCCAAAATCCTCCCCAAAGCCTACACCCCCTTTCCTGGGGAAAGCTTGATAAAACTCCTCACCAATTTGCATAGGTGAACACAGACCCAAACCCTTGGATCTTAAGAACAAGGAAAAAGAAATCAGGTTCTAAAAAAAAGAATTTTAATTGAAGAAAAAGTAAAAGAATCACCTCTGTAAAATCAGGATGGTAAATACCTTACAGGGTAATCAGATTCAAAACATAGAGAATCCCTCTAGGCAAAACCTTAAGTTACAAAAAGACACAAAAACAGGAATCTACATTCCATTCAGCACAGCTTATTTTATCAGCCATTTAAACAAAACAGAATCTAATGCATATCTAGCTAGATTACTTACTAAGTTCTAAGACTCCATTCCTTTTCTGTTCCCAGCAAAAGCATCACACAGACAGAGCGAACCTTTGTTTTGCCCCCATTCCACCTTTGAAAATATCTTGTCTCCTCATTGGTCATTTTGGTCAGGTGCCAGCAAGGTTATCCTAACTTCTTAACCCTTCACAGGTGAAAGGGTTTTTCCTCTGGCCAGGAGGGATTTTAAAGGTGTTTGCCCTTCCCTTTATATTTATGACAGGTACATTCTGACAATAAGGAACCTAAGAGTGTGGAATCATGTGCGCTTATGTTTGTAGCTCTCAGCCTGTCCCCAAAGCCAGAAATTTACCATAAGAAACTGTGAGGGAGAAAGTATCAGCTTGGTGACGCAGGAGAGGCCATGGAGAAATGACCTCTGAATGGTGGCAGTTAGCCAAACTAAGGCAAGGTCACAGGTTAAAAAAAGGGGCTATTAAAACACACATGCACACCCTGAGGTAGTAATTGGGGTAAGCAGTAAAATGTGACTAAAGATTCACTGACGAAGGCCCTTACGCTGCCCCCTTGGGACTTGGCTATTGACTTAAGCAATAACCAGGCTGCAAATGACTACTAAGTGATTAATGGGACTTGACATCCATAAACTAAACAAAAGAGTTGTGAACCTAACCTTAAATTGCCTTTATTATGGTGCCAGAAGGAAAAATATTTACAGTTTCCATAAAATTGGTACTTGAAATAATTACATTAGAACATTTTACAAGTAATTTGTAGTAATGTTTATTAATTGACAATAATTTATAGCTACTTATAATAAATGAATACTAAGCCAAGGCACAAAACAAGACAGAACAGGGGGACTCAAATCAGTATCTTAGATGTCTGTATACTAATGCAAGAACTATGGGAAATAAGAAGGAAGAACTCGTAATGCTAGTAAACAAACACAACTATGACATAGTTGGCATCACAGAGATTTGGTGGGATAATATGTATGACTGGAATATTGGTGTAGAAGGGTACAGCTTGCTCAGGAAGGACAGGCAGGGGAAAAAGGGAGGAGGTGTTGCCTTATATATTAAAAATGTATACACTTGGACTGAGTTTGAGATAGAAATAGGAGACAGACTAGTTGAAAGTCTCTGGGTAAGGATAAAAGGGGTAAAAAACAAGGGTGATGTTATGGTAGGGGTCTACTACAGACCACCAAACCAGGAAGAAGAGGTGGATGAGGCTTTTTTTAAACAAGTAACCAAATCATCCAAAGCACAGGACTTGGTGGTAATGGGGCACTTCAACTACCCAGACATCTCCTGGGAAAATAACATAGCAGGGCACAGATTATCCAACAAGTTCTTGGAATGTATTGGAGACAATTTTTTATTCTAGAATGTGGAGAAAGCTACTAGGGGAGAGGCCGTTCTAGATTTGATTTTGACAAATAGGGAGGAACTGGTTGAGAATTTGAAAGTGGAAGGCAGCTTGGGTGAAAGTGATCAGGATTCTAAGGAATGGTAGGAGGGAGAACAGCAAAATAAAGACAATGGATTTCAAGGTGGCAGACTTTAGAAAACTCAGGGAGTTGGTAGGTAAGATTCCATGGGAAGCAAGTCTAAGAGGAAAAACAATGGAGACAGTTGGCAGTTTTTCAAAGAGACATTATTAAGGGCACAAGAGCAAACTATCCCACTGCATAGGAAAGATAGGAGGAATGGCAAGAGACTACACTGGCTTAACCAGGAGATCTTGAATGATCTAAAAATCAAGAAAGAGTCCTAGAAAAAGTGGAAACTAGGTCAAATTACAAAGGGTGAATATAAAAAAATAACACAAGTATGTAGGGGCAAAATTAGAAAGGCCAAGGCAAAAATGAGATCAAACTAGCTAGAGACATAAAGGGTAACAAGAAAACATTCTACAGATACATTAGAAGCAAGAGGAAGACCAGGGACAGAGCAGGCCCGTTACTCAATGAAGAGGGAACAACAATAACAGAAAATGTAGAAATGGCAGAGGTGCATAATGACTTCTTTGTGTCGGTTTTCACCAAAAAGGTTGGTGGTGATTGGACACCTAACATAGTGAATGCCAGTGAAAATGGGGTAGGTTCAGAAGTTAAAATAGGGAAAGAACAAGTTAAAAATTACTTAGACAAGTTAAATGTCTTCAAATCACCAGGACTTGATGAAATGCATCCTAGAATACTCAAGGAGCTGACTGAGGAGATATCTGAGCCATTAGTGATTATCTTTGAAAAGTCATGGAAGATGGGAGAGATTCCAGAAGACTGGAAAAAGGGCAACTATAGTGCCCATCTATAAAAAGGGAAATAAGGACAACCCTGGGAATTACAGACCAGTCAGCTTAACTTCTGTGCCCGGAGAGATAATGGAGCAAATAATTAAGGAATCAAATTGCAAACATCTAGAAGATAATAAGGTGAAAAGTAATAGTCAGCATGGATTTGTCAAGAACAAATCATGTCAAACCAACTTGATAGCTTTCTTTGACAGGGTAACAAGCCTTGTGGATAGGAGAGAAGTGGTAGATGTGGTATATCTAGACTTTAGTAAGACTTTTGATACAGTCTTGCATGACCTACTCATTAACTCACATGATCTACTCGAAACTAGGGAACTACAACCTAGATGGAGCTATTATAAGGTGGGTGCATAACTGGTTGGCAAACCATTCCCAGAGAGCAGTCCTTAATGGTTCACAGTCATGCTGGAAGGGCGTAACGAGTGGGGTTCTGTAGGGATCAGTTCTGGATCTGGTTCTTTTCAGTATCTTCATCAATGATTTAAATAATGGCATTCTGAGTACGCTTATAAAGTTTGTGGATGATACCACGCTGGGAGGGGTTACAAGTGATTTGGAGGATAGGATTAAAATTCAAAATGATCTGGAAGAACTAGATAAATGGTCTGAGGTAAATAGGATGAAATTCAGTTAGGACAAATGGAAAGTACTCCACTTCAGAAGGAACAATCAGTTGCACACATACAAAATCGGAAATGACTGTCTAGGAAGGAGTACTGCGGAAAGGGATCTAGGGGTCATAGTAGATCACAATCTAAATATGAGTCAAACACTGTAACATTTGCAAAAAAAGCAAACATCATTCTGAGATGTATTAGCAGGAGTATTGTAAGCAGACCACAAGAAGTAATTCTTCCACTCTATGCCACGCTGATTAGGCCTCAACTGGAGTATTGTGTCCAGTTCTGGGTGCCACATTTCTGGAAAGATGTGGACAAATTGGAGAAAGTCCAGAAAAGAGCAACAAAAATGATTAAAGGTCTAGAAAACATGACCTATGAGGGAAGATTGAAATAATTGGATTTGTTTAGTCTGGAAAAGAGAAGACTGAGAGGGGACATGATAACAGTTTTCAAGTACCTAAATGGTTGTAACAAGGAGGAGTGAGAAAAATTATTCTTTTTCTTTAAAATTATCCTTAACCTCTGATGATAGAAAAAGAAGCAATGGGCTTAAATTGCAGTAAAGGAAGTTTAGGTTGGACATTAGGAAAATCTTCCTAACTGTCAGGGGGGTTAACCACTGGAATAAATTGCCTAGGAAGGTTGTGGAATCTCCATCGTTGGAGATTTTTAAGAGCAGGTTAGATAAACACTTGTCAGGGATGGTCTAGATGGTGCTTGGTCCTGGCATGAGTGCAGGGGACTGGACTTGATGACCTCTCGAGATCCCTTCCAGTTCCATGATTCTAATGACCATTATCCATCTCCCAAATTATATATATTCTTTATGATGTTTGGGTGTTCTTTTAGCTTTTAATTACTTTAAATAATTAAAATATGCTAAGTAATTATTACAACTATTTGTTGATTATAAGTAGCTCTTAGAGAACACAAGTAAATAACAAGCAACTGTTTCATTTTGGATCAGCAGGAACTTCACATTCAAGGTACCTTTGAAAATCAAGCCATTTATTTAGGTGCCGAAAAGGTTTTGGTGCAAAACATTAGACACCCGACTTCAAAAACATTAGCCAATGTCCATTTAACGCAAAGGGATTAACCCATCTAGCTGAGACAAAAAAAGTGGTAACTAAATTTCAGAGATTAGCCATGTAGATTGTTTATACAAAAGAGACTTCTGAGCAGGCCAAGAAAGGGAAATTGCCATAGGGGTATTTTCAATCAGAAATTCTCTATTTGCCAGGAGTCAGAAGACAGAGAGTAGTAATCTCAAAGGTACAGTTCCATTCTGAAAAGTGACAACATAAAATTAGCATGTTCTTACCTGATTCTTATTTATATTATAGTAGTGCATAAAGGCCCCAACTGAAATCTGGGACCCATTGTATTAGGTGCTCTCCCAAAGAGGTTGCAGTTTAAGTAGACAACATAGACAAAGGAAGCCTTATTTTACCTGTAGCTGAGGCAGAGAAAAATTAAGTGAGTTGCTTACAGTCACATAAGAACTGCATGGGAGAGCCAGGAACTGAACCCAGGTGGCTTGGGTTTCAGTTGAGCTCTTTAACCAGAAGACCATCCTTTCTCCATTTCAATGTATGTATTCAGAGTCATATGTTTACTTTATTGCCTGACATTAGTTTTTAACTACTTGTTCTACCTCTTATCTCTGCAGCGCCAATATAGCTAAGGGCAACCTCTACACTCTGAGCTAGGGGTGTGATTCACCTGCTCGTGTACTCATACTCACACCACCTCTTATCGAGCTAGCATGAATATAAATTGCAGTGTGGCCACAGCAGCCCACGTAGTGGCAAGTGGAGACACAGCTGAGTCAGGTTAAGTATTACCCACCAATTTCAGGCAGATTTGTACTTGCCACAGCTCAACCGTGGCTTCGCTGTGCAATCCTTGCTACTGCAGCTAGACTTCTACTCAATGCGAAAGCAGAAATTTGCCTTCAGGACCTTTATTACTGGTCAGGTTTTACTGGTGACAAAGCCAAGGAAGGAAGGAAATAACCCAGTTTAGCTTTCATATCCCAGGTTGAGTTTATATGGCTGGCAGTAAGGAAAAGCTCTTTGTATTTGTAAACTGAGCAATATCACTAGACAATAAATATGGCCATTTTTACAGTGTACCTTTAAGTCATGAAGGCCACACAGTTTAAATCTGCTGGCATGAAGATAGCTGGGGAGATCTGTTACATTATTTTTAAAAGGAAAGAAATCTCATTGGGCTTAGTACATATTCCCAACAGGGGGACAACAGCCTTTCTTTGAGACCATCTCCCATATACTGGAAGAATTTACAACTCAGTACATTATAACAGGAGATCTCAATTTTACAATATATCCCAAACTAGACAGGTCAGATTGCAGCTGGAGAGAGGATAAAAACACAGGATAATACCTAATGCAAATAAAAAATGACAAAAAAAAATCAGTAAGATTATTAAAGAGTTGGGTGGAATTAAGAGCAACCATGAACACCTTTTCTCCCTCATTCACATCAGCTATACCACATCTGAGAGTACATAATAGTATGCATTCTTGCTTGCAATGCATTCCGTAGTGTAGGCAGAGATGAACCAGATTGTAGGGCCAGGCGATGCCCAAGTAATAGTAAAGATAAATATTGGTCAGGCTTCAGGGGCACAACTCCCAATCAACAACCACTGATTAAGACATGATGTGTTTTTGAACTCAGATAAGTTAGGAAGATATTTTCAAATCATGATGCAAGTGGGCCACAGGCTCTGAAATGATAAACTGTATGTTATAATATCAGGAAGGGTGGAGGAAAAGGCAGAGAAGCTAAAAGAACTAAGGAGAACAAAAGAGAACATTCGAATAAAAATCCTGAGGAAACCTGCAATCCTAAGAGGCCAGCTAGACACGATTCTGTCTGAAAAAAACAGAGACTTTAATAGGCTAGAGCAAAACTGCTGTGCGTAAGGAGACAAAGCAAATGAATGACTCATATCTGAGGGTGGAAAGAGAGCAGAAATCCTTTATATCCGAGATCAGAAGGGGAGTCTACAACACCAAACAAAAGAAATATCTGGAATCTTTGAAGATTTCTGTTTAAAAAAACTTTACCAGGAAAAAAAAAGGTAGTATGAAGACACTGGCACTAGAAAAAGTAGGATTCTCATGCTCAAGAAAAAAAAAATCCCACCTCCGAAGTCTTTGTTATTTTGTAGTCAACTAAACTTTGTTAGTTTAAAGTAAAAATTGATTTTCAAAAGCCCATGTTAAATACAAACACCACGACAAACAGTAATTGTAAAGATTCAGGGTGACCACAGATGGCACCCAAAAGAAATTGATTACTAAAGACAAAGTTTGAGTGCTCATTTGAGGGAGGAAAACCTGGAGAAAACTGAATTCTGGTTATTTTAAGGATAATTATTATGGGTGATAGGTGTCTTATTGTAAGCTCAGTTTCAGGAGAATTGTAAGTGATAGTTGGAGTGTCAAGAATATTTGGTATCAGTGTACTAAAATGGAACTGAAGTCTTCTGATGGAGGTTTGGGAAAGAAACAAGAATTCAAGTAGAAAATATAAGTGCCAATGTTGAATAAATGCTTGTAAATCTTAAAAATGTAGGGCTCAAGAAGTCATGAAGTCCAACCCCCAGCACTGCAGCTGGACCAAGTAAACCTAGACCATCCATGACAGGTGTTTGTCAGGTTTGTTAAAAAACCTCCACGGATGGGGACTCCATGATTTCCCTTGGGAACCTATTCCAGAGCTTAATTACCTTTACAGTTAGAAAGTTTTACCTAATATCTAACCTGTATCTCCCTTACTGCACATTAAGCACATTATTTCTTGTCATGTCTTCAGTGGGCATGGAGAACAATTGATCAGTGTCCCCTTTAAAATCGCCCTTAATATATTTGAAAACTGTTATCACATCCCTCCTCAGACTTCTTCTCTTAAGATTAAATATGCCCAGTTTTTTTTAACCTTCCCTCATAGGTCAAGTTTTCCAAGCCTGTTATCATTTTTATTGCTCTCCTCTGGATTGTTTCCAATTTGTCCACATCTTTCCTGAAGTGTGGTGCCCAGAATTGGATACAATACTCCAGCTGGGGCCTCACCAATTGCCTCCCATGTCTTATATATGACAGTCCTGTTAATACACCCCAGAGCGATATTAGACTTTGTTGCAGTTGCGTCACATTGTTGACTCATATTCAGTTTATGATCCACTATAGCCCCAGGTCCTTTTCAGCAGTACAACTGCCAACCCAGTTATTCCCCATTTTGTAGCTGTACATTTGATTTTTTTTTCCTTTCTAAGTGAAGTACCTTTGTACTTGTCTTTATTGAATTTCATCTTGTTGAATTCAGACAAATTCTCCAATTTGTCAAGGTTGTTTTGAATTCTAATCCCATCCTCCAAAGACCTTGCAACCTCTCCCAGGCTGGTGTTATCTGCAAATTTGATAAGCATATCCTCCACTGCATTATCCAAGTAATCAATGAAAATATTGAACATAATACCGGACCTCAGACTTGACCCCTGTGGGACTAGATACTCCCAGTTTTACACTAAACCATTGATAACTTGTCTTTGAGTACGGGCTTGCATCCACTTTATAGTAATTTCATCTAGACCACATTTCCTTAGTTTGCTTTTGAGATTGTCATGTGGGACTGTGTCAAAAGCCTTACTAAAATCAAGATATATCACATGTACTGCTTCCCCTATCCACTAGGCCAGTAACACTGTCAAAAAATGAAATTAAGTTGGTTTGGCATGATTTGTTCTTCACAGATCCGTGCTAGCTATTCCTGTAAACCTTATTATCCTCCAGGGTACAAACTGATTAATAATTTGTTCCAGTATCTTTCCCGGGATCAAAGTTAATCTGACTGGTCTATAATTCCCTGGGTCCTCTTTGTTCCCCTTTTCAAAGTACCAATGTGTGTGTATATCATGCAGTGGAAGGTCAGACCTGCTAAGATGTGTAAGTTATTTCAGAGGACATAAGACCTAATTCTGTTACAGCTAATGGAGATTCTTCTTTACCTCTGTGGTTTTTAGAGCAGAAGATTCTGATTTTCATCATTGCTTACCCCACTGGAAAGATGCAAATCTAGTTCAGACTAAAGATCCAGGTGTGTACATCTAACAAAGACACAGTACTTTAAGGTACTGCAATTAAAAGTAATTTCCCCTTACTTGGATAATGTGACCACACTCCAACTTGAGCTTTTAGTTCTTTTATTAAATATATTTGCTGTGGTATATAGTTATAAAAGAACAAATATATTCCGCCTTATTTTTATAGAAATATTGAAAACTAATTAACTGAAGCCCAAAAATGAAAATTGTTGAATAGTATGTTATAAGCAAAGTACGTTATATAATGTAAATACAATATATGAATCCATACTGTATTGCAACTCCCTCCCTAACTGGGGATCTATTATAGCACTATATTATCAAAGCAGTTGATTTATTTATCAGTGTTATTAATAAAAATCTTATAGGTAGCACTGTAAGTTTACACAACAATTAAAATATTTTATGTACCTGTCATATATTGTTCAACACTTTAGATGAACCTTCACCATATGTAAGTGAAAATGTTTTCACTTTCAGACTGAGGTGGATTTAATGACACTTTCCAGCTCCACAGGCTGCATTGCCTATATGAGGATGGTTTAAAAGAGAAGATACTTTAAGCTGGGTTTTTCAAAGCAAACAGGCATGCAAATCCTGTTGAATTGTAATGGGATTTGTGTGCCTAACTCCCTTAGACTCTCTTGAAAATCTCACCCCAATGTATAAAATGAAATTGCAAGCTATTAGATTACGGTGTCATGTTCAAGTATCAGAAATAAATTATGAGGCTCTCAAGATAGCCCTCTTTGTAGAATAATAGAGATTGGCCGCAGCAGGGTGATTTCATTTTTTTTTCTTTATTCAGTAATAAGTAAATTATAAAGAGATCTGTTTTTATTTTATTTTCTCCCCATATACCTTAGAATACCTATGTTAGATTCATAAAGATCTTAGCGTGATCATTTGTATTTATTGAAACATCTCTATTCTGCACTCTGTTCTTATCCATTCTAAGGACGTGAAGCTCATGTTGGAGCTGCCTTTCTCTGCTGTTTCTATTTGGATGAATGCTATAGCTTTTGTGGGAAGATTTTATCTGCTTTTATTTCCTGACTTGAATTTGGGGCTGCAGAATCTGACTATGACAGCTTATAGCATTAATGATTTCATTACATTACAGTAGTTGGAAAAGACAGGCATATTTTCACATTTAGTTAACATGATCAACCAGATGGAAAGCTGGTTTCATGGCAGATAAACTCAGCAAGGATGTTTTTCCACAGTGTTTTAAGTTTTGTTTTAAAACACCTTCATCACCCATCCTGTGCTATACAAAAAATAGAATTTTTGAATCTACTGATTTGACTGGTTTGTGCTATTAAACAATACAGCAGAAAACTGCTCCGATTTTACATAGTGTAATTCTTGTTTTAGCCTGATGAGGAAGCATGATAATCTTGTTAAATGGTATGCGTGAGATGCTTGGAAACAAACTTTGGTCAATTAAAACATTCATCATCTAGGCTGTCTGAAAGCTGCAGTGGTACAGTTACTTGAACTAAAAATTCATTAACCTTTTCTTCAGTGAGCTTGACAAACATTTCTGTTTGCAGGAAGTTATATACTCATCCAGCTTTCCTTTTAATATTGTCCAATGGAGTTAACATATCAATAATAGAACTTAGATCACAGAAGAACAGGAACATTGCTTTTCAGTGTTTACATAAATTCCTTTTTATCACCATTTTTAAAAAAGATCTAAAATGCTGATTTTCTTTCTTGTCTTCCAAAGGAAGGTACCAGGTGATTGAAGGTATCATTTCTCCAGTCAGTGATAACTATGGAAAGAGAGGCTTGGTTTCAGCGAGGCACCGGATAGCAATGGCTCAACTTGCACTGGAGACATCGGACTGGATTAGAGTGGATCCATGGGAGAGTGAACAGGAGAAATGGACTGAGACTGTAAAGGTGCTGAGGTAATTGTGTTTATTTTTATTCATAGAGTTGCCAGAGGCCTCAACAGCTCACAAGGAACAGCATTTGTCATGTCTGCATTTTAACAGGGCTACAATGCAATGGAAGGGGCAAAGTATGCTCACTAGGACAAAGTACTAGTTGAGTAGGCCTTTTAGACCATTCACTTAAACAGAAACAAAGGGATGTGATTCATCTTTGCCCAGAGATGAAAAGCCTCTTACGGATTGTTCATGAATCATCTGCTTTGTGATAAGGATGCTAGGTCTGTGGGCTACGAACACTCATGAACTAAACTTTTTTCTCTGAGCAGGATTCTCTCTCTGGAGTCTAGTGTTCCCCAGTGCAAGGTGGGTGGAAGTCCCCAAGCTCTCAGGCTTTTTAGTCTATAAGAGTAGTAGTATTGGGTTGTGGCACAAGTTCCACTACACACACCCTTACGCTAGTGGTCACACACCATCCAGGACATTACCTGCCACCATGGGAACCTTTCAGTGAGTTCCTTCTTGATTAGAGTCACTGAAGAAGCTCCATTCCAAAGTCCATGTCCCTTCACGTGTTGCTCCAGTTCTTCAATACACTCAGCACTGACCTTGCTTTGGGGTCCTTTTCTGCTGTGTCCCTCCCCTGCCTTCCAGTCAGGTCCAGTTCTTTTTGCTTTTAATGTGTGGCTGGCCTGAACTCAAGAATGATGTCAAGGCTCATTTGATCCAAGGTAGGGTGGTTTCCTCTGTCTGCCTCAGGGCTGTTTCCATCTTACACAAAGCAGTTATGTAGTCCTCACTTCATAAGCTTGTGAAGCACTGTTGCTTGAATTCAGTCTGTGGGGAAGAATCCTACTCTGGTCGTTCAGTACTGCAGGGATGTAGGGGAGCGCAAACTCTCCCACCTGCTAGAGTTCTGTTAGCATGCATCTTGAAAGCTGTCAAAAGGTGACGGGTTTTGGTGTGTATCTTACCTCTCTTTTATATTCTTCTCATTTCTTGGCCTCAGCCTTGTTCTTGCTTCCTGTTGCAGTTATTTATGGTTTCACTTTTGATCTTTCTTCAATCTCGGAGAGGGAGAATTCTTTCCAGGTGCTATAGTAAGAGAAGATTACTGTGTAATTTTGCTTCTCTAAAGATATCTTTTTGGCAGGATTTCTTCAGGGTGGCGGTGGGAGATATCATTTTCTACTTAACCAGGAACTGACTGGACAGTTCCAAGAGAGGCTGGGGGTGGGTGGAGTGTGTGTGGTGTGAGACCACCAGTAGTAATATGACATGTGCCTCAGTGTACTTCTGCTGACATTGGGGATTTAGAATTTGAGATCTTGGGGAGTTTCCCATCTCACATTAGGGAGCACAAGAGCCAGCTGTGAGACTCTGACCAGAATAATGCTTTCAGAGAAGCCAAACTACTAGGTAAGTAATTCTTCCATGTTGGCCTTGATGACAGTTCTAAAGTCTGCCTGGCATGCTGGAAATGCATATCTCTGGATTCTAGTAGGGGGGAGGGAGAGAAACAAGAAAGAAGCCAACAGTTAATCTAGAAATATCTTTTGAGAGGATTTTTATTGGATTTTTAAACAGTTGATTTTGGTGCATACAGCTGATTAAGGAACAAGTTTTCAGCCATGGTCTCTGAATTTTCATGGGCAAAATATGTGTATGCATATGTTCACAGGTGAAAAATTGAGTGAGTTGTCTGAAAATTAAAGTACCTGTGCATGTTTAGTCTACATGTTTCTGTACTGACATACCTACATGAGTTTAAGAATACTTATAATTTTCATTACTTAAAGATCTTATCTACCCAGGAGGATAGAGATTAAGACTATGAAAGCACTAAAACCTTTTGATTGTGGTCCTGATCATCACTTTTAAAAAGGAATGCTATCGTGTTATAGACCGAACATCTACTACTAATATTTACATACAGTACCTATAAATGACACATACCTTTACCTATGATATCACTGTTCTCACATGCAGTGTGTGTCCCCTAAAGATGAAACCAATATCAGCCCTCCAAACCCAGAGCTTGAATGGTCTGATAACCAAAGTGTTGATTCTGAATGCCCTACATATTCTGCCTCTTAGTCTTAAATGTTCAAAAGCAAACAGTAATTTTGGATGCCCTACTTTTTAGACGTCTGACTTGAGACCCATTAGAGGGGACTGGTTTTCAATTCAGTGCACACGACTCAAATTGTGCACCCCAAAATTGAGGCACACCAAGTCACTAGTCACTCTAGAAAATTGTCCTTAATTTCACCGGGTAAGTTTAAGAAATTAAGTAATATTAAACGGACATTGTTCTTAGGTCACATGGTCTAAATAGGTTAGGAACCATGTGGCTGTGAGAAAAAACTCTCCTCGCCAAGGCCTTTCTGGATGGATTAGTACAAAGAAACAGGAGGCTAATATAACTTGCAAACCAGTCTACTTTCTTGAACTTCCACTAAATTAGTTGAGATATTTTTGCCCTCAGTACCATTTTTTTCTGCATGTTTATCAGTTCAAACCAGTGCTTTGAAGGATTTCTTACTGAAACTCGCAACTAGTAAAACCCAACTCCATGGCAGCTGCCGTTTTTTTAAAACCACCTGAACTTGCTGTGTCCTTTTGTCTGAAACCTTACAACTTCCGCTATACACACGCACACATACATATAAATAAATACATTATGGTGAGTGTATCACAACATGTTTTACTTCTTGTCCTATTTCTATTTTAGAACATAGAAATTATAGAAGGTTTAGCCTGTATTTTATGAGAGACCTCCAAGGAACATGAGTGTGCTATAGCTATGTTGTTGATTCAACATTTTCAGCCACAGCCATCTGTCCTCACTATGGGATGTGCTTTTTCTCCCTCTGATTAGAGCCAGTTTCTAGACCTGTTGCACAAAGCTTAGAGGCTCAGACAAAAACCTTCCAGGATTGTCCGGAAAGTAATGTCAATTAGGCATGTTATTCTTCTCTTGTTTTCCTAAACAATCACGTTGCATCATTCCTAAACAACTGCTGCTTTCCACCAGAGAAGCAGCTGCAGGTTTTCAAGGTGAAGTGAGCCCTGTGGTTATCCAGGGCTTGGTCCTACCAGCCTTCTGTACTCACAGCTCCCTTTGAAGTCAGTAGACATGCTGCTTGTAAGCATCTGGTTTGTAAGATACTTTTGAGTCCTTTGGGAGAATAGGTGCTGTATAAATGTAAACTATATATGTATGTATTTTGTCAGTGATTATAACCACAGTCTCATGTGAGCAACCAAGTGCACAATCTGTACAGAGAGGGTACCTAAAGAGAACTATGAAGAGATTTGAGGCACCAAGAATTTGTGCACTAACAGTTCAGGTGGAGAGTTCACTTATTAATGTGATAAACTGTGTTAATTCTGATTTCTTTGTAGCTTTTTACCCATCAAAGAGTTTAGAGCACACTAATAACCAAGTTTTATTGTCACAATTTCTCATGCTTTCTTTTATTAATCAATTGTTACCTAAACGCTAAAATTAAAGCAGGTAATAGAAAAGAAAAAGTGAAACAAGCATTTTAGCAAGAATAAGAGTAACAGTTTCCCTCAAAGCAGTGACTGAGCTCTCTGCTTTCTAGCTGAAATAAGCACTAATACCTGATGCCTTGTGCTTAATCCAGTCCCTTAAATATAAATTCAGTGTTTTGGTAAAATGGCATGCCAAGCAATCTTAATTGTCACTTCCATTTTTGTTAAAGAAATAATAGGGATGGAGCCTCAGCTAGCATAAATTGGCATATCTTCATTGTAGAGCTATGCCAATTTATACCAGTTGAGAATCAGGTCCATACAATATACTCTTATCCTGCTTACTAAATTAAGGACTGATTGCTTTCCTCACTGTGTGTTTCTCTATAATTTTAGTAGCAAGCTGAAAGATATTTTGATACCGGAAAAAAGTGGTAAAAATCAAGCATTATTGTACATAGCTCTCCCTTCTCATCAGCAATTTGAATCACACACTTTACTGTGTTGGTATATTGTGTCCTGTTAGGGGGCATGGGAATAACTTACAGTTCTGTGTGGGGTTTTATTTTTTTATGATTAAAAATGTGGTAGCAAAGCAAAATTCTAATTTGCATAAACATGATTTACATATGCTGATTTTATGCAGGCAGTGTAGATTATTTTGCGTGATGTTTTGGGGAACGTGTCCCTGAAATTTGTTGAGGGATCGGGAGGCACAGTGAAGATAAAAAGTATCTGTTTAAGGAATTTTCGTTCCTCATTATGGGTATGATTTGACAAAACATCACCCTGGCTGCTGTGCCAGTCAAAGGCTTCCACAGCTTTGCATTGCCTTGTATAGGGAGAAAGATTAATAGACTTTATCCCCCTCACCCCACTCCTGAATTACGTTCTGTGAGCTTTTCTCACTGTGGGTCACAGTAAAGGCATTTTTGGTGGATTGCTAAAATCTCCTCTGGTTGTGAAATAAATTCTAACATGAGTAGCAGGTCCTGCAATGCAGAGGGGAAATGAGAATTGTTCTTTGTGAGTTTCAGGTTTTGCATGGCAGTGCAATATGTTCCTCATGCACCATGAGCTGGGGAGGAAGGGACTCACTGGATCTAATTCCAGTCAGTTACGGCATATTGTGTATATTTCTGAGTATAAATCAGCATTGTTAATAAACACAATGAACTAAATGTTGTACCCCTGTTGTGACTGAGGCCTGACTGCAGTGTATTTACACCAGGGATTAATTTAGGACAGAGAAATTAGGTTTGTATTGATATTAATGATCAGACATAGCAATATTTTAATTCCACCAGTAATGTAGGAAGCATTCTCTGGAAGAAAGAGAATAGATAAATTTAAAATTGCTGCCTTTTATCCCCCATGTTTTACTATAATGTTTATAATATAATATTGTGTGTTTCTCTATAAAACATGATACATATGTATTTAAATAAAGTTGTATATATAAATTCAGAAGCCTGGGAATTTGTAGATTAGTAGGTACATTGTGCCATTGTTTAAATGAAAAGCTAACAGCCTTTACAATGTACACTGTACAGAGTCGTGGTTCAGTTTTTGTCCTATACAAAACCCCGGTCCGCAATTAACTTTGTGCAATGGGTTATTGAAGGATTCTGGATTGCATTGCATTGATTAATGCATTGAAGATTGTGTTAATATAGTAAGAGTTTCATACTGTAGATTGATGCCTTGCATTATATATTTCTTCAACTCTTATATGTTTATAAAAAAGGGTTTGATTTTTAAAAAAAATTTACATTGTAAAATAACGGCAGAAACCGTTAAAACTGTGTTTTATATTGTTTGAAGGGGGGAAACTTAAGTCACCTCTCGGAATACCACCAGAAGAGATGTCGGGGATCACCAGTGAATTTATACATAACATATAGCCTGAGTTAAGGAAGAAGTGTTACCCTTTAGTCTTTCTGGCCTCACAGCGGTGCTTTTAGATCTTCTGTGCTCACAGATGGAGTCGGGTAGTAGGGCTGGAGGCAGAGCGGGGAGCTGGAGCTGGATAAAACCAGGAATTAGGAGTGGAGAGTGAAGCAAGGGAGAAACAGGACAGGTGAGAAGGAGCAAAACCCAAAAGAGAATGCAAAGAAGTAAAAGACTGACAAAAACAAAGTAGTAAAGGAGAAGAATGCAGAAATATTTACTTGTGGCCTCACTAATATATTGTGAACTGGAAAAAAAAATTCTATTGGCCATCAGGGAACTGGACTTGGCAAGCTGGGGATTGGGAACACTGTGCGTTGGGATTTACAGAGCCAGCAGAAAGCCACTGATGACCCATTTATCCAGGCCCTCATCTTCCCTCTAATATCTTAAACCCCTGCATCAGGAGTCCCATTCCAGTAGTCCTGCTAATGTCCATTGAAAAGGGTCTTAGCTCTAATGTTCATTAAGAGATTTCATTCAGTGGAGAATCTGTCTTCTCAGGCAACTTTGGCTAAATTTCTTTCCCTCTCCTTACTCTCTCAGTGCTACCAGTTGGTAATGGGGACTAACACAGGGGTGGGCAAACTTTTTGGCCCAAGGGCCACATCAGGCTTGCAAAACTGTACGGAGGGCTGGGTAGGGAAGGCTGTGCCTCCCCAAACAGCCTGGCCCCCGCCCCCTATCCACCTCCTCCCACATCCTGCCCCCTGACTGCCCACCTCAGAACCCCTGACCCATCCAACCCCTCCTGCTCCTTGTCCCCTGACTGCCCCCTCCCAGGACCCCCCCGCCCCAACCACCCCCTGAGACCCCACCCCTTATCCAGCCTCCCCTCCCTGTCCCCTGACTTCCCCGCCCCCTATCCACACCCTCGCCCGCTGACAGGCCCCTTGGGACTCCCACGCCTATCCAACCCCCATCCCCTGACCACCCCCGAGAACCTCCACCCCATCCAACCCGCCCCCTGCTCCCTGTCCGTTAACTGCCCCCCCTCCCAGAACCTCCGCCCCATCCAACTGCCCCCGGTCTCCTGACTGCCCCCCGGGACTCCCATGCCTGTCAAACTGCCCCCTGCTCCCCAACCCCCAGAACCTCCGACCTATCCAACCACCCCCACTCCCTGTCCCCTGACTGCCCCCCAGGACCTCCTGCCCCTTATCTAATCCCTCCCACTCCCTGCCCCCTTACCATGCTGCTCAGAGCGGCAGGACTGGCTTATTGGAAAGCCTGGAGGTGGGTGGGCACAAGCCGTTCTGCCCGCGCAGCAGTGTGGCTGCAGGGGAGGGGGGACAGCAGGGGAAGGGGCCGGGGACTAACCTCCCCGGCCAGGAGCTCAAGGGCCAGGCAGGACAGTCCCGTGGGCCAAATGTGACCCACGGATCATAGTTTGCCCACCTCTGGACTAGAACATGGTCGGAGGAGGATTCTTGTAGGCCAAGTATATTGAGGAGTCGATTTTGGAGCTCTATAAAGGCAATCTCTCAGTCTGGCATACCTCCCATAGATGGGAGTCCCATTCTAACAGACTGTAGCTGGTCTGTTGGATTGGGACTCTCACTACTGAAGATAGTCAAGTTGCAAGGAGACTGGTGTCAAGGAAGCACAGAGACAAGTAGGAGTGGTAAGGGCTATTGCCTGGAGACAGAGCAGGAGGGCTGGCGACAGAGCAGTGAGGGCAAATGTAAGTTGCTGGTGGATCTGGGCAGCTACGTCAGCCTGTCTTTGTAGGGTTAAACTCAGTTATGACACATAAGGCAATAACTCCCTTTGCATTTAAATTTGAAAAGTAGCCATATCTGGAATCTCATGAGAATTATGTGTTTGGAGTTTCTGGGGACTGTGGCTCTTTAACTAAAGGAACGAGGAAAATAAATAAATAAAAAGGTAGACTCTTGGGGAATAAGCTTTGGAAAAAAGTATCATTGTTAAAATCTCCTCTCCAAGATTGAATATTTTAATAAAATAATAATAATGGAAAGTCTGTGTTTAATATGGAAACTAAATGTAACAATTAAAATGAAAAATGGAGGGATTTTAATTCTGCTTTAAGCAAAAATCTCAACGATGCTTTAAATGTGGAGTTGCTACCATAGCTGCCGTAATAAGTAGAGGGCTTTAAAAGGGACTGGGGACTGTAACCAGTACATGGAACTTTTGTGTATTGTGCATGAATGTTAACTACCATTGATACTAATCTTGTGACGTAGAGAATGAATATGGTGAATTCTTCACACATCTCATTAAAGTTTAAAGTGCATAGAAGCAGACTGTGTTCTGGAAGCTGAAAGTGCCAGGTAATTGCTTTGTGTATCTCTGAGAGGATTACCTCACACCAAAGCCTTTATTTTAACACAGGCACCATTATAATGAGTCGCTCAGATCGCTCCAGTTCAGGAAGGAACTCATGAGAAACAATTGGCCTATAGAAAGAGCTACTGAGGATTTCCTTTCTTCATTGGACCCAGGTTTGTTTGTTATGGTAAACAGTGATCGTTGTTTTAGAAGTGAAACCAATTCACCTTTACCAGATTAACCTAACTGCGGTGGGAAAGTTGGACATAGTAGCTCATTCTTCTGATGGTTGGAGCTTTATGCCAAAAATAAACAAATCCAAATGCCTTCAGAACTGCAGCTTCACCTTTGGTTGCAGTGATTGCCATATTGAGATAAAATTGTACTCCATTTTGGGTTGGTATTTTCAGGTTTTGGGTTTCTAATCCCTGATAAATCTTTTAAAAATCTGAAATATTTTCTCTTGAAGCTGTAACTGTGAGAATATGAGTTGCTATCGTGCTGATCTTACATAGAGGGAATAAGCCAAAAAATGAGGAAAAGGTTAAAAAAACATATTGAAAAATATAAAATTACTTCTCATTGTAATGCTAACATTGGACTATGTGCAAGAATGATTCAAAAAGTGCATACATAATGCCCCAGTAGTATGTTAGTTTATTATTTATTTATTTTATTACTACAATTTTGGGTAGGAAAACTCTAAAAATACTGAATTAAAAACAGAAGAAATGCTCTACTTGGGGATTTTCTATTTCATCATTCTACTCCCTGGGTCTGTGGTTTGTTGAGACACTACTAGATTTCTGAGGGCATTTACTTTTGCCCCCACAGTACTTGAAACGTTTTTAGGCATAGATAATCTCTCTTCTCTTACATTAAAGTTTCTCATGATGACATAAGGACTTTAAAAGCTCCCGCTCTTCCAATGAGCGCTGCCTAGAGGAAGGTTAAGTTACATGTTGACAGATTGCCCAGAAGAGAGTCACAGTGGATCTGTTTTTCCTCATCTTGATTATGCACAGAATAGGAAGAAGTTGCTCCCCTCTCAAACCATACACTGTAGTTAGATGAATTCATCACTCGTATCTATGACTATGAAGATATTATAACTTGGCACTTCCAAATGATATTTCTTGCTGCCAAGAAACCTCCGGAAAGCAGTTTTTTGTGCTGCATCTGACTTTCCACTTGAATCTTGTCATTGTCACTTGCTAAGGCAGCCATTAACCCCACAAGGAGAGACTGCAGACTTCTAGTTATTGCATCCACTGACTGTAACATCCTTACATAGTCTAAGAAGGTTTAATTAACCACTGATGTGTGACGGATTCACATTGGTAACTGCCACTGGTGTAAATGGGTTAATAGACTGCTGAATGCAACTGTCTTTTGACAACTGTAAGACTATGCTCTGTAGCCATTGTGAATTGAATAATGATCTGGGTAGCACTTTATGTAACAGTAAAAGGAAAACACTAATTTTCAAACTGATCATTTAGTTTCACATAAAGTCTTTCTCAGTTTGTAGGTGATTTACAGTCGACAGGCCAGATTTACACCTGCAACCAAGATCCACTCAATGCGGCACAGACTGAGTGGGGCAGTGAGGGTATGTCTAAATTACAGCTAGAAATGAGCCTCCCAGCCTAGGTAGACAGACTCAGACTAGCTGGGCTCCGGGTAGTGTGCATCTTTCTACTCAGGTTGGTAGGCTTGCTCCCAGCTGCAGTGCAGACATACCGTCAGGGAGCTTCACGATTCTCTGCCCATCTCCAGACACGAGTTAGAGTAGCTAAGGATTGCTCTAATCTATGCCAGCTGGAACTATCTGGAGATGGTGGGAGCACAGTGTGATCTTGTCACTCACCCTCCCTTCCCTCTACACTGGGCTGCTGTGGAGGATGGCATATTTGTTGCCTGTGTCGTCTCTGCACTCTCTAGGAAGATGCAGGAAGTCTCTGCTCCTTTTGTGCCACATGACAAAGAATCTGGGCCATTGTCAGCATTTGCCAAGATTTGCTATACAACCTAGACCAGGAAGTTGCTGCAGTGTCTCAGTAATCCTGAGAGAGAGGTTAGTAAATGCTGACTTTTTAGTGGCAAGCCAGTGCAACTATAGAATTCTCAGAGCCGTATGAAAAAGTAGAAATGGGTGAATTTGGGCTCTTCACCATCTTTGCAAAAAGGCTTAATAATCAGAATCTAATAGCAGGTTTGTGAAGCATGATGAAATTAAGTTTAATTTTGCATACAAAAAAGTTGAAGCAAAATTCCAACAAATACTTTGTTTTTTTGCAAAATGTACGCAAAGTGACACCTAGGGTTTTTTGTACAGCCTAGTTGTCATAATTTTGTCCCTCACTGAATTCATCTGTACTTAATGTACATTTTAAATAGAAGGGGCCAATGAGGACAGATACAGACATCTGGATTTTAGACCAAATGACTGCAGTTTTATTAATTCTGCAATGGTATTGCTACTCGGTGCAACCCATCCTGGCAGCAATGGAAAGGAGGAAGGCCATCGATGCTCCTTATGTCATCTGCCTTCCCCCTGAGCTCCCAGCCACAGGACTTTACAGCCACCTGAAAACAAGGCCTTATCAAAACCTGCATTATTCTCAAGGTATGTAACCTATGATGATCTGGAAAACCCTCTAGCCTCATAGGATGCCTCAGACTTATTTCACCTCCAGCCCTTTTTCTCAGGGTTGTGATGATGTAAAAGGAAGATAATAGCTGCTGAAAAGTTAACTCGTTGAGAATCTCCAAATTATTTTTCCTGATGGCACTGGAACTTTTTGCTATACTTTAATTATTTATTTTATGATGATAGTATTCTTTTCAAAAACTACAGTAAATACTATAACAGTATTGTTTGCTAATAATTTGGAATTTGTTTGCTAATAATTTGCTTTGAAAGGACTTAGAAATGATTTATGGTTGCTGATTCCATGTTAATTCTTCCCTCAGTCCCTTGTATGATATTCTGGCAGGGTTTCACATTCTTGATAGATTCACTGAATTAAGCTTCACATACAGTATTTCTTTTTCTGCTTATGAGACACTTGATCTTCGTTTTATTTGAAATTGAATTCCTTGCATTTCAAGTCTCCAAGTTGCCTTACATGAATAAATTTGGCACCTTTCAAATGCTTTTACATGGCTTAGTCCAACAGCAGTCTTTCTTAATTAAAGCTTGCTGGATCTTAAATCCAGCTCCTTTCTTTGTGTTAATGATTGTTTCTCCTTTGGCTAACCCTGTCCTTCTTCCCTGAATGACATTGCAGAGTATGGTAGTTCATTTCTGTCCATTATTGATTCAGTCACACCAATCAAAAACTTGCAAAAATTTTCCCAGTCTTTCTTCTTTTTGGATTTATAGAGACATGGCCTGAAATAAAGGCTGTTGTACTCATCAAAAATTGCAGCACTGGTCTGTGGGCATTTGGGCTTTAGATCTATTATCAATTGTGAAAGGTGGAGATCATTATTTTGCAGGATGTCCTTGAAAGTCTAAGGACATTATTTTTTTCCTCACTGTATTGCCTTTGGGGGAAAAATGTGCTGGTTATATTGGCAGCCTTTTGTAAAACTAGCCATTTGTTAAATTTGGACAATAGTCCAAGATTTGCTTCCTCTTTCAAAGGATTTCTTATTCTGTTTGGATATTTTCTGTGAGGATGGATAGTGTGTTGTCTGTAGTTTGAACTTATGGCAAGCTTGGTTGTTTAAAGTAATCTATCAAAGGGCAGTGCATGTACCTTCAGAGAGAGAATGCTATGAACAAACCAGCTAAAGCTATAAAGCATTTTGTGATGTAGTATTATGTAGTATCTGGGACACAGGCCAGAGTCTACTTCAGGATTTTTTTAAAAAATTATTTTAGTTTGGCCTTTTATAATGAAAAAAGCCATCTACCTCATTTTAAACAGAAAATGTTGCTACCTTCTAATGAGCCACACACCAACTAGAGACTCTTCATGGAAGCTTTATTGTCTCATTGCACGGTTATTCCTTTTTCAATTGTGCTGTTAGCCAAAATTCAGAGACTTTCAGACAGGTGGAGAAATTGATGATGGAGTTGGATATTTCTTTGATGAGTCCTGTTTATTTACAAGTGTGACTGGCGTCCCAGGGGAGCCAACTGAGATCACTCAATTAGGGTGAACTGCAAAGAATGGGTCAGGCAATCCCCAAAGCTGGTGGATATTCCAGTACTTAGATTTACCAAGCCAGCACTAAACAGCTTCTATAACTCCTCACTGGTTACCCAGAAGCCAACAACACAGTTCCCTAAAAGAAGCTCAGCCTCAGGCCTCCACCCAGACACCCAAGTCAAAGATGATGAGGATTACTGAAAATCTTATTCGTCATATAAGAAAGTTCTATGAATCCCAAAGGATCAGAAACATTACCTCCCAGGTTAATGAATCTTCCAGATCTTAGCCAAATTCACGCTTACAGCCAATTCTTATTCACTAAACTAAAATGTATTAAAAAAGAAAAGAAAGAGTATTGGTTAAAAGATCAGTATACCTACAGACATGACTACAATTTCTGAAATTCAGATTCATAGCAGAGATGGTGAGCTTTCTAGTTGCAAAGAGTTCTTTCAGAATTAGTTCATAGGTTATAGTCCAAATGTTTATATTCAGGGTGGTCCAGCCTTGTGGCTGAAGCTTCCCCTGCATGAAGCATCAAGCAGATCTGAGATTAAAAGGATTGGGACCCATGGCATCTTTATACAATTTCAGGCCTTCTTGTGACAGCTCAGAGTCCTTCGGCAAACAATAGGCAATTATGAGTACTTTTGAGGTAGATGTACTTCCTAAGCATTGCCGGTAATTATCCACACAGGTTAACATAAGGCAATTGCCCATTTTCCATCATTCTCAGGTGATTTGCTATACATTTCAAAGAGAGACGAACACAGCGATATCCTGTTTACAGTTAATTTAAATGTTAATATTCCATTTTTATCTCTGAATCAATAGCTATAGTGACAGATAGCCATGTAAACAGTCAGTTCCTAATGTTTGACAAGATGTAAATATACACATACAATTAGTATCACCTCCAATTTTCTAACAATACAGGTTTGCATTTCAAAGTTCTAGCCTATCTAGCATGGAGTGGCCCTAATTACCATTCACATACTTTTCTAACTTGTCTCTAATGATTGACTCTGGGTCAATTAGCCTGCAAGCTGCTTAACCCTTTCTGGCCATACATCACACTTTGTATAAGATTTGTTGCAATTATATAACAGTGGGAGCAACAATGATTTGCATGATCATATTTTAATTAGACAGCATCACAAGAAGAAATTACAAAGTCCTGTTTCCTTGAACACAGAGGAATTAAACAACAGGAGATAGTTTCATTGCTCATAGTCCAAGCCTCTGTTAACCAGCACTCAGCCCAAAAAACTCTCTCTAGGTTTTTACTCAGGACTGTGTTCCCAGTGCTTGTTCTGATATCTCCTTGGCACTTTGCTCCTTTCCTTTGTGTGCTTCTGAGGGGTTTCTTCAATTCATCTCTCTCACACACAGATACACACATCTCTCTCCAATCCAATCAGTCCCTTGCCTCTGAATGATCATAGTCATACCACCGCCTCTTGTGCCACATTAATCTCTCTCCTTCTCCAGACTTGTGTGTGACTTTGTTTTGGGTTGAGGCCCCTGTTGTTTCAGCTATCTATTCCATAAAGGACCTCTGTTGCTTTTTACATTTATCCTGTAATGAAAGGCAGCTGTGAGACCCAATAGGTCTACCGATAACATGACCTTTTAGTTGTCCTTTTAAATAAGCAATGGAGCTTCTCAGCAAGCTTTCTGTTCCTTGTGTACAGTGCTGGTGACATCACAACAGTTCTGGAGAAGGAGACAAGGTGATACTGTAGTTTTCTAGTATGGCACAATTCCTGTTTAATATTAAATACTTCGAGTATTAACTACCTTTGAGAACTGCACAGTACCATATTAAAAAATATCCTTTCTTATAATGCTGAGAGACGTTCAGACTTTTCTTAACTGCATGGAAAACATGCCAAGACTCTAAGGGCTGCACCTAAATCACCTAAAATGGAGCAAGTTTCCTGGCTGCCAGAATCAAGATGGTGCATTGCATGCTGGGTATTGCAATCTCTGCAGGCCATACTTCCACATTAAAGATGAGCGTGGCTACTGGTTGCATTGAGCTAAACTTGATTGCCCATCCCTCTTTTATCTTTGTGGGCAAATTCTAGCTCCGATTCTGTCCAACACCTGCACCATGCATGTGTAGAGTTTTGGTGCTGCTGCTGTTTTTCTTTGTAATATTGCAGAGCCCCTTTTAAATGCTTTGGGCCCATTTTAACCGGCGAATGTGCAGGGGTTGAAAGTTGCCAGCCCACCCTCCTTACTGTGATACAGCTGGTCAAGAATTTTTGATTTTAGAAATTTAACTGACAAATGGCAAGAATTTTCTGACTTTTTTTTGACCAGCTGTAGCACATAGAGACATTGACACCCCGAAATCCTCAAGGGGGTCTGGCAGTGGTACTGTCCCCATTCTCCTAAGTGTGTTGCCAGGGGGAAAGTCACTTGAAGTTCTGTCTGGGGCTTCATAGAAGCCTGTCAATAAAGGCTCCTTGGAGATGTGCTGAATCAACTTATCTCTTGCTTTGCCTGGCCCTGCTCCCTCCTATGCTGCCAATGCTTACTTTTTGGTCTGCATCTATTGTCTCCAGGTTCCTTGGAGGAGCAGGTGTTCCAGGGGGATTGTGCTGGTGAATCTCTGATCCCTTTGGACTTAACACTGTGAGGGGCCCACATATTTTGCTCTATTGGCAGATCTGGCCCTAAAAGTATTATTAATTAGTACTTATATCTTTTTTCATCTTAAGAATGATGTGCATCAGCTCGATGTAAGAGTGATACAGCAGACCTCTGTGTAAAGTTCTCCTTGAAAGTAAGTTAAATTTCACCCATGCAAATAGCAGCCTTGCCTATATAGGGTGTATGGAGGCTGGCCAGCAATGGCTGTAATTGGGTCAAATCCCTACTGCAGGCAAAGTCTGAGACAGACGCAGGTTGAGACTTTCCCAAACGCTCACTGAGTGTCTGGGTTAGAACTTATGAATTTCTGTTTCCCAATCCTATGCTTAGTCTATCTGGGCTTTGTGCCACCTTGCCTTATATTATTAAGGTTGTCTGACACTTCCCATTAAAAGTTTTTGGTTGCTTTTAACTTTGCCAAGCTTTAAGCTTTCAGGATGAAATTTGCCATGCCAGGTACCTGTTTCAGGCTGAACTTTGCTGGAAAATTACAGGAAAAAAGAACCCAGTCATTTCAAACAGCATTTAACCCAGTTTTAAAAAATTCTGGTGACCTTTTCTTTGAGACACTCTTGTGCCTCCATGCTTTGGAGCAGTGACTTGATATTTGGCAGGGAGGTGACCTTTATGTCATGGATGTTCCTTTTGCCACCCCCATGAATATCTGCCTAAATTTGGCTAAGTTATAAGCCTCTGAAAAATTGCAGTTCACAAGTACTCAGTAGAGACTTGTTGGAGCTTTTCCATTCTGTTTTCCAAAGATTTTATCCAGCTGAGAGATGAGCAGGTCTTTCCCTGTAATTGCTGCTCCCTATGATCGCAGACAGCGCCCGGTTGGGCACCTGAATTGAGAGCAGGGAGTCTGTTTCTCCTGTCCTCTCAGTGTGTCCCGGGGTCAGTACAAGGTTTACCATGGCGCCATGGCGCCGGGCCCACAATCAGAAGGGGCCCCAGCCAGCCCGATCCCCCGGCTGGCTAAGCTGGCCAGGAAAGCTGCCCCTGCTCCACCCCCGCCCTTCCTCTTCTCCAAAGCCCCTGCCTCTGCTCCGTCCCAGCCCCACCCCCACCCTGCAGGGTAATCTCCCACCTCCATGCCACCAGTGGTCGTGCTCCCCACTGCCGTATTGACGCCTCCACATTTATTTACTGACAAATAAAATGTGCAGAACTTTAAAATATTGTGCACAGAATTTTTAATTTTTTAGTGCAGAACCCCCTCAGGAATATGGGGTGCTGTGCAGCTGTGATGGTGGGACTGTGAGGAAGGGGTGGGCAGTAGGGAGGTCTATGGGTGGGGGGCACTGAGCGAGCGGTGTGGTGTGCAGGGTGCTGTGCGGTTGTGGTGGGAGGACTGACCATCCTGCACCTTGCCCCATGGGGGACCACAATTGTGTTTGGCGCCAGTCCCACAAAAAGTTAATCCGGCCCTGCCCAGGGTGCCCAAGGGGGAAATTGCCTGTTTCAAATGCAGAGGGACAAGAGCCAGATCTAGCATCGAGGGCCGGGGACGAGGGGCAGGGAGAGTAGACTGGGACAAGAAATCTGGGGTGAGGGAACTGGCATGGAAGTTGGTAAGGGATGAAAGAGGAAAACTGGGAATGGGGTAGGAGACTGGGACTGGTTGGGCAAAGTGACTAGGACTGGGAGCCAGGGAGGGAAACAAAGTGGCGGGGACTGGTTGAACAAAGAGAGTGGGACTGGGAACCAGTAGGTCAAGGGGAAGAGAGACAGATCTGATGAGGGGCCAGAAATCAGGAGAAGAACTGGGAGTTGCTGAGCAAAGAGAGAAGGAAATGGGTGGTGGGGGTGGAGAAGGTAAGAGGCTGAAACTGATATTTGACAAGGAGCCCAGGGAGGAAGACTGTGGGTTTGGTAAATGTGAGGTTGGGAGTCACTGGAGGCCAGTGGGGTGGGGAGGGGAGAGACAAATCAGATGAGGAGCAGGGAGCAGAGACTGCTTGGGCAAAGAGATATTGGGACAAGGTGCTGGTGGAAGATAACTGGGAATGGCTGAGCAAGGAGATTGAGACTGAGAGCAGGAGAGGGAGTCCAGACGGGAAAATTGGGTCCGGGATGAGGAGTAGGAAAGACAAGATTGGGCCCGGACAGATTGGAGGAGATGGAGCTGCAGGGGTCAGTGTTTGGCATCCTAGAGCACACTCCTCTGAAGAGCTTGAAATGGAATCCAAAATTCTAAGTCTCACCATTCCTCTGCTGTCAGCTAATGTCTGTGAAATCCACAGGCAAAAAGCATGCCATCCCCCTGTAGTGCTGGTTCACATGGAAGATGGCAACCTACTACGAAAGTTGGAAGGTGTGTAGTGAATGAGATAGAAGATTGTAGGAAGAGAAAGGATGATCTCATGGTTAAGGCAGTTGAATGCTATTCTGGAGAATTAAATTCTATCCCTACCTCTGCCACAAAGTTCCTAAGTGATGCTAGGCTAGTCACTGAAACCAGGTAATCACTAATTGTGTGTTCCTCATTTTCTGAGTACCTGATTTGAGGGAATGGTGTCAGGTTTACAGAATTGCTGAGCACTCACTGTTGCAACTGAAGTCAATGGAAGCTATGCTTTGAACATATGAAACACTATATAATGGTACATATGGTCCTAGGCATCTCAAATTGGAAACCCAAAATTAGTAGATACTTTTTAACTTAATCTCTCTGTGCCTTAGTTCTCCAACTGTAAAATGGGGATAATGTCTCCTCAGCTTACAAGGGTATTGTGAAATAATTTATTGTGAAAAAAATTAATGTTGGTAAATCACTGTCATAATTTTCCACTGTCTTTGGAGCAGGGTTTGAATAGAGTGCAGTAAATAAAGTATGGGGCCACACATTGAACAACTGGGGGGGGGGCGGGGGGAATGAAAAGCTGATGATTAGATGAGCCCTGTCCACTCTGTGTACTGAATGAGACTGTCCTGTGGGGAAAAAGTGTGTATGAACATGTAATTAAAGACTGTGTCGTAAAGCATGTGCACAGAGGGGCTACACTAAGGTTCACAGGCAACCTTAATTTCCTAACTTTTGAGTGCTTGACTTTGCAACCTTAATAATGTCCTTTTAACATGGTTCTTGTGTGTGTAATTGTGATATAAACCTAACAAAACATAGCAGAAATGTAAACCATAAACACTTACTTTGAGAATAATTGTAAGGAAGTTCTGAGATAAACCACTAAAGGAAGAACATCCACATTACAGTAATTCTGGTTTGTCCTGAATTCACCACCTCTTGCATGTATGGTTACCAGGTACTGGAAAAATATGTGATCTTGCCTACTGCAAGGACTGATGTACTCCCATGGAACAGGGTGAATTAAGGGCAGTAGCAGCCTTAATGCTGCATTTCCTGGTCTCTGGGTTTTTGTCCATTATTTTTCACTTTTTAAAAAAGGTTGATTTAATATTACTAGATTTTATTACTCCTAACCTATATTTAGGAGATGATGCTGAGATAGAAGAAAGGTCTCTAATAGCCTTACTTTACCAGTACACAACAGTAATATTAAGTTTGGTTGCTCTGGGAAAATGCTGGAAGCTGCCTCCGCTCGGTCAGAAGTACTCTGGAAAAAACATAATGACTTCATAGCTGAGAGATATCATCACTCCCCAGTGCATAGATGAAATGGCTAAAATGCTCGTGGGAGCTGTATGCACCCCAGCTGCCTGATCCTTCATTGTGGAAGTCAACGGGATTTTTCCATTAACTTGAATATAAGATCAAGCCTACATCGAGTAGTGAATAGAACCTCAATGGGTGGACTACTAGTTTCTCAATGTATGGCCTATTATCCAGCCTAATACCCTATGAGCCAAATTCATGCCCTTAAATACCCCTTGATTGTATTTCATCTTTGTTGCTTATAAAAAATACTGCAGTAACTGTCCTTTACAATCATACAGATCACCTTTTAAATCCTATGGGCCAAGATATAGTTGGCCAATGGAGTTTGGGTTCTTTTGGGATCTGACTGGTGATTAGACAGTGGACCTCTGTCTCAAATTCCTTACTCTTTTTCCAAGCAGAATATTTCATGTAACTTTTCAAAAGAAATTTGGGTAAAATACCAGAAATAAGTGAAAAACTTAATGTCATCTCATCAACTTTTTTTCATGTTTAATAAGGATCTTCATAAAACTTCCATTTGTTTTTGCTTTTCCAGTTTCCCCAGAGTTAAAGCTGCTTTGCGGAGCTGACATTCTGAAGACGTTTAGTACACCTAATCTCTGGAAGGAGGAGCATATTAAAGAAATAGTAGAAAAGTTTGGTTTGGTGTGTATTAGCCGTGCTGGCTCTGACCCTGTTCAGTACATCAGTGAATCAGAACTTCTGACTCGATTCCAGCACAATATCCACCTGGTCACAGAATGGATTCAGAATGAAATCAGTGCCACGCATATACGACATGCTTTATGCAAAGGACTAAGTGTGAAGTACCTCATTCCAGATTCTGTCATTTCCTATATTAAGCACTATAATATCTACACAGAAGAGAGTGAGAGGGAAAAATAAAGGGGATTTAACTTCAGCCTCTTAAACTACACAACACAATGATAAACACACTAAATGATTGACGTCTTTATTCCACCAAATGGGGAGAACACAATGGCATTTATTTTTGGAAAATCCCTGCAAAGGCACAATCTTTGTGTATGGAGGAAAGTGAAGTAGGTTGTGGGGAGATGCAACTAGCTATACTTCTGAACATTTGTAGAGTAATTCAGAAAAGTTTTTGTATTATATTACTACTGAGGTCATGCTTTCCTAAGCTGTTATGTGCAAAGGGCTATCAGTTTTAAGATCTCCACTAAGAGTTAATTTATATTACATTTCTTCTATTTTTAACACAAATATTAAAATCTTTAGTAATTGTTGAGGGATTCTTGTGATGACTTAAATGACCTCAAGGGCTGTAGTTAGTGCTTTCCCGTATTATAATCTTCTAATACCAGGAACTGTTTCAGTGGTCTTGGCCATTAGCAGATAGTGAGAGTAAAATTATTGTCATTTTCCTTCTCAGGAATATTTTCAATAAACTGCTAAAATGTACATAGTTATTGCACATTTCTACTTTATAGGATCCTGAAAAAAATTATTTCACTGTATTACTTAATACCATTCAGTTTTGTGCGTATATATGTTGGCAGATCAGAAATAAAGCCCTGATTCAGGAAAGCACTTAGGCATGTGCTTAAATCCCATTATTTTCAATCCAGCTCATAATGAGACCTTTAAAGGGGGTTCTTTGCTTTGCTCTTAGTCCTATATGCTAGTCCAGTCCCCTGGCGTAGTTTAGAGCAACTAGCTGTCAAAACCCTGAAGCTGTTGATATGGCAGCCCAGTTATAAGGGAGCCCCAGCCATGCCCCCTATGTCAACATCAAGAAGAGTGAGCAGCACTGGAGATTCTACACTCTCTTTCCTTGCATTCAGATGAGAATTATCTGAACTACTCACTTGATTCTACTGTTCTTGTTCCCTTTCCTTCTTGCATGAATAGCCCCTAGAGATGTCTCAGCAGTTCTGAAGCCTAGTAATGCCAGCCAAAGTTTTGAAAGATTTTGTTAATAATTTATGGGAAGTGGTGAAATTTATCTGCCGCTTTCCCTTAAGTAATCTTTGAGTTTTCCCAACTCAGCAGTCTGTGGATGTCCTGTATAAAATCATACAAATTCAATACAATGATTGTTCACACTATATGCTCTTTTGGTGTCATGGGATTCATTTCAACAATGAGATTGTGTTTTGCTTTGGCTTTCATAGCACACACATGCTGCATTCTACTTTGTGTATAATGCTTAGAAGTTGCAATAAAAGAGGATATTTTCCAAAAACCTGTTTTCTCTGGGCCTGATATGGGAAGGCCTAATTCAGCTGTGTCCTCTGGATTACTGGACAGCTGATAGTTGAGAAAATACTTTTAAGGAAAAAGAATAAAAGAAACAACAAATGCAGCATTAACTGGTGATATGATCAGATATTGTTGGTTATAAAGTGTTTGGATAGTCAGGTGGCTATATATATTTTCAATCGTAGCAACATTTTGGTTGCCAGACACAATTATATAATTCATATAGTAGCTAGATCAGGGTGGGCAAACTACAGCCCGCGGGCCAAATCTGGCCCACCAGCCATTTTAATCTGGTCCTCGAGCCTGCTGGGGAGCGGGGTCTGGGGCTTGCCCCGCTCCGGTGCTCCAGCCGGGGAGCAGGATCGGGGGCCACTCCACGCGGCTCCTGGAAGCAGCGGCATGGCCCTCTCCAGCTCCTATGCATAGGGGCAGCCAGGGGCTTCCTCTCCACATGCTTCCCCCGCCCCAAGCAATGCCCCCGCAGCTCCCATTGGCTGGGAACCGCAGCCAATGGGCGCTTCAGGGGTGGTGCCTGCAGATGGGGCAGCGTGCAGAGCCGCCTGACTGCGCTTCCGCGTAGAAGCCGGAGAAGGGACATGCTGCTGTTTCCGCGAGCCGCTTGAGGTAAGAGCTGCCCGGAGTCTGCACCCCTGAGCCTCTCCCCGTGCACCAACTGCCTGCCCCAGCCCTGATCCCCCTTCTGCTCTCTGAACCCCTTGATCCCAGCCCAGAGCACCCTCCTGTACACCAAATCCTTCATTCCCAGTCCCACCCAGAGCCCTCCCCCTCCCTCCCCACACACCCTACTCCCTAGCCTGGAGCCCCCTCCTGTACCCCTCATTTCTGGCCCCACCCAGGACCCCCAACCAGAGCCCACTCCCCGTCCCGCACCCCAATCCCAATTTTGTGAGCATTCATGGCCCACCATACAATTTCTATACCCAGATGTAGCCCTAGAGCCAAAAATTTTGCCCACCCCTGAGCTAGATACTATGTTAATGGGCATCTTGTTTACTAATAATGAGAAAGTCTGATGTAATTTGAAAGGGATATGATTTGTACCTAAGACAGTGGGTTATTGCTAGTGTACCTGTGTGCAACTTGAACTGTAGTGTTTCTGTAATGAATAATGCAGTGAAAGTAGTTAAGATGCCTACCGAGTAGCTGTTCCTTACATGTCACAACGGACATGGTAAACCATTCAAATGTTGGGCTAACATCTTACGGATCCTGTCAAATTCAATTTTGATGTAGAAGACTCCACAAAAGAAAGGGAGGGAGGGAGGGATTGTGTAAGATGCATGCATCCGATGAAGTGGGCTGTAGCTCATGAAAGCTTATGTTCAAATAAATTTGTTAGTCTCTAAGGTGCCACAAGTCCTCCTTTTCTTTTTGCCTCAAGAGTGGACTCTGGAGCACTGTGGCTTTGGCTGTGTTTCAATGCATGTTAAGCATGGGGTAGGTAGGTAGTAGGTAGGTGGGGTAATTTAACTTAAGGTAGCCTAACCTGCAGTAGTGCAACCACATCTCTATTTTGTCGTATCCCATCTCAGCACTGGTGTTGTATCCTGTGACAAGCATTACAGCTATCTGGGCACATACTGCAAGATTCATATACACAATTTACTGTGCCAATCTATGCTCACATTGGCAGGTGTTGTGGGACAACTTGTCTGCCCTCTCTGGTGACTGCATGCTGATACATGGGTATGTTAGTAGGCATTTTTTTCCTATATCAGACAGCAGACGTGAAGATGGAGAAACTGCAAGGCAAACTGCACGTAGGACACTGAGCGGGAGCTGAGCAGAGTGATAATCCACTTCCAGTCACAAGGCTAATGGGAAGGTACTGGAGGATCATCATGTCTTGATTGTTGTCCCTGGCTGCACATTTTCACTGCACTTCCTTCAGTAGCAGTATGTTATCTCAGGATCTGCCCCATAGCTCAGGGAGTGGTCGCTACTATATGATGTAGCACTGATAGAGACGTGTAGCTGTTTAATTTCCATATTTACATAATCTGAAATTACAAGGTTATAAATTAAAATGAGCTTTGGGTGTTGACATGCATTTTATACTTACAATAAAGCTTGGTATGTACTATGGAGATTTGTCTGGATAGGTCATGTAGCTCTTCATTAGTTCAGCTCTTTGCAGCAGGATACCCTTTGCAACATGAGTCAAGATAAAGGGTCAAGGAAGACATGTGTCGTGTTACTTGCATCTGATTTCAGATGCCGTTTTCCCACTCCAAAATCAGATTGACTACACACCTTTTGTCTCTGAGTTGGAAGATTGGAGCTGGAGCACACATGTCACCCTTTTGCATCAGTATGTTATGCACAGTTACATTTTATTTACTCCACATACATCTTTTCTGAAGATCCAAGAGAATATTCATCAGTTATCAGTGAACTTCCAATGCCTGATGGATCAAGAATGATGTCAACCTGGTTGCCCCTGCCCACTGTTGCATTAGGAACATACGAATATAGTATTTGCAATACTGCGTCATATCACATTGGTACATTGTAATGTCAAGTACCTACTTTTACATGATGCTTTCCAGGTGACATTCCACCTTCTCCCACTATACATAACCCACTGAGCTTATCATGCAATGCTGGATATGTAGGGGAAACATTTCTTACTGGCCCTGTGGTGATTTAGCTTCTGTCCAAAAGCATGAGATTTGATTATCTGTATCTCAGCTTGCACAACTATCACTGGTATACTTGGTCATCAAATTCTCCAGCCCCTTTTCAAATCTAGCTACGCAGTTTAACTTTATGAACTCTTGCATTAGTGGATGCCACAGGCAGGTTACAGCTTGTGTGAAGTGTTTTATTTGCTTTTAAATTGACAGCCATGACCTATCCCTAAGTGTAGGAAGATTTTACAATCTCAGGCTCAATAATATATCATTGCTTGAATAATCTGGTACTGTAGCACTAACTTTTCACTTGCTCATTTCAGCAGTATTTAATGTCTCCTGAAATGCTTCTTGTTCCAGTGTCTGAACATGGTTTGCATTCCCTTAACTAACAGCACACTCTGATTAATAAAGACATGCAGCACTGATGAAGACATAAGATAACTGGAATTGGCCATTACTCCCTAATAATAACCTCTGCTGAATAATGACTGGCTTTTCCTGAGCCATCAATTCACCAACCAGTCAATATCTGCTGGCATCACCCCTCGCTTGAAGATGACTGTATAATCATGGCTTATTACTAAACTCTGAAACAGAACACACAATTACTTTCACTGGTAGAGCTTGTGTGATCCTCTTCTGAGGGGAAGAGATTAAAAAAACCACTGAAAATATTCTCAAATACTCCAAACAAACAGGATTTCAATTGTCTGCAGAAGCCACCCAATGTGTCCACTACAGCCAGCCACCTATTGTAATATCCATCCATATGCCTAAACCAGCCATCTTATTTTCTAAGCAGCATAGAAGGGGAGGAGTAATGTGGATAAAATGGACACCCGGATAATCAGTGGCCTTACAGCCATTGTATTGAAGGTGAATGTTCCATTCCATTTAAATGAAGCCATCCTGCTGTCATTATAGATCTAAAAGGTTCAGCTTCGTGGAAGGATTTAATGGTAACCCTTCAGCGGTAATCGGATTAGAGGGGCTCATATAACTGCATGGTCTGAAGAACAGATAAAAGAAACCAGAGTTCAAACTCGCCACAGAGGACAGGCATTGAGCTGTGTGGTGCAGAATCAACTCGCTGTTCTGAGGCTTTGGCTATCATATACCCCAGAAATGCCTGCAAATTTCAATGGTTACTGGAAAATGCTTAGCAATGACAATTTTGAGGAGTATCTGAAAGCACTGGGTAAGATTTCTTTCATGTTTCTTTAGCAAATAATCAATAAAATGCCACCTCTCTTAGTCTTGGGTTGGATTTGATTTCTTCTGGGATAGTCACAACCACAATTTTAATGCAGTCTTTAAAAAATGCTTTCTTCAAAAAATATGATTACTCTGTGTTATGCAAAGTTTTGTTTGATTTGCTTTAAGCGACCTGTTTGCTTTTTACCTTACTACCACTAATCTATGCAGAGATTCAGCTACAGAACTTTAAAGAGCAAGCAAAAATTACTCTCTCAACATACATGTAGGTGGAAAGAAAACAAAATGTGCTTGATGTAGAAGTTTGTGTATATGCAGTTGGCAGGGAGGTACGTAAAATGCTTATTTCTATAGAAGTAGCATTTTTAAGTAATCAGAATGAATTTGTGTCAAATAGCTCAGTAGGAATTAGTAATGTCATGTTTCCTTTCATCTGTTTGTTTAGAAACACGTTTGTTGTGGTAATAAATGTAAAGGGTACAAGGTTTTTTCCAAGTAAGCAAATTAATTCACTTGTAATTAACTTTAGTAAAACAGCCAGGGAACTATGTACTTGTATTTTGGTCCATCCCAATCCTCTCAAGTTGTACAAGTCTTGTATTGTTGTAGATTTGTGGCTTTACTGCAAATCTTTTTTTCTGTTTTGCTTTCAGATGTAAACATTGCTGTGAGAAAAATTGCCAACTTGCTAAAACCTGACAAAGAAATCATTCAGAATGGAGATCATATGATCATTAAAACGCTAAGCACTTTTAGAAACTACATCATGGAATTTGATGTAGGAAAAGAGTTTGAGGAGGATTTAGCAGGGGTAGATGATCGCAAATGCATGGTAAGTATTAGAACTGTTACTATTGCATGACAAAAAAAGATTAGAAATAATTAGTAATAATCCTAGGTCTTGCAGCAGGATGCAGAGGCAAGACATTTTCATGTGGTTATTCTTAGAATTTTTATTTTTGTATTTGACAGCTTCATTTAGACAGGGCTGTAAACTGTTTTTAGCTTGTCTTTACAATAAAGGAATGTTAATGTTAAACTTGAATGTGAAGTTATTTCTTTTATTAAAGAACAGGCTCTAGGTTTAAATTGTCTCTAGTATAATGTAATTGTAGAATGACATTTGCTATTCAAAAAGTCATTTACAGCCACATTGTGCCACCCTTATATTGAGTAGTGCTTCACCACAGAAGCAACCCTGTTGATCTCAGTGGGGTAATTTACTACTTAATATGAGCAAGGGTGACAGGACGGAGGCCCCTAATGTTTAGGAACTGGTGCTTTTCCTCTCTCTCTCTCTCTCTCTCTACCTTCCCTCACTTCTGTGGTGTTGAGAAGTTGTATAGTCAATTACTTGACCACACTCTTTGTTATGAAATATATACAAGAGGCCATAACCAATGCCAGTCAGGTTTATTGCTCTAGGCCAGTTATAATATAGTACAGGAAAAAGGATCTATATGGATGATACCATTTTCCATGAAGCTGTCTCATGCAGCGTTGTTACATTCACCTTGCGCAGAAGGTGTGCTCCCGCAGTTACACCCTTTTTATCCACTACCTGTTTACCAACGAAAGGTACTGTGGATGTCATGTGAAACTAGATTTCACTATAAATCTTCCCACTGTATTTTCCACTGAATGTATCCGATGAAGTGAGCTGTAGCTCACGAAAGCTTATGCTCAGATAAATTGGTTAGTCTCTAAGGTGCCACAAGTACTCCTTTTCTTTTTGTAGATTTAACTGATCAGCTGTCTACCTGGCTTTTCTGGTAGCATGGTGTACCCCTTATATTTTGTTCTGAACACATGTGTTTGAGGTATTAAAGAACGTGAAGACACCTCCTAGGTTTGTCCTAGGGTAGTTAGCCTGTGAGGGGAACTCCCGTTCTGTTGCTATAATAAAATAATCACATGTCCTGATCCTGACAGCTTTCCTATCTACTTAAGCCATAGCTTACTTCAGGTATGCAAAGTGTTATGGAATACTGAGCATAAGTGAACAGGAGTATAATAAAGATATAGGCCAATTTAGGCTATTTAACTGCTATATTTATGTTTAGTAATATTTGTGCTTAATGCTTAATATATATGGTGTGGATAATACATGTTATCAATATAATATATATGCAAGTAGCCAGTATATACTGGTCGACAATGGAGAGTTTCGCTACACTACAGACAGCAGGCTTAGCACATCCATTTAACAAGACAAAACCAGAGCAAATCTTACAGTAAGTAAGTGTCTCCAAGTGCTCTCCCTTGTGAGCTTTTACAAAATATTGTCTCTGGCAAGAGGTATCTCATGACCAATAATACCAATTAGCAGAAAAGGCTCAAGACTATCAAGCTACTTAGATAAGTCTGAGACTGGATGTTATCTCTCCCATTAGTCTTAGGGCATGCCATCTCTGCAATCTCCTAAAGCACAGGAGTTGCTGACGAGCTAAAGAAAATTATTTTACCAGCCATTGTAGCAGGGAAACAAAGCAGAAATGAAATAATAGACTCCCATTCTTAAAAAAACCTGGCCATCTCTATGACTGATTAATATTTTTCTCTGACATCAGGATGTAGAAGTTTACTTTTGATCCAGCAATGGCAGAAAAAGGAAGGTTTACGAGATCCAGTGAAAGGGAATGGCTAGATATGTGTCAAGCCACTGCATGGGCTAAACCTTCAGTACTCTTTGCTTCAGAGCCCAGACACCCGGACGGGAAAAAAAGGCATTTTTCCCCTCCTTCCCTCTTCTCTTTCCCCCCAAAAGGTGGTATAGTATAGTACAGCATTTCTAGTTACTGGCAGCTCCTTAAATCAGGGCATAGAGGCTCAATAGAGAGATATACAACTATTTAAGCTTTATTGACCCTGTGTGATTTGCATGAGTCACAATACTGACTGAATTCTCAAAGACTTGTCCCAGAATTCACTGGGCTTGCTCTAAAACCCAGGATGGATTACCTGGGTGGCATCATCTGCTGCAATTGGTCCAAAATTCCGGTCAGGAATCTGGTGGAATATACCTGAGATATGACACTTTCACCAAGTCTGATCTTACATCTTGGTCACCAATGCTATAAACAATCTAGAACTGCAGCTCTGCAACTAAATAACTACATTAGTAATGTTAGCCTCATTATATCTGCCAGAATTGCCTTGGGTAATAGTGTGGTTTATAGTTTAGTGCTTCCTATGGAATTATAAATGGATTATTTTTTTAAGAATGGTTTCAGAGTAACAGCCGTGTTAGTCTGTATTCGCAAAAAGAAAAGGAGTACTTGTGGCACCTTAGAGACTAACCAATTTATTTGAGCATGAGCTTTCGTGAGCCACAGCTCACTTCATCAGATGCATACCGTGGAAACTGCAGCAGACTTTATATATACACAGAGAATATGAAACAATACCTCCTCCCACCCCACTGTCCTGCTGGTAATAGCTTATCTAAAGTAATCATCAGGTTAGGCCATTTCCAGCACAAATCCAGGTTTTCTCACCCTCCACCCCCCACACAAATTCACTCTCCTGCTGGTGATAGCCCATCCAGTTTCCACGGTATGCATCTGATGAAGTGAGCTGTGGCTCACGAAAGCTCATGCTCAGATAAATTGGTTAGTCTCTAAGGTGCCACAAGTACTCCTTTTTTTTTTTAAGAATGAGATCCCAGCTCTCCTATATCATAGGAGGGTTGCACACTGGAACTGTCTCAGGTTATTTTGCTCTCCAGACCCTGGGAACAATACGCAATGTGGTGCTGTACCAGTGCGATGACTAACTGGCACAGCACCTCCTGCTGGTTGTCCTGGGAATTAGCTCTTTTCCAGCTTTGGAGCACTCTCTGCAGGCCGATGTCTCGCTTGCCGCTGGCCCCGTGTCCCTCCTGGACCCCGGTGCCCTTTACCCTGGGGTTCTGCCCCAGCAGTACCCCCACACTCTGGGTCTCCCCTCCCAGGGGAACCCCCAACCCTCTAAACCCACCTTGCCCCAGTGGCTACTGCCAGTCATCATCTAGCTCTGCTCATTGGGGCAGACTGCAGTCTGTAATGACCACTCATCATTGGCAAGGGGTTAGGACCTGCTGCCTTTGCCTAGTCTTGGGCTGCCCCTCTGCAGCCCCAGTACCTGTGTAGGCCTTCACCAAGGCCTGCAGCCTGGGGACTTATCAGGCTGGAGCTCCCCAAGCTCCCTTTGCCCTTCCCCAGCGCTGCTCGGCTTCAGGTACCTTGCTCCCAGGCAGCTAGCCCTTCTCGCTCCCAGGCTAGAGTGAGACTCTTTCACCTTCTGGCCCTCCACCCTCTTATAAAGGCCAACTGTGGCCTGATTGGGGCATGGCCGCAGCTGTGGCTGCTTCCTCCCATCAGCCTTGCTGTTCCCCGCCACAGCCCTCTCCAGGGCTGCTTTAACCCATTCAGGGCCGGAGCAGGGTGACCACCCCGCTACAGGTGCCCATAGCCTTTGAGTGACTAATCACTAGTTTCTGACTCTGGCACAAATAAGGGACGGAACAAGAAGCACAGGGACTGTTCCTGCCTAGTGTTCCTGGGGGCAAGTCACTCTGAAAGGAGCAGGGAGAAGGTGGAATTTGGCCTTGATTCCTCCTCTCTTCCACACTGGCATGAGCTGGGAAAGTGAGAATGGCTTCATCTTCCAAATAGATGTTGCATCTTGCACACTTCCCCTCTGTGGAGGGAAGTGTGATTTTGAGTATCCTGAGAGGAAGGATGGTTCAGTAGTTATGAAACTGAACTGGGACTTGAGATAACAGACTTCATGTAGGACCTTGGGCTTGTCACTAAATCTCTCTGTGCCTCAGTTTCCCATCTGTAGGCTGGGGATAATATCTCTTTTTCTCACAATCTAAATAGACAAGGCAAGGAGTGGAAGTTCTTCAGGGCAGACACTGTTACTATGAGACATTTACTGGGGCCTTTTGGCGTTATGTTAGTACTGTTAGTAAATGATAATAGAAGCACAACCGGGCCTTGTATGAGTGCTTCCAAATGAAGCACAATCAGGAAATTGCTGCCTTTTCACATCTGTGAAACTAGGCAGAAGCCCATCCTGTGAGTCACAGTGTAGAAGTAAATATTGTTTTGATAGAAAAGTGGTTCAAGTAAATCCTACACTGAGTTGATGTACTAGAAGATACTACAGAGATATTGCCTATGAGGTATCAGGAAGTTCAGTTTTGAGAAAATTCTTGTTGGCAATATACATAACTGTGTTGGATGTAAGCATCTAATGTAAGACCTCAATGTTTTGATGATACCGGTATAAATAACTACGTAGTTGCAGAGGTTGTGAATAACATCTGTACAGCAGCTCTCCTTTTAACTAACAATTATTATTTTCCTAGATCCTATCTGCTTGCTCATTCCCTGACTTCTCAGCAGTGTTGCCAACTCTTGCAATTTTACCTCACAATATTTCGTGGTTTTTTTAAAGCACCAGCTCCTGGAATCATAGGTTTATATCAGAATACCCTGTGATGCCACTAGTCCACTGTGTGTAGATTATTTTTAAAAAGCAGATGAATTAATAGATAATACAAACAGTAAGTTATATCGATACAAGATAAAAAATTGGTGACTCTTCATTGTGTACACTTAGTTTACATTTTGGTCATATTTCCATAGGGAAAATGTAACCTTGACAGGTTGTGGGATAGTTAGAATAATTCCAAATATCAATAGCACCTGTGATGAGGAAAGACTAAAGAGATTGAGCTGATTCTTATCAGAGAACAAAGACTCTGATGTGGCATAAAGGACGTACAGAATGTCACGAGTGGGGTTGGTATTATTGAGCTAGGTGCTTTATCAGGGTTTTTGTCCTTATACTCTGCTAAAGCATCAATACTGATCACTGCTAGAGGCCAGACAGGGCTTGTTGGACCTTTGCTGAATTAAGTTTAAGTATCTTTCAAGTCCATTGTTTTAAAAGAATGGTTTATGTATGATGTGTTCTACACCATGGGGGAGAGCTACTGCCCCTCCTCCAAGAACTAAAAACAGCATGTGGAGATTAAGGCAAATCAGCCCAGTTGTAACCCCACCACAAAGATACCAACTCCTGGAAAGGCTCACATATACTGATTCTCCAGGGACCAAGAGCCAAATAAATGACTCTGGGATAAATAGTCTGATGGACAAATGGACAGGACCTTCTGTTCAAAGAAGGGCTCCAATCCTTGAGAAAGGATTGGAAGGATTGACACCTACCCGAGTCCTTGTTGGAGTTGGTTGATCTCTGGTAAGCTTTTTAGAAAGTGTTTCTTTTATTGTTTTTAATAGGTTTTCTCTGCAATGCGTTCACCTTAAGAATAGAGTGCTTGTTTAGAAAGAGCTGTGTTATAACATGTAATTTTATCTTTTTGAGAAATGCAAGCAGGATGCCTGCATTCATATCAGTCCACAGCAGTAATGTATATTTTCACAGTATTTTCCCTCTGCTGTTGAGTTTTTATTACTTGGATTTGACTTTAACTGTGTTAGCCATAGAAAAATTCTTTACCTTTACTAATTATCCGAGCCTTAAATTTGTGAAAGGATGTGTCTATTCTGCATGTACATTACAATAGTTTAAAGTAATTATTTGACTGTTACAAATAAATTTAACCTTATTCCATTACATTCAGTAATGGAATAAGTAGACTTGATAGGACTGGTTCTGATCTCTCTCCCACCAGGTACAAGGCTACCTGCTTCTTTCAAGTCACTTCTGCTTTACACAAGTGTGAGGTCAGAATTGGGCCCATTATAACATTACATAAGATGTGAAGTTAATTAACAAGTATTTAGGGAGGATCTAGTCCACGGTATTACTGGATTCTACAAGAGGAATGAACTGTTGCTAATCTATTTTATATCAGGAATCATAATTAAGACCATGTCTACCTGAAGAGCAGGCACCCTGTAATTATAATCACAGGGATTTCCATGGGACCGCTCAGAGAGAAAAGTAGTACTCAGCACAAGTCTGAGGCCCATTATCAATTGTGCCATTTTAATGAGATGTGTTGAACAACCTGCTTCTAAATCCGCAGCCCTTCCACTTGACCCACAGGTTGATTCATGTGTCTTGTGTTCCTGCCTCCTTTTCGGATTCTGTCCTCCTGTAACAGTTCTACTTCCTCTGGGCTCTTTGCTCTGTGCTTTCAAGTATGCCCTTACATCCCCCATCTCGAGGATAAAACATCCCTCAGTCCCTGTCGTCTCTCTACCATTCTATCCTCTGGGCTTGTTTCAAACAGTACTACGTTGAGGTACACTAAGGAACTTTTGGTGCATACCCAGAGTGTCCATAGAGGCCAGTTAGTGTGGGACATGCTAGTGCACGTTAGAATTTACAGCCCTCTGCTGTGGAGCCCACAAATTCTGGCGAGTTTGTCTTTCAGTAGAGATTTGAGCAGGCCTATAAGGGTATGTCTATGCAGCAAAGAAAAACCCACGGCTGGCCCGTGCCAGCTGACTCAGGCTCGGGCTGTAGAGCTGTTTCATTCCTGTATAGACTTCTGGGCCCTGGCTGCAGCCCAACTCTGGAACCCTCCCTCCTCGCAGGGTCCTAGAGCCCAGGCTCCAGCCTAAGCATTGAAGTCTACACAGCAATGAAACAGCCCCACAGCCAGAGCCCTGAGCACCCGAGTTGGCTGGCATGGGCCAGCTGTGGGCATCTAGTTGCTGTGCAAACATACCCTAGTTGAACAAACATGTTCCAGAGTCCTATAGTGGCAGATTTCTGTTGCCAGGTGCCAGAACTCAGAGGAGCACCCACAGCAAGAGAGGGACATTGTGGTACACCCTACCAACCTATTTGCTTTGAATTAACTTTTGGTGCTGCAAAGTGAAGCAGAAGACAGGACACTGGGGGCCGGATCATGGTAGCGAGAGTACAAGTGTGAGTGTGGGGGAAAGGATGAAATAAACAGCTCCATTGTGTACATACACAATGTATGTAGATGTTCACCCTGCTCTATCTAGTGTGCTAAAAATAGCAGTGCAGCCTCACGAGTACAATCCTGACTAACTCCTGCGTATACACATGGGAGGCTAGCCCAAGCTGCCACCCATGCCACCACAGCCACCATCCTATATTGAGCATGCTAGCTCAAGCATGTGTGTCTATCCATGCTGGGAAGCCCCTCCCAGCTGCTGTGTAGATCTACCCAATGTGGCTAGGAAGCACAGGCTCAACACACAGATAATGCCACCAGTGGGATACCTTAATCCTGGCCCCATTCTCCCCTCCGCTCCTGGGAATATTTGTTGCATCCTTTGACAGGGTGGCAGAGGTGCGACTGCCACGTACACCCCAGGAAGAAATCTGTCTGAAGAATCCTGGGGATTCACTTTCAATAGGAAGCAACTTTGCAGCCCTTCCAGCACAGGCTCCATCTCTAAGCCACATTCCAGCTCAATGGTCCACTTTTCCAAACCCAGTGGAAGAGTCTCCAGTGGAATGGAAGACAATTTTCAAGTGCATTTAATTTCTATAGTCAGATCAAAACGCAATACATTCAGATCCATAGTCTAAATGACACAAATGTTTCTGTAGGCTGTGCGTGGTCCTTCTGTTCACAAACAGCCAAGCTCTTGGCACCACTTCTTTAGCTACAGTTCCTGCCCACCTGGATCATTTCCAAGTTGATAGGAGAAACCAAACATTTTAAAATTCTTTGTAGATGCTGAAAAGCTTTGTATACTTGGGATGAGTCATTTGCGGAAGAAATGTATTTCCCTGCATCTAACTTCAATTTTTCTTGGACTTCTGGCAAGTCTGTCATGAAACTCATTGAACATGTAGTAAGAGCATCTCTTAGGATACAACATTGTCTTACTACTGTAGATCACTTGCATTTTGAGAACCTTGTTGGAAGCCAGTTTTGCATACTTTCTCCAGCACAACACTGATGCTGTTCAAGAAATTTTATTTGTCTCTGGCTTATCAAGGTTCATGATTGTAAAATAAAACAAAGAAAAAGCCACACATAGAGACAGGCAAATAGGAAACATGAAGGAACTGATTTCCTTACACATGGTTCAGGCATCATGTTCTTTAGGTCATCATCTTCTTCTTTTGCTGCGTTTCAGAGCCTGTAGCATTTCAACAGTTTGGGAACCTAATAGCTTTGTTTTCTCAGCATTTCCGTAGCGGATTCAGCTTCCTGGATTTCATGTGCAAATCCCAACTGAAGCCGGAAAATAAAAAGTGCACACGTTTTTGATTCAGACGGTCCACTGAGAGAAACTGCATTTTCAGGAGAGTGGGTTGCTTCATGCACTACCAGATGGAACTCTTTGTTACAAAGTAGATAGAATGTCTTGTTGAGCTTAGTTCACTTGTTCAGCTCTAGGCTGTCTTTTTGCTGACATTGTCCTATTCCTGCTTATGGTTCTGAGTCACAGTTTGGGCAACACTTATTATGAGTTTGATGTTCAGTGAGCTTTTGTATATTTATTGAGATATCCTGGATCTCCTGGATTTTTGATTGTCCACCTGTACTCGATATTACTGTATCAGCCTTTGCCATCAACTAAATCTCATCCTATGATTCCTGTTGTATGACTAGAGAAGTGTCAGAAGAATGTCCATGTGACACTAACTCATACTGTGTCACTTTAATTGTACTCTGTTTTTATTAGCTTGTCTTTGTGTCGCTAGTCCGGTGGTAACTATATCACCCATGTTGTCTTTTATTTGCAGAGGAGCCAGGTCATGGGTTCAGAGGAGGCCTACCATTTCTTCTCCTCACCTGAGTCAGTCTTCCAACTCCTGTAACTTTGCATTTTTCTCAAACAACTTGTAGATGTAAAGAACGACTATTTTAATGATTGCTTCAGTCCCACTGTGTTCACAATTTCTGTGTAGTAGTTGAAATATTGTTAAAATATTGTACAAGAAGGTAGATTAATGGATTGTTTCAGCTAACCTGTCATTGCTGGAGACATAAATTCAAATTCTGACATAGGTCAAAAGGGAAAGATGAATTTTCTGCTCCATGTTTGATCACATCAGATGATGACCATAATTTTGTTCATTTCAGCAATAAACTGTGGGATTCCTGGTACTGGGTCTGCTCTAAAGCTCTGTAGAGAAGAGTGAAAGGGCAGAGGTGCTGCAAACTTTTGTTACCGTAGCTAACAAAACACAGAACCTCAATCTAAGCTTTTTTTCCTGATTAAGGCATATTGCCTGTGTTTGTCACTGCAGGGCCTTTGCCCCTAGTTTTCTCAGCTTCAGACACATACCCTTTTTCTACTCTTGGGGTCTGGTCTGGTGAGTCAGCAACAATAACTCTGCATCTCTCTGTAGTGCCCTGGAAGTTTGCGCAGTTTTTCCTTGCAGTGTTCTTGGCTTGCTTTAAATGACACAAAAGGGGCTCATCCTGCAAAGTACTGAGCACCCTCAACTATTATTGGCTTCATTGAGTAAGATACGAACAGAATCACTGGATTGAGAAGGACTATGTTCGGGAATGTGGCATACAGTCTTGGGTCACTGCAGCCATTTGCTGCATGGCAATATAAAGACACCTCTCTGAGTGCTATTAGGAAGAAAAACAGAAGTGCCTATGCTGTAGTCCCTAAAGGAAGGGAAATCAATAACACATTTTTGATGAAAGGCAGTAGCTACAATTCACATCTTTAGATGCTACAAGGTGGGATTCTTCTTAAACGTCCATTGTTGTTCTTGATCAGTAAAAAAAAATAGTTCTTTAATTTTTGAACAATTCATGTTATTGTCTTTTATTCATCAATAAAATATGCTAGCAGGTTTAGATTATATGCTGCACTGTGCATGTGAGCACATTAGGGATAGTACAGCAGGAAACATTCTGGAAAGCCAGCATCAAAAGCTTTTGCATTTGGGCCACAAAGGGAAAAATACCGTTTTCTGATAAAACAGTTCTGATGAATACTGGAGTAAATCTCAGAAGTCGATATTTGTGACCCCGTGTCAATATGATTTATCACTAAATGTAGGAATTGTGACTGACCTTACTTCCATGAAGACTACACTAGTGTGGTTGCCACTGGGGGAAATGCAAAAGGATAGTCAATAGGTTTGTTTGGTTTTACTGAATGTTCCATTCATAAATTTTCATTGGCCCACACTTGAAGACTATAGTGTTACTGCTGAAATGGGCATGTGTAATGTGTATTCTGGGCTTTCCTTTTCAGGAAGATGCTTTGGATGCATATTTAAATTACAATGTTCATAACTCACAAACAGATGAGGCAATCAATTTTTTTTAGTGAATTAAACACCCAAGCAAAATAAAGACATCTGAAGAAAAGCAGTTTAATTGAGACCATACAGCTCAGCGCATCAAGAATATGTATAATATAAGGCAACAAATGATAAAACAAACCTCAGAGATAGAAGAAGAAAGATTTATTTGCTGTCTGAGTGTTTAAAAGCTTGTGCTTTCTCAGACTTCTCCAGGATACCTATTTGGGGCAGTGGATACAGTACAATCTATTTTGTAGAGTCACCTCAGACCTGCTAACTAAAGCACTCAAGTACTGTACAGTTAGAATTAAAAACATGGTAAGTAAATTAATAGTATTTACAACCACCTTCTTGTAACTTGGAAATAGAAAACCCAGAGAGGCTTTAGCACAAAAAGGTAAAAGGAAATGGGGGCAAAATAGAACTATTACAGGTGAATAAGTTGTTGGGGGTGACTTTAAAGATCCCAGTGTCAAATAGAGGCCTGAAATACAAGCAGCTATTGAAGGTTGTGGCTTGTGTGTGGAGAAGGAGCTATGTGATTGTGCACAGACACAGTACTATCAGGAGGACATCACTACTGGTTTCCCTCTAAAATTTCTGTGGATATTGTACCCGCTTTAAGCCGCATTTGACCCACAGAGGTTTAAGTGACTAGTCCAAGGTCACATTGCAGCTAAGTGGCAGAGTCAGAAATATAAGCAAGAAGTCCTGGCTCAGTGCCCAGCTCCCATCACAATACCACTTAATTTCATGCATCCTAACTGATTGTTAATGGATATACTGAAATAACTTTAAGCCCCTTAACAAGCTCTTTTGTCCAGTCTATCCTTTTTTGTGACCTGCAAAAATGGAGTTTAACTAAAGTTTAACAATCAGAAGTGTTGTGCAATTTTCAGGACCGGTGGTATCCCCCAGGTAAGCACATGTTGCTTGCTTGGGAATTCTGTAGGTCTGCAGCACATAGATCTATAGGTCTTGTCCTTTTTTTTTTTTTTTTAAAGATGTCAATGTGTTTTGTATTTGTCGGGAACAGGAGTTACAGCGAGCCAGTAAGTAATCCTAACAGGCACACAGTGAGACACAATCATCATGCCAAATGCCTGCCTGCCACTGTCATGTGTTTTCTGCCTCAAACTAAAGTCATTACAGACTACACAAATATTCCACTTCAGCACTGTATTCTGTGCCTTAGTTAATGTTTACAATAATTTAAGGGGGTCTTTTCTTTTAAGAGAATGAAAAGTGTAAGGAAGGTTTAAAGGGTTTGTTTACTGTTTGAAGTAGAAGCGGCAGCACAAGCAGTTATGAATCCAAAAATCTACATTACATTTTTGAAATAACTGGGTGTCTCCCAGCCAAGAGTCACTGAAATATTCTAAGTATTGCTGTGATGCTTGGAGTTCCTTCCCTGGACCTGAAGAAGAGCTCTGTGTGGTTCAAAAGCTTGTCTCTCTCACCAACAGAAGTTGGTCCAATAAAAGATATTACCTCACCCACCTTGTCTCTCTAAAATACTCTTCTTCTTTGTATAAGTAATTAGTTTATAGCGGAAAAGAACTGTTTTATCTTCCAATGTAAACCCCAGCAGGGTACTTCCATAGCTTCCTTCTGAATGTCTGAATCATAGACATAGAGCCTTTTCCCAGCATGTTTAATCTAAGATTTAAATGTTTTAGAAGTTGTGTAATGCACTCCAATAATATAGTAATATTATGGTGATTAAAGTGCCGTGTTTGTGCTGAAGTAAAACTGTTTATACCCTTTGGATGTTTTTTTTTAATGTCTCCTATATTATTTCCCTATAATATGCCCTATTCATGGGAAGGATGTCAAACTGGCAGAAATGGAAACTGAAATATTCACTTTATCCTCCAGGCAGTGTAAGATTTTCAAGGAAGCAAGGAATCCCAGGCTTCAGTGAATTGTTATTAATTTATGACATCAAGATTTTAACAGATGAACCAGGGTTAAAATTTTTCACTCAGAGACCCAAACTCTATCTCCACATCTCTCTCTCGCCTGTTTCCTCTTGAGTCTTAGTTGTCTGTTCAATGTATGTGGTGTCCAGCAGATGGCATTATGCAACAGGCAGCAGCGCTGCAAGCTTTCTTCCTGCTTGTCCATATGGTGAGTAATGTACTCTACAGGGGAGAGATTTCTAAAGTGCATCTCTTGGTATTGAAACCTCCCCCTCAATTACTGGGAGCGGATCACATCCACCCTGACTAAATTGGCCTTCAGCATTGGTTCTCCACCTGTAAGGTAACTCACTTCTCTTCATGTGCCAATATATATTTATGCCCGTATCTGTAATTTTCACTCCATGCAGCTGAAGAAGTGGGGTTTTTACCCACAACAGCTTATGCCCAAATAAATGTTAGTCTTTAAGGTGCCACTGGACTCCTCATGGTTTTTGTAGCTAACCTGGTCACATCTCATGGAAAATAGAAATAGATCTCTTCTGTTCTAAAAATATTGCCCTATTTCCACTCAGTAGTATTTTCTCAGTTGCTTTTTTTTTTATCAGCCATTAAGAGTTTGAGCTAAAGGGAAAACCCCCAATGATAAAATACTACTGATTAAGATTAATTCTCCTGACATACCAATTTCTGCTACCTCTGGAACAAAGATGAGGAGAACACTGTGTTCTTCTCTAATAGGTTCTGTTCTCTTTGAATCCTGTAGGAAAATGAGCACAACATAAGGTCAGAAAAGATTTGATTTGCTTGCATCATTCAAGTGTGTATGTATATCCATGCATCCAAAGAGAAGGCAAAAAAGACTATTGGGAATTCTAGGTAATAAAACTGCAGAATTAATGCAATCTCTTGCCTTGTGCCTCTGGGGGGTCATGCTAAATCACTTAAAGGAATGTCTAACCTTGATTGGTAAAAAGGAACATAAAAACATTGCATTTTTCTGAGGTCAGACAGCATTTTAATCACCTTAGAAAGCTGAGGGGGGGAATAAAGTTGTCTCCCTGTGCTGCTAGAAAGATTTCTTTATTTTCCCCAGCTGAACTAGACTAGAGAGGAGTTATCAGACCTCTTACAAGTTAGACAAAGATGCATAAAGTTTATTATTGTTGATATGAGCATTGGATGAACATAACCTTATTCTGATCTCACACTGGCTTTACACCTACATAATGCAACTGATTTAAATGGAGTTATTCCTGGTAAACAACAGTGTAAGATCAGAATAGAATCAGGCCCAGTGTGTTGCTGCTTTGTGGCTTATGATTTACATTATCTGTGCAAACTATATGTAGTGAATTACTTACTACATACATTTAGCTTTTTTTGTGTCCATAAGTTATCTTCACATGGGGGTGGTCCATTTTTACAGATTTTTTTCATTATTCAGAATTGTTTGACAGCTTTATATGAATTTATTTCAGACTATGAATTGTTGATACATTATTCACTTTGATTAGTTGCTATTGGTTGCCTAAGTCACCAACTATTGTTTACACTCTGGGATTGGATGACTGAAGAATTTATAAACGGATAAAAAGGAATCAAATAAATTTTAAGATGGATATATTCACCCTCCTCTCAAAACCCATGGCACCAAATGCATTTTTCACAAGTATGTTTGAGACTTACCTAATTTGTGAATAAAAACCAAAAACAAATCAATGGTTCAATGTTCATAGGAATGAATATAAAGTATTGTGAATGCCACAAAAGTGAATTTACAGGCTTTATTAGGACAAATATTTGGAAATTTATTTTTTGCCATATTTGTCCAGTTTTAACTAATATTCATAGGTACTTGTTCTACAATTAGCTTTCATGGGGACCACTCCCGTTCCACTTGCAGTCAGTAGAAAATGCTCCGCTTGACTTCATTGGGGAAGGACTGAGCCTTTTATTTGTAAATGTTTCTTTCACTGAAGTGATTTTTCCATGCTGTATTCAGCATTACAGGCCAAACAGGCTTTAAGTTTCACTGTGGCTGTGCTTGGCAAAACACAGTTATCCGGTCAGTTCCGTTCCCCGCTACCCACTATGCAATGGGAAGAATGCACTTCACTCAGTTCTCTAGGAAGGTGAGTGGGCCAGATTCTCAGCCAGTGTAAACCAGTGTAGCTTCAGAGTCGAGCTCAGTAATGTGAATGAATATTTCTTCTGTTTTGAAATTACCCCCCTCCCCTCCCCTCCCCACACACACTCTTTGAATGCCTTGATATTGACCTTCTCTAATTTTTCTTTTTTATAGAATATTTATGGCCTTTATATTTATGTAAATAATTAGGGTGCAGATCTTGCCCTCAGTTTATGCAGCCCCATTGTCCTCCCTCTTTGTCACTTAATCTTGTTCATCACAAACTGCTTTTGATTAGTTCCAATACAATTTGATTAGTTTCTTCTATGGTACAAAGACTCCTGAAAACCTGCAAAAGTCAAGGTACGTAGTTAAAAATAATAATGGGAGGTTGTTGATGCTTTTTCCTTAACAAGTGTCCCTTGAGTATGTCCTGTATATTCACCAACATTTCTTAAACATCTTGCTTTAATCATTTCCATTAGTATATTTCATGAGCCCGCATAGCCTTCCTGCTCTTCATTTACTAGTGCGTATGGGGGTGGATAGAACAATATTGCTGATTGCCATGGCAGCATTGTGCATATCTGCAGCTATCATTAATTCTTAATGGAAGGGTTCAGGCTGTGAGGAACCCACCAGTAAAGGAAGCCAACTTAATCTTTAATGGAAATTGGTTTTAAAATAGACATTGCAAAAAGAGACAAATGAAAACTAGTGTTACGCTTGTGAATCTTATGAATGGCTAGAACATCTACATCTTAGAAGTTCGAATTTTCTAACTGGCCATTTTAACCCTTTGTGACTTATTTCACAATAATTTTTATGCATATCTTCTCCTGTCAGATGAATGTGCTGAACATGTTGTAATCAGTAGTCCTTCATGTGGTAAGGTATTAAGACAGTAAAATGTAGGTGGTTCTTTATGAATGTGATTTGCTGCTGAGTTTATTTTAGAGGGAAAGACCAAAACATTTCTGAATGCATTGTAAAAAGTGGAGAGACTTTTAGCAAGGACAGTTGAATAGTTTGTCTTCAGAGACTCCATATGACTGACAGTGCCTCACTTACATTTATTTACCCTGGCAATCTTTCTCATGATTCATTTTCTATGCTTGTTTAGTTGGAAGCTTCCCCTGGGATTTATAGATGATGGCTATCATGGTTATCATTTGAGAATTAATTGTTTGTAACATACACATCCTCAAAAAAGAATAGGGATGAGTAGTACTTAAGCCCTATTCAGTGTTCAACTCCTGAGCATGACAAATGTAGGTTGACTTCTTTTTAAAAAAAAGCAAGGTGGAGACAAGTGAATTTCCATAATGTCTGTAGAATTAAACCTTTTCTCCATTTTTGACTGCTCACAGAGGTAATGTCTTCAAGGCTTTCAAGATTTGCACAGTAATTCCTTACTTTTTTATTCCTTGGACTCAGTTCTCCACTCTGTTACACTGGTTTAAAACCAGTATTATTCGACCAGTGCTCAGGGTAACACTGGAGTAAAACTAGTGTAATGGAGCCAAAAATCAGGTCCTTTTTGTTTTTATATCACAAAACAATATTTCATTTCAATCCATCGTACATTGTTACAAGAAAAAAACCTAGTCGTTGCTTTTAAAGATAAATAAGCTGTACTGCCTTAGGGCCTGAGCCTGCAAATGCTTACACATGTGAGTTGTTTTACTCATAGGAGAAGTCCCATTGAACTACTCAGGTAGTCATGTATAAATGTTTACAGAATTATGCCCAACCCAGCACAGCCACTGGGACTTACACCCTTTCTTAAAGTTAAGGGCATGTTTGAGTGCTTTGCTAAATAAGAAAGGGTTGCTGAGCCAGGGCCTAAAAGGGTATTTAATAAAACCAAAAACGTAATGAAGGAAATCTGCCATAGTTTCAGCATCTCCATAACTAAAGAAGGGTCTCCCAGGTAGAGATGCTACTTCCACAGAAAGTCTTGATCGATGATGTCAGACAGCCTGGGACATGAACGGCAGCTCAGCATTTGGATGCACAGGAAAGGCCTAGACAGTTATTGTTAGGTACAGCCGATTATTATTTTAAGGCAGGGTGTAGTTGGTCCCAGGCATGTGTAGGATCTGAAGGAAGGATTGGGGAGGCCACCTATTGATGGGAAACGTAACTTTTAGAAGGTCAAAGTTTCAGGCCCTTTTGGAAACATACTACTAATTTGAGCACCAATGGAAAGAGTGCATGTGTGTATAAAAAAGGGAGAGCGGTCATACATGTGAATTAAGGCAGCTTTTTCTCCTGAGCTCGAGGGTCAGCATTTGTGAAGAAATCATGTAGAGTGCTTACATTACCAAAAAATCATAGATCTGACTATACCACATGGATTCTTACAACAGCTTTAAGAGTCTCCTGCTTTTCTGGTGTATTGAGACACCCAGCTTCATTTCCTGTGGCTCAGGCTTTGCCATCAAACTACATTTAATTGTTCTTTTTAATGACTTCAAGAAGTTTAAAAAAAAGTGTGTGTGAGTTATACTCTTCTCTTCTTAGTAATGTGATAGTGTGATTAAAATACCTATTGTATTACACTGAAGCTTTCCTTTAAGGAAATTGACTCCACCTAAGTGTAATAGATGAAACTGAATGCCATAATAATGCTGAATAACATGTATATATTTTGCTAGACTAACGTGAGTTGGGATGGAGATAAACTTCTTTGCGTACAGAAAGGAGAAAAAGAAGGCCGTGGTTGGACCCAGTGGATCGAAGGAGATGAAATGCACCTGGTATGGTCATGTAACATGTTTTAGATGCCACAATTTTTTTTTATTTATTCAAATGGTGAAAGTAACAGCACACAGCTTGCCGCACCTTATCTTGGCTTACTGTGGAGTAATTAAACATTGGTGTTGCATTTGACTTGCTTCTAGAGCAATAATTTCATGCCGGGCCATTATTCTCTCATGCCCCTTCTGCAAAGAGCAATGTTCTAAATTCAGGCAATCTTTGTGTTAACTGTTTGTTCCCAGATCTATCCATTTAAATTGTGTGCACAGAGGAAGACGTGTCATAGAAATATCCTTCATGCACTCAGTGATATAAACAGTATGGGGACTGAAGAAATTCTGTATCTAGCAGCATAAGCCAGAGGGAGAAAAAAATACCATTGTTCTTTTTAAATATGGGCCAGAATGAATGCTGGCTTAGAAAACAAAGAGAGCAGTTTTGTTTGTAAAACGCCATGCTCTTTCTGACTGTTGTATCTATATTTCCTAGTTAACAGCAACTAACATAAGTTTATAACATTTTTTTTCTAGATAGAGGTTCATAACATCCTCTTTGAGGCTTACCTGATGTGGTAAAATGTTCTTTTCCCACTGAAGGGGGCAAATCAGATCTCTAGTCCCACTCACCGTTCAATTCACGCAGCACCTAGGAGTTTTCTGTTTAGAATGCTGAATCCCTGTCTCCAGATCAGTAGCACAATGCCATCAGAGATCTCTGCAACAGCACCCAGAGCCAAGTGAATTCCACTTTACTGCATAGAAGGGTCTGCGAAAGGTTAGGAGGGAAAGAGGCCCAGAAACACATTTAGGTCTGTCCCATGTAATCAATTTTTTTTGTCCACACACTGCCTAATGCCTTTGTGCGTGACCTCTATGGATGATACTATGGCCCCAGTGAAGCCAATGGTAAAACTCCCACTGACTTCAGTGGGGTCAAGATTTCACCCACACATGTATTTTTCACAGTCAGTATAGCCTCATTGTCCCCAGTTTTACATCACTTGGCACACTGGCCTTGAGCTACCATCATTGCATCAAGAAATAATGGATAGGAATCCCCTTTGAGCCTGCTAATCCTGCTTCTGAATCAATCTGCGTGACAGCTCCTTCGTTCAGTCATTCGTTCCCTCTGTGGAGCTGAACACGTGTTGTCTCAGTAATGCTCCCAAACCTTGCTGAGGAGAGAAGTTAATGAGGGGGGTCAAAAGTCAAAGCTGGATCTCCCACTGACATTGCAGAGCACTTATCACAGGGAAAAGCAGCCAGTTCTTTTTAAAAAACATTTCTTCTAATTGCTCTGTAGCCTTTGCTAGTTTGTTCTGTAAATAGAGTGACCAGATGTCCCAATTTATAGGGACAGTCCCGCTTTTGGGGTCTTTTTCTTATATAGGCTCATATTGCCCCTCACCCCCGTCCCGATTTTTCACGTCTATCTGTAACACATATCTTTACATGTGTTGTTGTTGCTGTCCAGGTCCCCATTCCTACATATGTCTGGCGTATTCAGGCTCCAGGCAGGGGAAGTCTGCTAGGAGCCATGGAGAAAGTAATCCTTGTCACAATGGCAGCACAGATGTGGAGTCCTGCTATGTTTAACTTTAAGGACATGTATTTCTCCATCTCTTTTCAGCAAAGCAATTACATACGTGCTTAAGTGCCATTGACTTTTTAGCATCCAGACCTGCTGCTTCAAGGGCTCTCTGAAAAAAGGCCACTGGGAGGGTTCCTATTCAAGCATACACATAACCAACATTGCCAGTTCCAGCTCAGCATGACATGTGCCAAATCACACTCTTTTCTACCAGCCAAGTACTGACACTGCTGTATATAAAATACTCTGGGTGGAGAAAGTCTCTAAACTGCTTTAATGCCCAGCCTTTTCTGATGTACATTTTGTCACTTCTTGTATGTTTCACTAACTCAAAAAGGCATCATCAGTCCCATTGGAATCCTCAGTGTGGTCTCCTCTCCTTTGACCTTATTTAAAACTTGTAAAACTTTTAAATAATTGAGATCGTCAGGTCTCTGTCATTCTGAGAGCCCTTTGGTGCCAAGGCAAATTATCATAAACATATTTTATGATACTTCAATAATTATTTTATGATCCTATTGAACTTTACACAATGATCCAAATATTTATTTAAACATTTGCACAGTTTTATAATATATTGAGTGTTATGCCTTGGAGTTTAGTAGTTTCCCAACCTGCTAGTTCTCCTGGTCTGAATTTTGTAGTATGATGGTCTTCTTTTTCCTTCTTTTTTTTCCCCCCTTTCTTCCTCAAATTCTGTTTCACTACAGTGACTTAAAACAGGCACTTATCTGGCCATTCTCCAATTCCTTCTGAATTTTATAACCTTTTTCTTTTGTATTGACTGCCTCTCACAGTTTGTGGTGTTTTTTTTAATCAGTAGGTTTCATAACTTTACTGCATGTTCCTTCTTCCAGACTGATATATCAGAGTGAACAAAATTGGTTCTAATACCAATCCTTGTAGAACTCTACTAGTTGTTTCCATTCATCCTGAACTGTGTCCTCTTACTAGTATCTTTGAAATCCAGCCATCCATTCAAGTAGCTCAGCCCAGTAATATACTTATTGTCCTAGATTAGTCTTTGTGTGATACTATATCAAAATTTTTCCTTTAGTCCTAGCAAACTATGTTCATGGCTTCCCTGTCAATTTTGTCTCACGCCCTGAAAACGTTCAGTAAGACATTTTCAAAAATTTTCTCCAAGTTAGGTCTCTAAGTTCAGTTAAGTCAGAAATGTCAAAGTTCAGCCCTTTCCTATTCTTCAGGAGGTTTTCTCAATACTGTCCCCACCGCTGAAGTAAAGTTTGTGAAGCTGTAATTGGCTGGATCTTCTCCAGAACACCACCTACAGTGGCTCTCATTTTTCAATGACCATGTACCACCTTGTGGTATTTATCTTTATTGCCGTATTTCCTATATTTAATGTGGAAAATACTGCAAATAGCATAGTAAATGTAACTACTGCTTATGGGAGATGTCCAGTTTTTAATGATATCCTCTCCATCTCTCTTGCTACATCCTTGATGATTCTGGAACAGATCCTCTTTGCTTGTTCTGTGTCTTAGGTCCCAGTCTTGCAAGCTGTTGTGCCTGGGTAGAGCTCTGTGCGGGAATAAGAGTCTACCTATGCAGAGCAGCTTGCAGGATTGGAACCTTAGTCTTCGGGGTGAAATCCTGGTCCTGTTGAAGTCAGTAACAAAACTCCCGTTGTCTTCAGTGGAGTCAGGATTTCACTCCAGATGTTTAATGTCTTAATTATTTGTTCAGGCTTTATCTTGATTTTCTTCAGTAGTGGTTTCCTTCCTAACCAATGTTCCTTTGCGAACACTTGATCCAAACCAATTATCATCCCCATCTTTCAGAGGCACCAGTGTCTCTTTTATTTTACTTTATGTTCCTTGTGTACTTGAAGGCTTTTTTATCTGTTTCTCTTTTCCTCTATCTACAGTATTTAAATAATTGTTGAGTTAGATAGAAGCTTCCTTTTCCTTCGTTTGTCTAATCATTTTATACGATTTCTATATACCTTCCTTTTAACTGCAGTCCTATTTTGTACATGCCTTTCTTTCTTGATCATTTTCTGCTCTCTTTCCTTCACCCTCATTGGTCTTTTGTATTCCTGCAATATCCATTGCTAGATCATGGGCATTTATTAATTTATCTTTGAACACATTTCATTTCCTCTTCTTTTGTTTTATCATATTGATTTAATTTCTTGCGTTCTTTCTAAGTTCGCTCAAGTAAAATCAATGAGCAGATTTGAAAAAGTAAGTGGTGGCTGTTTCCTAATCTCTGCTCATTTGTGACCCCAAAATGAGGAGCTACTTGCAGCATATTGTGCAGATTTTCATAAAATGGTTCTTCTTTTTTAGGTGCTTTGATGAGCAACAAAAGTGTTATTGTGTTCTTATTTGGCTTCAGCACGAACATTCGTTAAGATAAACAAGATGTTCCATACTTCTCTCAGAGCTGTTCTCTCAAGATGGGTACACCCTGAAGTGCATCTGTTTACATGCTGCAGTTCACACTGTGAAGTTTATCTCTGCAGCCTCTACTACCAACTGATTTTTTTTTTAAAGTCTTAGATTATGAAACGCAACATGGCAGCCACCAGACAAAAGTGCTGGATATCCAGCCAAGCATGCTCCACTCAAATCCAGCCTTTGGGTAAAATCCTCTGTCCTACGGAGCACTGCAGAATGCACTGGATCACTTCTAAACTGCTTCTTCTCTGCCCTGTCAGTTCTCCATTACCAATTATCTTCATGGAGCTATCCAAACATCAATTAGGGATTGCACCCTTCTTGGTTCCCTCTTTTACATAATGTGTAATGAAACAGAAAAGTACCAGGTCCACTCACTGTTCAATATACTTCTTCCAGTTAATTTGTCAGATTCTGAGGCAATTTTTCAGCGGCCTTCTGTTTTTGACACTTGCAACTGGTTACCCATGCATCAGTGAGGACACAGTCCTTATGCAGATGCAAAAACTTATTTTTGCACATGTAGCTTGGGTACTATTCAATTTGCATATGCAGATATGCTGCTTATATGCCCACAATGGATAAATGTCCATTTAGATGTGTGCAAAAAGTAACGTGTGCAAAAGTGAGAATCCTTACAACAGTGGAATCCTAGGCTGGATATTTGTCCCTTGTACTAATTATTAGCTTTTTTCTTTCCACAGTTCTATCCAATTTCAGTTATTGTTGCTGCATCATCATACATTCCTATTATCAGATTACTCTAACACTTGTTCCTTAATTTGAATCCACCGTAATTGTCCATCTAATATTTGACTTAACCATATAAGTAGGTGTTTTAGAAACTGACATTTACACAGTACATCCATGTGTGTAAGTCACACTTATGACTCATATTTTCCTTTCAGGAAATCAGAGTAGGCGGTGTCAAATGTAAACAAGTCTTTAAGAAGGTACAGTGAACCTAACCTGCCCATTGCTGATACAGAGATGAAGAAGAACAGAATAGAATGTATGGACTTGCTACCAAAGCACCACCTGCTCTTAGTGCCCAAGTATATCCTTAACATCTAGCGAGCAGACCCCCTGAACATCTGTGCAAATGAAATTAGAACTGTGTAGTGCTGTCTTTGCAAAAAGGATTTTTTTTAAAGAAATCATTCTAACTAAACACAATCATTTTTAGAAATGCCAATTAAAGATACTGAAAATCATAAATCACTGTGTGTGCCTTACTTTATGGTAGATCTAAGTCTAAAGTAGTTTAATATAAGTGAGTTTGAGGGTTTTAAAGTATTGTTATTGCTGTTTTTCATTTACACTAAGGCCACTTTACATTGCAGTAGTCATGTGAAGCATCCTTAAGGTGGACTTTCTTTGTAATATCTTGTGGTGGGGTGTAAACCACATAGATAAACAAAGGGGTTAGCAGGAGTCAGACCTCAAATTAGTCCATCTGGCTGTAACTGGAGGGTGTCTCAGGCTTGGGGAGGAGCTGGGTGGTCTTCTGATGGAAGGAAGTGAAAATTACGGGGAGAAGGTCCAGGAGAGAGACCCAGGACAGAAAGACCCAGGAGGCAGAGGAAAGAAACCACAGGGAAACTAGCCTCAGGGGTAGGCCCTGGGAAAGGGTCTACATTCTAGAGAAGTAGCCCTCGGGATCAGTTTTCCACAACAGGAATGGAGCTGCGGAGAACCTGGAGGGATTGAAAGCTCAAACCCAGATAGATGAAGGTTGTTTTAGCAGTAGTTGGGGCTTCCTGAGTTCTGTTGGGAAGAAATCTGGAACCCCACCCCCAGCCCTGGAAAAAAAGAATGGGACTACAGAGGAGCCCAGGACAGATGGAAGATGCCATGTTGATAATTAGAGTTGTGTGGGACATTCATACCCGAGAAAGGGTGAGACTTTAAAGTGACCTGGCAAGAGGATTGAGTAACAAGAAGATGTAGACCACTGCAGGGGCAGAGGGATAATTGGCAGAGGACGCCACAGGAGAAGTCCCTACCACACCACATCCTGCCACAAAGGGTCACTCTAGCTGGTGAGTCCCTCTTTGACAGCCCCTTTTTCAGTGCTGGAGAATGTAAAGGGCCATTCGTGTAAATGTGGATCAGATCCAAAGTATTTTGTTGTTTTTAAAAAAACCCAAAGATTGAAGTCCTGACTCCACTGAAATCAATGGCAGTTTTGCTGTTGTCTTCAGTGGAGCAGGATTTCACCTGAACGGTTGTAATAGAAGAGAGATTGTAGTTTCTGAAGTTAAGCAATGTTGTGGACCAACAGTCAGCAAAAATAGTACTTAAAGCTTGTGACCAAGGGCCAATCCCTTTTTAAGGGTATTATCCAAGGCTTTCCACATTGATTTTGTTTCTTATTTCAAAGAGGCTAGCAGGTAAGTAGATAAAACTACAAGGAAGTTTTTACTGTGGCTGCTAGAAATTGTGCATAATAATCTCCTGCCGTGTAGAAGATTTAATGCACAGGTAGTATTTGTAACTTTAATTGACATACCAGAATATTCATGTTCTTGTGCTGAGGGAGGAGTAGAGCACAGCATCAATCTGACAGTGATTAAATCTGTTTAAAAATAAGCATATTAAAAGTAATTGAAAACTTATTTCATTGTTGGAACATCAATCAATGTACTGAAATGCTATAGTACAGCATTTCTCAAAGGGGGGCTCCATGGGCCCTGCTGATCAACTCCTTACCCCATCCCTCAACTCCTCCCACTCCTTCCCAGTGCCTCCTGCATGTCTGGAAACAGCTGTTCAGCCGCGTGCAGGAGGTGCTCGGAGGAGCGGGATGGGGCGCGCTCGGGGGAGAGGGCGGAAAGAGGCAGGGAAGAGGAGGGCCACGGGTGAAGAGAGAGTGGGAAAAGGTAGGGTGGGGTGGAGCTTTGGGGGAAGGGATGGAGTGGGGGCAGGGACTGAGCGGGGGGCTCAGCAAAAAATTTTAAATCAAAAGGGGAGTCCTCAGGTTGCTAAAGTTTGAGAACCACTGCTATAGTAAATTAGACCCAAGTGGGCAAGGTGCTGAGTATCATCAATTCCCATTTAATTCAGTGAAAGTTGAGGGCCCTCGGCACATTAAGCATCAGACCTGTAGTACCCGATATATAGCACTAAGTGTTCTTTACACAAAAACTACTGTTATGAGCTGTTTTCACGGGACCAACCAAGGATAGACCTGAGATAAATAATAGATGTGAAACATCTTGCATATTTGCGCTGAAATGGGCTGTTTATATTCTCACTTTCTGAGCTCCCCCTCTTAATTTATTTTATCACTGCTGGCCCGTAATAGCTACGAATATAGAAATGCAGCACAGATAATCAACTGTTTATGTAATTCTCTAGCCATAATTATAGCGCTATGATATGGAAGTTAAATAGTAGACAGGTTGTAATGTGTACATGACATGGTCATGTCATTCTACTGTACATTAAAATCTACCCACTCAAGTTGTCCTATGTATCTGTGAAATTAACAAAGGGGCATGATGAAATACCCCCTTTGCATGTAACTTTTTATGGAGGTTTTTTTGTGTGTGGTTTAGGTCTCTGTATGAAAAGTTACAAATTCAGTGTGATATTTCTACTTTAGTCCTCTGTGGTTATTTAATGACAATGCACGTGCTTAGGTTTTGGGAGTGATATTTAGACTCCTACTCACTGGGCTTGTGGGCTTTAGACATGTAGAGAAAATGGGTTCACACACTGTGCAGAGGGTGTTAATTGTCTGTCTCCTTTGGTTTCTATATTTTGCCATCACTGCAGTATCTGAATCCCTAAAGAGTTGTGTCATTCTTTTAGCATCCCTATTAGCTGATACATGGAATGGTCATGCCACATGTTCTGTCTTTCCTCTAAAATGGAGGTAGGACAATGCAAAGATGGCTGAAAGTGAATGGAGTACAGGCATTCTATAATGAAATGGGAGAGGGGAAACTCAAAAATCTAGTTAATCTCTTGGTCAGGATCTGGTTCTGTTAAAGGAGAGCCCTTGCTCAGTTGTTTAAAATTATCCATTAGAAACTGGTCAACATCACCTCAGGTCAGGATTGGTGGAAGCCCTAATCTTCATAATCCAAATCATCAGACGTTTCCTTCTCTTGGATGAGTTACTGGTGTAGGAGCTAATAATTGCCTTTTAGCTATCCAGGCTATGGATTTTACACTGCAAAATTTCAGACATCTCTGACCAAGGGAAATGTAATACAATGAGCAATAATGACGGATCTCCTTGCCTTTTATTTATAACCCAAATCTCAATTCATTAAAGGATCACGATTATTCCTCTCAGGTGAAAATTAAGATTGCACTGTAACAAAATGGTTCACAAGCCTCTATCTGTAATTAAAATTTGCATAATTCTTTTTAATGCTCCGCTCCATTCAGATATTTTTAAAAAATTAGTTTTCCTTCAATAGAGCTTGACAGTTCATAACCCTTGATTCACCAAATCTCTTCTAATTTTTGGCGCCAGCTCCCTGCAATCTTATGCAACATTCACAGACTCTTTTGTGGAAGGTTCTAAGTGCATCAATTAACATCTAGCTAAGTAAATCCAATTGTTAGAGACTTGTTATTATTGTAATCAAACAGACAGCTTTTCTCTGTGGGGTCATTTGGTACAAGGGCAAATTTAGTACTGTAGTTAATAACTAATGGGTTATCAAACAGGGGTATTGTAACCTGTTTACAACTATAGAGAAAAGGCAGACTCAAGAAATGCTTTGACATTTTATAGAACCTATGGAAACTTTTCAAATATCTTTACCTTTCAGTAGATTTTCTTTAAATCACCTCAACTACTCATCATTATAATCTCTATCTGCTATCTTTACTCCCACACCACTTTTTCTTTGAAAGAGACACAGAAAATTCAACTTATTCATTGCTTACCGGGCAGTGCCCTCCAAACAACGCATACAGAGCTAGCTATGCTTTTATCCCTATTAAGACCTTAACAACAAGGCATCAAAGTAGAATTTTAACTTCCTCTGTAAAATACCTTGTTGGTTTGGATGTTATGCAGTCAAAATCTTTATCTATGACTTGACAAACAATACCAGCTTCCCCTACTGCTCCTAAAGCTACTTATCGGCTAATTTTAAGACCTTCATGGTAAGTTCTTGCCCAGCAGTTTGCTACTCAGAGATTTCTCTTTGACACTGATTATTTCCTTGATCTTCCACAACCATCCAACTCTGGTTAACCAATACATCCAGCTTTCCTTATTTTTGCACAATGCGTTCCTTCTAACCACTGGATTAGATTTTTGCAGGGAAAGAATAGATGATATATTAAAACAGCAGCAGGGATAGAAGGAGTAAAGCATGCTTAATTTGTCCTTGTTTCAAGAAATTAAACCCAGTCTTGTTTCTGTCTTGGGTCTAGAGAAATCTGTCACAAAAATAAAAAGTAAATAAAATGCAACCGTTTCCCTTTAACAATTGCACATCTGTTCCATTCACCTCCTTAGTGTTTATTGATCTCCTTTCCCCATCCTCATTGTGCTTAGATCTTCAACGGGTGACTGGCTTACCCACTGCCTTATACAGAAGTAGTGGGAGTCAGATACTTTAGCATTGTGTCCCACTGCTCTGACAGCAGGTGAATGGATGACTAGCTCCAGATTGTTAGAGTCTATGTGGGGAGGTTTCACAATCCCTTATGCTTTCTATTCAACAACACCTTTCCACTTCGGCATAGGTCTTCATAAGTGGTCTCAATATTAGAAGTAGAACTAATAAAAAAATCTTCATCACCATTTGAGAGAAAATAGCTATTTCTTCTACATGGAAATTTCCAGGGAAAATGGCCATGTCCTGCGTCATGTTTGAGCAGAGGAGTTAGTGAAAAACCTGAAAAACTAAAAAAAAAAGAAAATTATTATTGCAAGTGAAAAACAAAAAGTGTTGGGCAAAGATGGTTTGGTTTTGCTGAAACTTTTGCCTGACAAGTTGAAATTTTCAGTTTTTGATTGCTGTAAAAAGCAGGAAAAGTTTAGTTCGTTGCCCAAAACTGACAATTTTGTGTTTTTCTGCAGTTTAATAACAACCCAGACATTTTTGTAGAAAAACTCAAAAAATGTTCTTTTTGTGGAGATTTGTTGGGGGAGGGGGGGATAATTTCCCAACCAGCTCCAATCTGAAGCCTTTTCATAAAGTATTTGTTCTGTAGGTGGGTAAGCTTCCAGGAAACTAAGACTACTATGCTTCTAGCATAATGTCTCCCAGAGATTTTCACCTGACCTATCTTGTGGTGAAGCTAATTTTGGCCAGCTGACAAGTCAATTTCAGCATGAAGTGTCTTAACTATAGCACCAGTGGTGGGATATGCTGTACAGACATTTCCAGAATGAACTTCTCAAACTTAGAAGTTTTTAGCTCAAACTCTGACATAGTCTCCAAAACCCTACCTGTAAGTGTGGCCTTGGGAATACTTGGCCTGTTTGTGACATAATTTAGCCTGTGATCCATCAGAATCATAGAATATCAGGGTTGGAAGGGACCTCAGGAGGTCATCTAGTCCAACTCCCTTCTCAAAGCAGGACCACTCCCCAATTTTTGCCCCAGATCCCTAAATGGCCCCCTCAAGGATTGAACTCACAACCCTGGGTTAGCAGGCCAATGCTCAAACCACTGAGCTATCCCTCCCCCCTTAGAATGAATTTTAGAAAACATTAAGTGTATGAGAAATGTGTTTCCCATTTTGAACCTAACACTTCACATCGAAGATATTAACAGCATGCTTTACTATATCATAGTTCCCAGATTTTCTTAGAGGTGACATTTAAAAAAATCTTTGGTCTTTTTATAAACTAGGAAATATTATTTACTAAGCGCTGGCAAGGTAGTTGGTTCTGCAAAAGTCAAAATCAAAATGCATGGCCTGATTACTCCCACCCTGCACACATCATAGTCATTTATTTCTGCCCAAAGTGAATGCAAAATGGATATAAAATGCAACCAAATCAGAGGAGCCTAGCCTTCAATTCAACAATTTTAGCTCATGTTAAAATCTACCCTGCCTTGTTTATGCTATATGCAGTATAGTTGTAGGCGTGTCAGTCCCAGTCTATACAAATCTATTAGGTACAAGGTATTAGCGAACACATTCTAACAAAATACTTCTAAATCCACAAATTTCAGTATATCATGCTTCTCTTGCCTTCCTCTTCTGAATGGCTGTATACTGAGTATCAGCAAAACCTGGCCTCACTTAAAGTTAGGAGCAGTAATCTAGACTTTCCTCTACCTCTGTTTTGTATTCCCTAGTCTTTCAGGTGGTGTTATCTGTTCTGAATATTTGGCAGAACGGGTTTTGCTAACTTTAGGCAACCAGGACTTGGAAAGACAATTAGCACTAATTATAAATAATACTACCTCACACTTCTATAGCACCTTTCTTGCAAGGATTTCAAAGTATGACGTATTGAAATATCTGGAGGAAAATGACTTAACCAGACAAAGCCCTCTAATGAAAGGTGTATGTGTATTTGGAGCATTGATCCATACCTGTCACTCAGAGGAAGAAAAGTGCTTACCTCTATATAAGTTAGGAACAAGGGAGAGATTTCATAAAGGAAATGTCAGGCCCCCTGCATGGTGGCAGAGAGAGAGAGACAGATTTCCTTCTGAGGAGAGACACAGGGCATACCCTGTAGGATCAGAATGAACCACAGAGCCTAGAAACATAGTTCAGATATTTTTAAATTATTAATAATTATTTTCCTCTTTGGAACTGCGAGCTCAGCCTAGCATCACTGGCTCTCTAGAGAGCATGTTGAGTGATGGAGTTAATGGTTAAACTTTTGCCTTTTCTGCATATTCTCTTTTGTATCCAAGTTGATATGAAAAGCCCATTTGGTCGATGAAATCCAAGTGACTGGTGGTGTGTATTTGAGGACAGCATTGGCTGAAGAGACTCTGAAACTCCTTGCCAGGGGATGTTGTGAAGGCTAAACCTATAACAGGGTTCAAAAAACAACTAGATAAATTCATGGAGGATAGGTCCATCAATTACTATTAGCTGAACTATTAGTTCAGTGATGCAAAACCATGCTCTGAGTGTCCCTAGCCTCTGTTTGCCAGAAGCTGGGAATGGGCGACATGGGATGGATCACGCAATGACTGTCTGTTCTGTTCACTTCCTCTGAAGTATCTGGCATTGGCAACTGTGGGAAGACAGGATACTGGGCTAGGTACACCATTGCTCTAACCCAACATGGCCGTTCTTATGTTAATACTGTCCCTGACCAGAGACAAATCAATGTAATACGGTTGGGTTCCTGCTCGCTCATCACAGGTAGTGAGTCAGGCTGTGTGATTTTCCCTTAGAAGTGCCATTGGGAAACTTCAAAGCACAGCCAGGGCAGAGTGGTATAAACCAGGGTTCTCAACCTTTTTCTTTCTCCCCCCCCCCCCATACTATAAAAACTTCACAGCCCACCTGCGCCACAAAAACTGTGCCAGCATTAGGGGGTAGCAAACAGGGCAATTGCCTGGGACCCCACACCACAGCAGTTCCAGCAAAGCTAAATTGCTCAGGTTTCAGCTTCAGCCTCAGGTGGCAGGGCTTGGCACCCCAGGCCATAGCAAGTCAAATGCCAGTCCTGCTTGGCAGACCCTCTGAAGCCTGCTCACAGACCCCTGGGGGGCCCCAGACCCCTGGTTGAGAACCACTGGTATAAACTTCTATATTGCCTCATGCACATAAGTCACTGGAAGGGCAGGGAAAACTAGGACTTGGTCAGCATCTTGGAGACTGGGAATTGAAAAAGCCTGGAATGTGAGGTTTCCTAATCCACTTGGAGCTACTGAAATGCAGTGATTTTCATGGGATTAGATGAAGAGTGAGGTGCTACTTAACATGAGCAAGTGGTGCAGAATCTGTTCATTAGTTATGCATTGCATTTGAATACAGTGGCTGACATTAAAAGGAAATATCTCATGTGATTAGTTGCAATGTTGTTTTAGGCTGTATTGGTTTGCACAATATGACAAAAACTTCCTTTTTAATGTAAACTACTGTAAATTCAGTATTCATAGTCACAGCCTTCCTCCTCATACACTGGATGTATCATTTAGGAACCTGCAAAGGGAAGGGAATGGGGGGCAGGTGGAGGCTGTGACTACAACTATTGAATATACACTTTTTTACAGTAAAAAGAAAGCATGTCTGATTATGTTCACTGACTCAGGATTAAAAGTGTTGCAACTAATTACAAAAAGACCAATACTGTGATAAGAACGATGATTCCTCTTTAATGTAGGCCACTGTATTCAAATATAATGTGCCACTAATTAATGGAAAATGATATGGGTAAGGGTGAACAGTTAGCTACTCTACAATTGCCTATGCACATAAAAATAGTGCACCCCCCAAAAGCAGCATTTGCTGTGCAAATTGGGTAAATGTGCGTATAAAACTACCTTTCTGTGGACAGTTGCAGAATCTGCAGCTCCAATGGGTGTACTCACCACTTTTGTGGGCTCAGTTTTAAAGTGCCTGCATTTGAAAATTTAGCCCTTATTTTGTTTTCTCCTTTTAACTAAATAAACTAGTTCTGAGAAGCAGGGGGAGAAGGCAGAGAGGAAAGGTGACAAGGAGGCTGTAATAGAGGAAGTGCTAAGCCTAACTCTAGTAAAGCTTACTTACAGGTGTTTGGAATTGTTACCTTCCCCCCCCCCCCCGCTGTTCCATGCTGGATGAGGAGAGTCATTTCTAACCGCATGCAGTCACCGCTATCATTTGTTATTACTTAAAAATACAACAGATTAGGCCAGCCCACTGATACTTAACATTTCATCAGGTTCAACATGACTCATCGCTGGTTCCTTTTTAATTTTTGTAATCCTAAATTAGCATGATCCGTCATAATTGTTCCATACTGAGTAATTGCTGATCACTAGCCACAGCTGTTATTCTTTCCAGGACTTGCTTTCACCTGTGGCATGCTAAGGGAATGAATAAAAATTAACACATTTCAGTTCTCTTTCAGTGAAATCTTTTTACTGTCCAGAAGCATGTTTCACTCTTGACTCTCACATTGTCAGATTTATATGGGGAAGAAAATGTTGCAGAATACAATAGAATCTTCAGCAGCCTAGCAAAGCAGCCAGGAGACTGGCAGTCACAAACTTCACAAAAATAGTAGGAGGCTGTCTAACTAAAAGATCTAAGACTAGTTTTCATACCACACACACTGTGTGGTTGTGAAGAAAGCAGTCAGCCCTCTCCACTCTACCTCTGAAATCAATGTCTGTTACAGACACGAAAGAGCTGAAAATACACTTTCTAAACACTATATGGGTTTTAAAAGAACAGCCATCACAACTGCCTTATCCCAATAAATACAGTTCATTATCCCAGATTTAATTTCCAGCCGCTTTCCTGATGCCACAAACAGATGGTAGCAGAAAAGATTAATCTGAATAAATTGGTCCAGGTGAGTCAGAGACCTGCTATCACTTGAACAAACCACCCAACATTTACAAACCAGAGGCTAGATTTTCATAAAACTCTCCAGCTGTGACATTTCACACCAGTTTCAGATGAGAAAATACACTCCTACTGATGTCAGGATTAGAGACTAAATTAAGAAGACTGAAATAAACAAGAACTAAAGGCCAGACATTCTGCAGTCCTAAATGGGGAAGAAACAGATGAGACACAGAAAATGGAATCAAACAGGAACTAAAATGCCGAAGTTCCATAGTCCAATATTAGGATATGTTCTGAATGGATCAGCTCACCAGCTCCCCACCATATGTTAAAGTTTCCAAAGGAAAATAATCACAAATTTCCGCAACTCACTTGTTATTGTTAATTAATCTGACCTCCCCTTTTCAAATCACTGCTGAAGGAGCTGTGAGCAGACAGGTCACTGAACACATGGTTTCTAAAACATCCCACAACTACAGTATCACCTGAAAAGTACCTTAACCACAACTGCAGTGTGTGTCTGGCTGCTGCATATTTGCAAATTGACACTGCACCAAACCACATGCTCAGTGTAGCACTGGATGCTTAATCACACAGATTTTTCAAAGCTATTTAGGTTCCTGAAGATGCAGATAGGTGCCTAGTAAGATTTTTCAATGCCTCGGTCATTAACTCTCATTGAAACCAATGGGAGTTAGGTGCATGTCCAGCTTGGGTGTTTCTGAAAACCCCACTTTGGCACCTAAATCCACCATTGAGGCATCACTAACCTTTTCACAGCTGCTACCTGATCCCCAAGGCACCTAAGTTTCAGTTGGCCTGCAGTTGCAAAACTACCTAAGCCTTGATGCCACCCCACAGCCAGCAGATTGCTTGGAGGGCTGGAGGCAGGCTATCGCCAGGTGGAGGTGCAGCAGAGCACCCATGCAAAATACACACAAGGGAATGGAGAGTGAGAGCGCAAGCAGGCATGATCAAGTGAAAGAAAGAGAGATGATTTTGGCAGCTAGGGCAAGGGCTGGCGTAAGTGTCTAACTCCAGGAGGGGGTATGTAAATGAGGCTGCAGAGCGAAGGGAGATACCTTTCTTTGGCCTGTCAGCCAGCCACACTAGGTCAGTCACTTAGGGTATGTCTACACTGCATTTAAAAACTGCCAGCTGACTTGGGCTTGTGGGGATCAGGCTGCGCTGCTGTTTAAGGGAAGGGTAGACTTCTAGGCTCAGACTGCAGTGCAGTCTGATCTCTGGGACCCTCCCACCTCACAGGTTCCTAGAGCCTGGAGTCCAGCCCAAGCCCAGAAGTTTATGATGCAATTAAACAGCCCTGCAGCCCGAGTCCAAGTCAGCTGGTCCGGGCCAGCCACAGGTGTTTAATTGCAGTATAGACATATCCCCAGATGCTTGATCCCCTCTCCTCAGCATTTCACTCCTAGCTAGTTCAGGTGGCTCTCTGCTCAGCTGGCTGGCATCTGAACATCCCTTTCTAAGGTGTTCAGCTCTCCCCAAGCACTGATTGTACTGGAAGCCTGGGGGCCGAGCACAGGGCACAAAATTTCTCTAGTTGGCAGCAGAACACCTGGGGTTAGGTGTTGCTATGCTGACCGAAGAAACATCCGAACATCTTTAAGGCACTGGGCCCAATATCTCTGTTACTTCCTCTTTACATTGCTCACCTGTATTACCTCAGGTATTTTCTATGTGTCCAACAGTTTTCTCAGGCATGCATTTTCCTATAATATCCCTCTGATGCACAAATGAATGATTGTAAGTACACAACACAGGTCAACTTATTATCAGTCTAAAATAAGATTTAAGGGACCTGTATTTAGAGGAGAGATTTCTAAGTCTCATCTCAATAAAGGGCAAATGTGAATACTTCCCAAATCAAGACAACTAGCTTCCAAAACACTTCTAAGTTTTTTAAAAAATAAATAAATAAATAAATAAAGGCCACTTGTCAATAGGTCTCATGCTTCTGATTCAGAGATATGGATATTCCTGTTTTTGTGTCTTTTTGTAACTTAAGGTTTTGCCTAGAGGGATTCTCTATGTTTTGAATCTAATTACCCTGTAAGGTATTTACCATCCTGATTTTACAGTGGTGATTCTTTTTACTTTTTCTTCTATTAAAATTCTTCTTTTAAGAAACTGAATGTTTTTTCATTGTTCTTAAGATCCAAGGGTTTGGGTCCGTGGTCACCTATGCAAATTGGTGAGGATTTTTACCAAACCTTCCCAGAAAGGGGTGGGGGGGTAACGTTTGGGAGGATTTGGGAGGCGGGGGGGGGGGGGGAGACGTTTCCAAACGGACTCTTTCCTAATAATAATACTGGTTAGACGTTTGGTGGTGGCAGCGAAAGTCCAAGGGCAAAAGGTAAAATAGTTTGTACCTTGGGGAAGTTTTAACCTAAGCTGGTAAAAGTAAGTTTAGGAGGTTTTCATGCAGGTCCCCACATCTGTACCCTAGAGTTCAGAGTGGGGAAGGAACCGATGAAGTGAGCTGTAGCTCATGAAAGCTTATGCTCAAATAAATTTGTTAGTCTCTAAGGTGCCACAAGTACTCCTTTTCTTGATTCAGAGAGTGGCTCAATTACCCAAGAGACCATTTAAAGTGGCTTCAGCCTTTCTTCTCAGCTTCTCCCAATACAAACACCTACCTTTAAATATGGTGCTTAGGCAGAAATCTCCAGAGGAAAAAGTGTCACTGGTGTAACAGAGCAGAATGCAGTCTGGAATACCCAGCTTTATCAATGGAATGCCAAAAGACCTACTTGAGCTGAGCACTAAAGAAAGGCATAATAGATATAAAAAATATTATACTGAGCACCAGTGGCTTGTCTTTCATACCTGGCCACAATCCAAGGCTGTGATCTTCGTTTTAAAGCACTGCCTTCTGCAGTGTTTCTTGCACTTTCCTCTGAAGCATCATGTACTGGCCAATCATGTACTGGCAGACAGGATACTGGACTAGATGAGCTTCACAGGTCTGTTCCAGTCTGACAATTCTGATGTTCCTAAATACAATATACAAATATAATCTGAAAGGAAACTAAAGCTCTTAGGTATCAAAAAGAGGGGTATATCCTGAAGACCACTGTTTTCTGACAGGAAACCTCCCTTGGACTCTTACACCCCTACAATACATCTATAGAGGACATTATGGGTCCCAGGAGAGTTGGGAAATGAGTCACTGGATCTGGGATAGACCAAAGAGCTTTATTCTTCCTTCAGTGTTTCTCTTATCTTTTTAACATTCAGCCCTATGAAGCTATCACCTTGTCCCATATTTGCCAATAGTTTGACCTCTTTGCAATAAGAGTACTTGTTGAAAGACTTGCTTCCCGCCCCCCCCCCCCCGCCCAAAAAGGAAAATAAAACCTCCCATAATTGCAGTGGAACCTAGGAGATTCAAAGGCCAGACTCCTTCATGGATCAAATTGATATGGTATTTTTTTCTTATAAGAAGACACCTAGATACTTGGGTTTTATGGTGATGTATGGATTAGAAATGCTTAGGGCTTTGGTCCTGCGAAGTGCTGTGCACTCTGACCCCAAACCACAAGCACTTAAACACATGCCAATGATGTCAAAGTTAAGCATGTGCTTAAGTGCTTTGCTGAATAGGGCCCAGACTCGTTGGTACATTGCTGGATTGAGCCAGACAAGAGAAAGCATTTTTATGTCTTTTTTGCACCTATTAAGTCTGAACTTCCCAAGAGTCCAGTTATTGGTTCTACTTTAATGTGAGTGTGCAGTTATAGCCACCGTACAAAAGGTTGCTATAATGACAGTGTCTCAGACTTGGAACATCTCTCACTTCCACGTAGTAACATAACCTTTAAACAACCAGCTAGGGCATATATATTTGACAGAAGATAGGAAATCAAAGATAATTGGCATTTTCCAATGTAATTGGAGACATAAAGAGATTACATGATTACCCAATCACAATGCTTTTCTGGCCTCCTACTATTTTGCACTTTGCCACTGTGACCATTACAATTCATGATAATAATCAAGGTTGTGGCAATGATGGCTGGAAATGTAGTTATGAATTTAGTTCCAAAAATGGAAGGATATTTTGTTCCATTTAACCAGCTGGATATTGTCCCTTTCAGCCTCTGAAATGGCCCCTTCCTTTTGCTGTTTGTCCATGCTGTGAATTTGGTTGTGTGTCCATTTGTAGCACTGATGCTATTTGGGGATGGGGGTGTTGCGAAACAACTTAAGAAACTATATTGAGCTTGGGGTACTAATTACACCGGTCTCTTATTAGATGCTGAACAGCCTCTAGCCCAAATTCTTAGCAGTGGCCAACTTCCAAGAGTGAAGCTGGGAAGGGAAGCCAGAAGGGAACTAGCTGCAGCTTCTTGATTGTGGGGCTGGTTCTGGGGCTGGTCCATCTTCCAGTCCATCTTCCAGTTGGGGATTGCTGGAGCACATCATTCCAGAAAATCCCTTCCTAATCCCAAGAGGCACCCTTCACTGGAGGTAGGCATGGGAGAAGACACAGGAGCTGGCTATGCTATCTCTCTGCTGGCTGGGACTCCCCAGGGCTGGAGAAATCCTCAGTAAGAGAAATATGACTGCTTCTGCTCCCTTCACATTGTAAGAGTGGAGCAGAGTGAGAGGAGTGAAGCTCAAGGTTGACTCCACAATCTCTTCTCCAACAGTTCCAGGATTGAACCTACAATTTAAAATCAATTAAAACAAATGATAGACCTGGGATACTTGGTAAGCCCATTATAATCAATACTTTACATGACATAATACACAAAACATACTAATTATGGTCACAGAGTTAAGAAAATAATCACCCAGCTACCTACAGTTTTTCATACATAGAACTTCAGTGTGGGATCTCCTCCTGCTTGGGAATGTTGTACTTTCCTTCCTTGGAAAGCCTCTGATACTCCTACGGAAATAGCTCCTACATTATAATTTCCTTTGCTGGTACTAGCCATACAGAAACCCAAACTGACAAATTATTTACCAATATCCCTCTCAGATGCCTGATTTTCTGTTCGATATTTAGAAAGCAGATTGTATTTATTCATGTATAGGATGTCCCTGGAGATCAAACACTACAGCACCTGAGCACTTCACAATAATTAAAGCTGCATCTTAAAATACAAACAGAAAGTGGTGAGAGGGTAAAACCTTTCCAGTCTCCAGCCTGGGCTCCACTATATGCTGTCCTCCATACAGTCCAAATGAGTTTTAGCAAAAGAAGCTCAACCATTTGAAGGCCTGTCATTCTCCTTTGGCTTCCTTAAGTTCTAACCTTTTCAGCTCAGTTATTGGCAGGCTGTTACAATGATTACTATGATTACACATTAAATTTATCTTTAGTAATTCATATAGGTCTGATTATTCCACTGATTAGTGTATTAAGAAACTCATTGACATACTTCTCACAATTTCTGTGAAACTTTTAATGCAAAGCTGTAAAGATAACCCTCAATTATCTGTTAATCAATGGATTAATCTGCTGCCCACCACATATAAATTAGAGAAAACTGTCACCAACATTTATTTTCAGCTAAATTTGCAGTAGCCTGGATCCCTGTGGAATTCTCTCAGACTTCTGCTTTCAATTTTTACTTGAGACCTCATTCTGGGACTTGAACATCATCTAGTTCATTTAGTTTCCCTTTTCTTTTTCCATTTGATTTTCCAGTGAAAGACCATTTGCCATCTTGTAATATAATATATATAAAATTTACTAAAATATATCCATTCTGTCAAGCAGGGCATGCATTTATTTATTTTTATTTATACGAACTTTTAGAAGGGGGCACCCTTGACAACTTTTTACAAATATACTAAAATAAGCAGACCAGTCAGTTCCCCAAGTTGAACGCAAATCCACAGCAACATCATCGATGCACCTGAAATTAGTTGATCCCAGCACAGACAAACCCAAGAGCCCCATGCCACCACTACCTATCCCTGGTCTTGTCATGGACAAGGGAGAAAAGGTGAGTGGAGCAGTGCAGCCTGAAGGCGCTTGTTATTACATTCCAGCTGCCTATGTATCTTTCATTTTATAGCTATGGCTCTCATCCAGGGAGGTGCTGAATACCTTAAACTCCCATTCATGTCTGGGGGACTTTGGAGTTCTGAGCAGCTTTCAGGTGTCACTCAACACCACAAAAACATCACATCAATGAGACCCAATTCTGCCCTAGAATCCACTACCACAGACCCTTTGTGCCTGTGTGGTGTTCCTGTACATGGCTACAGGGGGTCTGTGCCAGTGGATCCTGAAGCAGGATTGCAGCCTTAATTAGTGCATTTATCTCTGATTTAATTTCATAAAGTCATAGAGTTTAAGGCCAGAAGGGACCACCAGATCATCTAATCTACCACCAACACCACCTGCACACTAAACCCAGCAACCCACATTGGACTAAAATATTACAGCTCACAGGAGACTAAACTATTGTGTGTCACAGGCAGAGAATGGAAGGGACCAAGGTGCACCAATGTCCAATGCCCGGCAATGACAGGGAACTAATTCAGTGAGACATACATGGACAATCCCAGCAAATGACCCACACTCCATGCTGCAGAGCAAGGTGAAACTCCCTCAAGGTCACTGCCATCTCTGTATTCCTTATAACTCCTAATAAAAGCTCTCACATTTGATGTATTTGGAAATGAGCTCCTTGCATTCTCTTCGGGGTCTCTCTGAAAAGGACCTGAACATTTCAGACAGCTGATCAGGAATTTGAAATCCCTCTTATCCTGGCCCCCAAAGCTAGAACTTTTAAATGTTTATCAATGGCCTCTTAACTACAACAATAAACTCCCATGCTGCTAGCACTCCAAATCGTGTTGGTCATCTTGCTAAACTCATGTCTTGGTATCATAATGTTGAGCAATCATATTTTTCAAAAGATCTTTAAATAAATAAAAAATGAGTGTTTAAAATTGCCAGCTCTTCCAATCACAAGAGCTCTTTCAGGACCATACATATTGCCTTCCCCCCATTATTAGTACTGTATATGGGTAGCTCTTAGTCAGAGGTGAAAGTAAGCCGGTATGCCCTGGTATGGCGTACTGGCAAGAGCCAGAGCTCCATCCCCGGAGCCCTGCTGCCGGAGCCCTGGGGAAGCAGCGGCGGGGCTCCGGGGACTATTTAAAGGGCTCAGGGCTCCGGCCGCTGCAACCGCCCAGGGCCCTTTAAACCACTGCCAGAGCCCCTGGCTGCCGCTGTTACCCTGGGGACGGGGAAGGAGGCACTTGCCGGTACAGGATAGGCCGGGGCTGGCTCTGACCTCCTCCAGCCCCGCCCCTTCCACCTGAGGCCCTGCTCTTTTCGGGGGCCAGAGCTGGCCTCAGCCCAGCCCCATACCGGTAAGTCCCTAGACTTACTTTCACCCCTGCCCTTAGTAGGCGAAGACCAGACTTTCATGCTATAGTTTTGAACTTTGTTAATTAACTAAGGGTAAGTTTTGAAAAGGAAACCTGTCAAGAACTTGTATTTAGGATTTTTGTAGGAGATTGCTATTTTTTACTTGCTTGTTTGTTGACAGACTTGCGTGGTTCTACTTTCCCAGTCACCTTGGACAAGTACTTTTTTTTTATAAGTAAAATATTGCTCATAATTGTGGTCATAGTGATTAGGAGCAAGAAAATTTAGATTGGCCTTGGAATGGAGCGACAGTGGAGCACTGACTGGCAAAAACAAAAGTCAGCACTTGTGTCCCCAGAACTGGCAAAAACCCAATACAACCCACCTCACAGGCCCCAGCACAGAAGCCATGGCTAGGAACCTAGCTGAGGAGAAGTTTAGGGAGAGTGCTACTGTGCTCCAGCAATCACTTGAGAGCTGCTGCAGTTGCACCCAATTTAGAGCAGCCCTGAGGTACTGACCCTGTGTGAATAAAACTCTCATTAAGAATATTTGTTGGCTTTTTCTATAGGGGAAAACACTGGGTTTATTTGTTGCCTGTACAGTAACGGGCATTACTGAAGGTGGTGTGACTTTTTCTACTTTTGGGCTTATAGATTTTAAAACAAGAAGATATTTAGAGCGTGGAGAATTTTCCTCATCAGATTATAACAATGATAAATTACATGAAAGGGTAAGGTCTAGGATATTTGAGAGAGCCCCATTAAAGTGATTTCCAGTTGAGTTAAAGAAGACCCATTTCTGTTTTTATTTGACAAAATCAGTTCTTTAAGATGTTCTCTTAATGGATGAGCCTGTAATAAATGACATTATGGCACTTAGGGTGGTCAGGCATGAACAGGCTAAGTGGGATATATATTCTTTTAGTTAAATTATGCTTGTCACAGGGAAAACAAACCCACATTGCCTTCTAGGAAACCTTTCCATTCAAAATCCATCAATCAGTCCTCCAGTTCAAAGTCCGAATAATGTAACCTTTATCTGATGAAGATAAGAACTGGCAATGGCAGTTAGAAAACTTTGTCACACAATAAATACAATTAAGTTATAGATTAGACATATAGATATTAATGCACAACTCATAAGGGGAATTCAGACAATACAGAATGCTTAGTAGGGAAAATTCTGGTCCCAGAGAAGTCAGTTACGAAACTTCTCTTGGCTACAGTTGGGTCGAGATTTTTATGATACCTATGTTTGAAATCAGCAAGAATAGAATTAAAAGGGATGGGAAAAGATGGCAAGAAATTGACTGAGGACACAGTGTCATTGATCAGATGAGGAAAAAGCCAACTATTTTATTTTTTAAAGATTTACTTAAAATGGATTTTTATGTATTTTCATTTAAAGTAAATTTAAGTGCTTGTGAAATGTGTCAGACTGATAAAATTGAAGTGCAAATCCCCTCACTATAGAGCATGTCCAGCACAGTGCTGGCAATGAAATCTACTCTGTAGAGGTCTGCCAGTGCACTGCAGAACTGTCCTGGAGAGATCACCTCTTGGGGAATGAATATAATTAATTCTCCAGGCTACTCGGGGTCTGTGCTGAAAGCCACTATGTTGATATTGCTGATTTTATTTTCATGCACAGCTAGGTACAAGCGTGAAACTTACAAGTCACTTCACAAACCAGTGGGCAGTTCAGCCAACAGCCACATACATGATTCTCTAGCGACAGCAGCCAGATTTGAACCAGTAACCTAAAATAAAGGTAAAAGACGTCAGATCTTGTTACCAATTCCCCAAGTTCTCCAATCTTTCTGTTCTCTCATTCTGAAGCCAGGATGACTTAGCTCAAAGAATCTCCAGAGCAGAGTTGATATGAGCTACTTTCATTTGTTTTTGGTTTGACAATAAACAGTACGAATTAGGAAAACCGACAGTGGCCAGTTCCATTTGTGGTGGGGGCTGACCAGTTTAGGTTTGCTATGTCCCTTTTGAAGCTCCTTCCCGCTGTGCATTTCTCTCCCACCTTCCCTCCCACTGGTGACAGATTCCTCCTCCCAGTGGCTAGATTCCTCCTTCCATCCCATCCCCTGACGCCAGCATCCCACTTCCCTTCACTCTCCCATGAACTGGCTTCCTCCCAGTTGCCAAGATGTGATTCTACTATAATTGTATACTGTTAAATGACAACAAAATGACGAAGGGCCAGAGTCTTGGGGGTAGAGCAAAAAGAGCATTCGGGCTTGTCAGATTCCACTGGAGAGCACAGGAATGCTCCCTCCGGAGGTCCCTGGGCATGCTAAATGATTAAAAAGGGAAATCAAAGGGCATGCTAAGGATTGGGAGCATGCTACACCATCTCCAAGGGTGGTGTAGTGGTTGTGTACTGCCTGGGAATCTATAGGAAGAATTCTGTCTGGTTCCAGCTGCTCTGTACCCCTCCAATGCACCCAACAGTGCCTACAGTACAATCTACCCTAACAAAATGGGGAAACAAGTCCTTCTGAAGAGCAAGGAAACTGAATACCCTTCTTACTGTGATACGGGATCCTTGCGCAGGGCAAGTCTGAGATATAGTGCCAGAAATGGCTGGGCAGCATATGGGGTAGTTTCTATGACCATTGGTTCTGTAGAAAGAAGACTTGAACCTCAGTTTTCAATCTGGCAGCTTTCATGAGCCCTTCAATATACATCTATTTTATTTCACACAATTACCAATCAATTTTGTTTTACAGGAAAGGGCTTTCATTAGAGGCCAAGCAAACCCTCTTTGTTTCTTCGTATGTATACACAAATACAGAATAGGAAGGCAATTTAAACCTTAAAAATGAAGGGTCTTTCTGACTTCACATGGTATTGCCTTGTTTACTGGGTCTTATAACTCAGCAGTAAAACTTTGCTCTTGGCTGAAACTTGACACAGAAACAATTGTTAGCTCAGAAACAATTGTTTTTAAATACTGGAAAACCAGAAGAAGAATCAACGTGGCCCATTGTTGCAGTCCTGCCACACATAAATCCCCATTGACTTCAGCTGGAGTTCCTTTTGAGGAAGGAACACTGGAATTAAAACAACAAACAGCACTGGGCACTTTTCCCTTAATTTCCACAATGGCATATTGTCAGTTCAGAAATTAAATTAACTTTGCCATATGGAGAGTATGTATATAAAGCAACGGGAGCTATTTTCATTTGGGAATGAGTTATTAGCATGATTATTTAATCCACAATGTCACCAGGGACAGATGATTCTAGTTGGCGGAGCACTGACCCAACAGACCATCACAAGGCTACTGGAACAATGACCAGCAAACTAAAAATTTTCCATGTGGGGCTTGAAATAATATTGTGTTAACAGAACCTGCATGAAGCAGTTGTCACTGTTTATTTCTGAATTACATATTTACCTAAGGAGCTGTTACAGATTGTTGGGTAAATAAAGACATGCTTAGGGAGTTCCTACAATGAAATTTATAAAAATGCTATTTAAGTAATATTAAGGATCCGACAAACAGAAACCTCATTGTAAACATCTGTGCTACAATTCACGTCCTTGTGAGAAAAAGAAAAATATCTTCTTATCTGATCGTTTATTTTCTTTGAATTTTACTAAGTCCAGCTACCTTCAAATGGCCTCTTCTATTTCTTTATTAAGCAGTAGGCAGATCGGAAGAATCAGCAATCACTGGCTCATGTGACTTAGCTCTACCCACTCTGTCATCTGCCAGAATGCCTTCCAAAGATATAGTAAATTACTTCAATTCTCTGTCCATGAAGCTGGTCTCTCTGTCTTGTGGAATGTGCTCTGATTTTAGAAGGTGACTGTAGACACTTAACCTTATATGTTTCTTAAATGCTCACCATTCCCCATGTGAAGGTGCAGAGCCAAATTCTTCTCTAGGTCAAACCTTTGTAACTCCATTGACTTCAAAGTAGTTTCTCCAGATTTACACATCTGTCACTGAAAATGGATCCAGAGCTTAAAGACATTTTCTGCCCTCATCTTTTTATAAAATGATATTAATATTATGTTTATCACAGTAGTGTCTCAGGACTCCAACCAAGATCAGGGCCCATTGTGCTAGACACTGTACAGAGGGGAAGACAGTTTCCTGCCCTGAAGCTTTACAATTTGAAAGGCAACACAAACAGATATAGACAGATAACAAATAAGCAACTGGTCAAAAGTTACAGTGCAATTTTGCTCTAATTATCAATCACTCTCTTAACAACCTCCTATCTTGCAGACAAAATGAAGCTCTTCACTTTGGTTGTGCTATTTTAATATTAATCATCAGAGATCTTCTGACATCTACATTTTGTGCCAGTGCTTTCTTTTTGTATGTGCCTGTGCTGCACTAAAAGAAGGTAATATTACATTTGGAGACCTCCACAAGCTAGAGATCACTAGGGATTTTTAAATGAATCTGGAGCTGTCTTTACTCAGCACTCCCGCTAGCTGCTCTGAATGAAAAGGTACAAAGTCTTTCTTTCATTTCAAAGCACAAAGGTGCAAAACTGTTCTTGCTGGTGTTGTAGTCATAAGAAAAGCTACTTTGTTAGGAAGTACATTAATACACAGGATTGTGCCATTTAGCACTGCCTTAAATAGGGAGCCATGCATAACCATGTCATCCCGGAGGGGCTCAGCAAAGGATTGTTCCTCAAGGAGCTCTGCTGAATCATCCCCTGCCAGGAATCCATCCCTAAAGCTCCCTAGGGCAAATGACTTGTGCATTTTGCACCATTATATTGGATGGTTCAGTCTATTCCCCTGGCATACCATGGCTTGGTGTAGAGACAACAGGGCCAAGGCCTTGCCTCCGTCCTTCCCACTTTGGGGTGATGTGTATCTCTGGGCAAGCATGGTGTGTGCAGTCCCCATGCTTCCCAACCACAGGAATTGTGATTGTGCCTGACACTTGTGCAGAGGCACAAAGGAGGTGGAAGTTTCTTTCCGACAGTTGCCTTCTCTCTGCACTAAAACACAAGTCCCCAGAATGGTTTGAAAAGAATATTGCACAGGAATCCTGCAGGTCTGACCTGAAAAACTAGCCATTAGACAATGAATTGCAAAGCATCCTGTTCACCCATGAATATACCCTTTTCCCTATAGAGAGGTAAATATATTATAGGCAGGGATGGTAGCACCGCCTATTGCTAAGACTGCCCAACACTTTCCATTATAAGGCCCTGTTGTAAGTTGCTTATAACTTTGCGAAATGCTAACAGCCAAGCTATAAACCTTTGAAAAATCTCAGCTCACACATGCTCAGTAGTAATTTAGAATTTAGCAGTTAAAAATCTCCAAAGATTCCATCCTCACTGAGCACGCTCCATCCCCTCACAGCTCTTACCACTGACCAGACTGCACATACATCATACGCACAGTGACTGGCTGAGCAAGGAGAATGGGCGCCAAGGTCAGTGTAGGGGTAGAGGTAGGAGAATGAGATTGGATGAACAGCCCGAGGAGGTGTTAGGGGCAAATTCCTAAGGTTTGTGTTTGTATTGTTCATATCATTATGAAATCCATTTTGTGACCCAACATGGAGAATTTGGTCATGTGATTAGAAGGGAAGTTGGAGTGTTTCCCGCCCTTTTTAATGGTCAGTAGCGGCGCAAGTGGTAAACAAGCACCAGTCTGGACTGGATTTAACTGGGGATTCTACAGGGCTTCCCTAAGCGGTTTGGTGCCATAGAATCTATATAGGGCCGGCAGTTACCTCAGTTAGGGGCTGCTCATCCGAGAGGCAGGTGTGCAGGTTTTGCTTCCACAGGGCGTCGAGACTCTGGACAGTGCTCATCCACAGCCATTACCATCTACAACAATCACCGTCCGTCGTTGTTATCCGCCTGTGAGCGCCCAGCTGCCATTTCGGGAACCTGCCTCTGTGTCATCAGGAGCTGGTGAGAAGGACAAGTCAGCGAAGGATCACCTCAGCGTTCCTCTCCTGAGGCTCTGTACAAGCCAAAGGATAGAGGTCCTGAGTAACCATCAGAAGGGTGATATTTTACATTATACTTACCTTATACTCCACGTGGGACTAGTTTGGGCCTTGGCTTCAGGCCACACATTCACTGAGTTACTGTACCTGTAAAGCAAATAAGTTTTAGTTAATGTTTATGCATCTTTCCATTCCCATTTATGTACCTCAGTTTCCCCTAAATAAACACACCTTGTTTGGTTTATATACGTCTGCTTCCATGTGCATTATTCCATCATAGGGTAGGAAGGGAGGTTACATAATAGAGGGTGGCTGCCAACCAGCTGACAGATGCTGATGTTGCAATAGAGGACTGTGAGCTCATATATTGTTAGGGGGCTCCCTGCTGCCATTCCATTTTTTTTTATTTCTTGTACCTAACAGAGGGAGACTAGGAGCTGGGGATGTGGGGAGAATGACTGGATGCCAGGGGGAGGGGAGACAGGTTGGATGAGGAGCCAGGATGGGGAAGTGGTACTGGCTGGGCAAGGAGCATGGGAATGTGAATGTATATGTGGGGTGAGGGGGGAAGAGACTGGGAATGGGAGCCCGGGGGGGGGGGGGGGTGGGGATTTGTATGTGATCATGTAATTAAAGATTGTATCATACCCTATGCATCAGGGGGATGAATTTAGGTTGTACAGATAGGAAATGCCAGAATTCAGACTAACTTCTGAGTGCTTGACTTTGCAACCTGTTCTTTTAACCTACTTTTTGTGTGTATTATACAAGTAAAATGTATATATTCATTAATATAGTGTGGAGGCTGAGAAAGGGAGTAGACAAAGGAAAGAAATTCAGTTTAAAACTTATCCTGCAGCATAAAACTTGTCCTTGTTAAACACCCTGTATATTTAATTAAATTTATTTTAAAATATCAACAGAGAATCAGAGCTTAAGGCCAGAGAGACCATTATCTAGTCTGACCTCCTGCATAACACAGGCTATCAAATTTCACCCAATAAATTCTGCACTGGAAGAAATTATTCTTCCCTACTACTTAAGTGCAATATCCTGTCTATGAATTAGAACATATCTTTTAGAAATATATCCAATCTCCACTTAAAGGCTTCAAGCAATGATGAATCTACCAATTTCCTTGATAAGCTGTTCCAGTGATTAATTACACTCACAGTTAAGAATCTATGTCTAATATTTCAATTTGAATTTATCTAACCTCACATTCCAGCCATTGGATCTTTTCAGGCCTTTGTCTGCTAGATTAAAAGGCCCCCTAGTGTCAGGAATCTTCTCACCAGAAAGGTACTTAAACCATGATCAACATCCCTCTTGTCCTTCTCTTTATTATGCTAAATAAATTGAGCTCCTTAAGTCTTCCATTGTAAGGTCTCACATAACTCTGGTGCTTCTTGTCTGAACCATCTGCAATTTTTCAGCATCCTTTGTGGAGATTAAGATTGCCTCTCAACAAAGTAAAATAGGATGAGAAAGTATTACACATGCACAACACAGTGAATATCTTTGCTTTCAAACTTCCTTCTCTGTGTGCTTGATTTCTCGATCGTAATATTGGATTAATGTTAGTTTTTGTATTTAAGTTCCTGTCACACAGTGGCTGACCCCTTTAAATGAATCTGGACCAAAACCCCTGTTCCAGAACAGCTGCTCCCAATTTGGCCAGGACAGCACATGAGTCTGTAAAGGACCAGAGAGAAGGAAGATGTAGGAGATTCCTGGGGAAAGCTGAAGAGGCTTGCCAGCTCTGCTTCCCAAGCTAACAAGAGCTGAAGGCAGCAAGGGAGTTTCTGATGACTTCCAAATGGAGAGCTGAATTGAGGGCCGGGGAGGGCTGAAAGCAGGGAAGCAGCAGAGGGTTTTAACTGACTTCTGTACTGGAGAGATGGGCCAAAGAAGGCTGAAGGCCGGTGAGTAGTGGAGTGCTGGAGTGTGAGAGCCAGAGGGCGGGAGAGAGCTGAGAGCCAGGAGACCACAGCAAGGACCTAGCTGCTGGCCTGTCTGGGATGTGAGAGGATAATCGAACAGGGGAAGATGGATGTTCCCCTAGTGATGATAACCTGACAGCAGAAAGGCTGGGGGAGTTTGTGTTGGCAAGAATGGTGATGCGCTTCATCTGGATGATCTGGGATGGCTGTCGTGGCTAAAGGGCTGGAGAGGACTGAAGAAGAGCCCAGGTACGGTGAAAGATGCCAGAGTGTGGTGTGTTGACAGACTAGATGGTGTAGAATTTTAAGGACTACGTGCACAGGGGATGATGGACCTTTGTTATGGATTATTTGCACTATGTTTGTAATAAATCAGCCCCCCAGGAGGGTACTACTGAGGCAAGAGACCCTGTCATAGAATCCTGCGAAGCCTGAGAGGGCAAGTGGGACAGTAACCATGGTGTTCGGGTACCAAGTGACAAGAGGAAATCATTCACAGTTCCCTGTTTTAAAAAAAAGGGAGTAAAAGAAGAGAGGAGAGAAAGTTGTGAGTGTTGAGTCCTCTTCAGTTGCCTTAACTGATCAGTCTTTAGGACCTTAGGTCAATTAAGTTGCCTTAGCTGTGTTAAGCTCCTTAAGCATTTAAAACTTTAATTACAGGAAATTGTCTTATGTCCATACTAAAGCACTTTAAGTTCTCAGAAAGTTCCATTGCATATGCAGTTATTTTTAAAATTTTCATGACTTCACATGTCTCTTCAAACTTGGATTGCTTTTCATTGCTTTTTGATGACTGCAAGGCTTCTTGTCCACTGCAGCACACACAACCGCAAGAACCCTGGATAACATGGCAAGGTGGAGCTGCTGAATATGGCTTTCTTAATTCCAAAATCCAACAGGTGATAGTGTCATAAAGGATATGTCTTCACTGCTGAGTTAACTCAGGTGATGAGTGCCCAAATTAGTCTAGCCCAGGTGGGAGAAGCCACATTGTAAATCCATCCCTGAGTTACTGTGTTCTCACAGGCATTGCATTCCCCTGAGTAGCATACTGACCCTAGCAAATGTCAGGGAGATTGATGGATGGAGATAAGAGAATCATAGAGTCATAAAATATGGGATTGTGATATCACAGGAAGTGGCAATGCTAGCTATGATGTCACAGGAAATGACAGTATAACAGAAATTGTTATGATCTAAACCCTTGCCCTTCAGGCTTGTGGACTAACCCTTCCAGCCCCTGACCCCTAACAGGAAGTCCTCCCTTACTGAAGGAGGAAAACCAATAGGATTTGATGTTTAGCCCAAACCCTTTAAACCACTGCCTGATAACTAGCTTCATCTCTGGAAATGATAAACACAATGAAAACTAAGGAATAAAACTAAAAAAAACCCAGAGAAATGTTTTGAAATTATATACAAAGAGATTTGTTAAAGGAAAATTGATGTTTGTAAATCTAATGGTTAACTAAAAACTCAGCAACTGAGTGATGCAGTGAGGAGAGCTGAATAGGGGAGATATAGTGAGCCCAGTGTAAAGTTGTGTGGATGGGAAGCCAGGTTGGAAAGAAGTGAATTGTACAAAAGGCCTATTGAGGGGACACCAATCTGCACTGAGGCATTAGCTCTTGAAGGGCTCCGTCATTGCTGCTACCTTGGCTCCTGGAGGCAGCAACACCATGTAGAGCCCTTGGTGAGGCCCTGTCTTTATGTGGAGACACTCAGCTCCAACAACTGCTGCCTAGGCTCCCTGCCATACTGGGGTAGCACTGCTATGGGAACAACTGTCTCTGCACTGAGGCTTTGTATACCAACGGCTCCCCACAGCTCTGCAGCTTAATAGACAGAAGACACCAGCACTAGGACAGTCCTTCCATCAGTGATGCCTCAGCACGGAAGCATTGAACTCCCTCTGCCCCAGGCCATCGGCATATCTGTGATTCCCCTCGCAACCTCATGTCACCCATCCACTAAGGGAGCGGGCTGCCATGGAGTAGGAGATATGGAGAACGAACAGATTGGTGGAGAGACATGGAAGTGAGATGGCCCATGGGAGATGCTAGGAGTGAACAGAGATCTGGCAGGCCACAAACTATCAGGGATGTGGAGGGCGGAAGAATCCATATGTGACAACATCAGGCCAGATGCCAGCTCTTGCCCAGGCTGCAGGCATTAACTAGAAACTGACAACTCGTAGCTGGAAACCAGACCAGTTGACTTGTATATTAGTTTTGCTCAAAATAGGTTTTAGTCATGCCTGTATTTAGTGTGTAGATGCTATGGAATGTTTGTAAGTTGCTGCAGGCATTAATCTCACTTGTCATGTCAGTATTTCAGGCTATAAGAAAATATGTAAATTTCGCTTTATAACTTTGAAAATGTTTGGTCTGAACTTGTGAACCCAGGCACAGGAATCATCCCCCTGCCTGTCCAGAAGGACTATCAAAGTCAGATGGGCCATCAAGGAACATTGCTATACAGAGGATTGATTAATGGCTGTATCACACTTGGGAATCATCATAGAATCATAGAATATCAGGGTTGGAAGGGACCTCAGGAGGTCATCTAGTCCAACCCCCTGCTCAAAGCAGGACCAGTCCCCAATTAAATCATCCCAGACAGGGCTTTGTCAAGCCTGACCGTAAAAACTTCTAAGGAAGGAGATTCTACCACCTCCTTAGGTAACGCATTCCAGTGTTTCACCACCCACCTAGTGAAAAAGTTTTTCCTAATATCCAACCTAAACCACCCCCACTGCAACTTGAGACCATTACTCCTTGTCCTGTCCTCTTCCACCACTGAGAATAGTCTAGAACCATCCTCTCTGGAACCACCTCTCAGGTAGTTGAAAGCAGCTATCAAATCCCCCCTCATTCTTCTCCTTTGCAGACTAAACAATCCCAGTTCCCTCAGCCTCTCCTCATAAGTCATGTGTTCCAGACCCCTAATCATTTTTGTTGCCCTTTGCTGGACTTTCTCCAATTTATCCACATCCTTCTTGTAGTGTGGGGCCCAAAACTGGACACAGTACTCCAGATGAGGCCTCACCAATGCCGAATAGAGGGGGACGATCACGTCCCTCGATCTGCTCGCTATGCCCCTACTTATACATCCCAAAATGCCATTGGCCTTCTTGGTAACAAGGGCACACTGCTGACTCATATCCAGCTTCTCGTCCACTGTCACCCCTAGGTCCTTTTCCGCAGAACTGCTGCCTAGCCATTCGGTCCCTAGTCTGTAGCGGTGCAATACTAGATCCAAGGAATCTTGTTCTGCAGACTTGGAAGCTGAATGAAGGAAATAAAGACACAGGAAAATTTTCCATCTCTCTTCACTCTTTGAATTCTCACAGGGCTAGAGACACCGAACTGAAGCCAAAGCTCCCCAGGGGTTATTTCCTGGGTCCACCCTGAAAGACACTTTGAATTGACAGATCACTGCAACTCTGTCACTTGTAGGATTTAGATAATAACTCATTTGTGTGTATATGTTTGCTCGCTTTAACCTGTAAATAACTCTCTTATTTCTTTTTTCCTAGTTAATAAATCTGTAGATAGCTTATTACAGGATGGGCTACAGGCATTGTCTTTGGTGTAAGATCTAGGGCACCAACTGATCTGGAGTAAGTGACTGGTCTCTTGGGACTGGAAGCAACCTGAATATTGTGGGATTTTTCGTGTTAGTGACCACGTATCACTAAGTCTAGTTTGTCTGGGTGGCAAGATAGACTAGAGAATCTAAGGGGACTGTCTGTGATTTCCGTGGTGAGACTGCTCTAGTGATCCAGGAGTTCACATTTGTTACTGGCTTGGTGAAATCTAATAATACTAACTGGGGTGTCTGACTTGCTTTTGACAGTCTGCCTTGAGGTAGACACTCATGGTCATGAGCCATTCCAGACAGCATGACACCACGTTCCTTATGTCCATCCTCCCCAGGCTCCAGGGAGGTCTTTACTGTCCTGTGCAGTAGTCCTGATTTGACAGCCCTGTTGTTGTCCACCAGACTGCGACTCCCCTTCAGTGGGCCTCACTGGAAAGACAAGGTGCCTTCAGAGTACAGCTGCGAGGTCTGCTGAGGTACCATCAGCTACACACTTCCATGACTCATTGTGATCCTCCCTGCCTCTGCTATGGAGTAAAAATTGTACAGTCTGTCTTCTGTTCTAAGTAGGTGCATCTTGTGAGGTTCAAAATTGAAACACAGACTTTTGATCTGACTCTGAAAGAGTCTAACCCAAAGCACCAAAAGTCAGGCTAATTGAAGCGACTGCCTAAAATGCACCCTAGCTGCATTAGTTTGGCCTTTTCCTGCATTTGTGGGACTTTCTGCAGATTATCTCAATATCTTCACTGTAGCAGAGTGTGAGTTGTTGTACCCTGGTCACTGAGGTTGCTGCAGCACAGAGAAGGCTGAAGGCTTAACTGGAATCAACCAAACCGTTACTGGAGGAGATTACTAACACTTGGAAGCAACCATTGGGTTAATGAGGTAATTGGCTTAGTAATGGGGATGATATATAACTATGAAGATGAGGTAAACAAAGAGGGAGAATGCGGGGGAGAGAGAAAAATTCTGTGAAAAGCCCCTCCTGCTGTACACCTGTGCTGTAATCCTGCCCCAGTTGGAAATCCAGGAATAAAGATGCACTTGATGAAAAAGAAACAGGCTTAAAAATGGGCTAGACAGTGCTGCTCCCAGGGTAGCTTGAGGGGCGCCCTGTGACTTGTACAATCAGTTAAATGAAATGTATTCAAGTGAATTTATGCCTGATGCATATTTGCCAACATTTGACATCTATAAAAAGGGACATTTGGGGAGGGAAAACAGGAATATCTTTGAACTCTATTTTAATACATTGGAATATAAAGTTGAGAAGTAAAATAAAATAAAATCATAAATATTCTCTCTTTTAAAAATAGGGATTTCCTCTTTAATGGCCCAATCTTGCATTCATTATACATCCAAAACTTCCACCAACTTCACATGGGAGTTAGGGCGCATGAAATATGCAAGGCCAGGCTCTTAATTGGGACTTATTGTATGTAGGAGAAGTGAATTGAAAAAGAGAACTTACATTGGGTTGCACAGTTTGACATTGTGGCACGTTTCAAAGGAATGTCTATATGAGATTGCTGTTCTTTACAAAGGTCACTGTAAAATACCTTTCTCTATTAGTTCTTGCTTCAGAAACCCATTCCTGGCCTGTCTGCTGTCCTCCTGAACTTTGTTAATGAAGCAAAGTTCTTTCGGGTTATATCTCCGATCTTCAGACTTTATTATATGGAAAATCATAAACTTTATCCAAGGAAGATATAAAAAGGACAGTTATAACACATTCTCTCTGCAGAACTTGCTTCCAGGCTCAGCATTTGATCTGCCCTTCTTAGCCAGCATGCCTGCCGATTACAATGGAACATGGGAAATGGAATCCAATGAAAACTTCGACGGTTACATGGTTGCCTTAGGTAAATGAAAAAAATACGATATTGGGACAAGAGCTTTTATTTATCAATCATGCCTATTTAAAAAAATTAATAGTACAGCAGTCTTACTCCTTTGATATGTTTTGGGGATAAGAGTTTCTGGCAGTAATATTAAAAAATCATACACTTGCTATAATATGTCTAGATAAAATTGAGTGACTTCCCGAGCAAGTAACAGGATACTCCATAGCAGTGGAGCAAAAACTGTAACTGAACTAACAGGTATAGTAAAAAGTTTACATAGTAATGAACCTTCTAACAATTTTTATGGGAGCATATTTCCACAGCAAGAAAATTAAAGTTATTAATAAATGGAATCCTTATTTAGATGTTAAAAGAACACTGAAAGAAAGTTAATTTAGTGCAAGCAGCACATTAAGAAAGCTGGAAATGTGAATGGAGACCAAGCTCCTAGTAATGCCAATGTCACTCTATTTTCCCCACATTAGTGTCTTCAATTATTATAATGACAGTGTAAAAGTTTTACAAGGGATAATTGTCTTCTGTTAATTTGAGGACTATTTTATATTTGATCTTTTCAATACAAATGTAATTTCAGATGTTTTAGTTTGCATGCAGATAAAACTATCTTAACCCTATAGGACATTATGGATACCTAAGGGGTCTGACTCATGCGAGTTTCATGATATTTAGTATTTTTCTTAAAGTCTTAGCTACTGGATCTGAGAATTTCAGCTTTAATTTTTGGGGGGTGGGGAAAAATAGCCCTCATTTTTGCAGAGGACAGCCTGAAAATGTGAAATGAGAGCACCCCAGAGGCTCAGAACCAGGAGGCTGATAAAAAGAGCCCAACATTTATTATTATTTTAAAATCAAGATTATAAGCCAATCTCATTATTTGGAGTGGGTGGACTCATGACTTCTGAGTGCTTGATGCTGGCAAGACTACACGAAGGATGGAAAATCCTTTCCACTCAACTCAAAAGTGATCTCTGAACAAATGTACTGTTGGGAAAAGCAGCTAAAAGAGCTCTAATATTGTTGTCATTCTTGGTGACTGACAAATCCTCTTCATTGTTTAAATGTCCTTCTTCCTTATAGGCTAGTCTAGGCATGCACTTGAAGAGTATGAGTCTCTCTTCCAACAGGACTGAGAGTTTTACTAAGTCTTTTAATCTGGTTGTAATGTCACTCAACACTCTGTTCCCTTCTCCTCTCCTAAACTCTCCCTTGGGTATCATCTGCTAATATTGTTGTATTGATTCTGTCAGTTGGGTCATAACTGCTCATATCTACTCTTCTTAAAAACTTTTACCAAGAAGGCCAGTAATTGGTAATAATATTATTAATATCTCTCTTTAGATTGGTACTTCCCCTCTAAAATTTAGACTGAGATATTCATTGAAATTCAATAGGCGCTTGGTGCCTCACTCCCATAGGATGTGTATTATTTCATCTTTAAACATTCTAATCCCGATCCTGCTACAATAAGCAATGGGCTTCCCAATTCTCTGCTTCCTTTTGTATCATAACTAATAGCAGTGCTTTTGTCACATCTCTGTTCCATCCTCAGGACTATTTCAGTTAGTGATGACAACAGGATACCTGACTGAAACCATCCTAAAATTATCTTACTGGATTTCTCTGGGGTGTTTGACACATTAGACTATAAAATAAAGGGCTTGATTCAGCCCCTGGGCCCCTCAGGTGGAAATAGGACCACAGGAACCCAGCACTGAGAAGTCCACTTGAAGAAGGATTTGCAGAAATTTAAGCCACCCACAATTCCTGATCTGCTGGGTTGCTCAGAAGCGGTTGGCGCAGCACTGAGAAGTCCACTTGAAGAAGGATTTGCAGAAATTTAAGCCACCCACAATTCCTGATCTGCTGGGTTGCTCAGAAGCGGTTGGTGCAGTGCAGTGAATGGGCAGGCCCAGACTAGGTGGGAACAGGGACATTTTGCCTGGGAGACAGGCTGATTCATTACATCTCCTGTACTGCCTCCACTGGAGATGTGCCTACTGAACCTCCTGATGGAGTTTAAAGATAGCCTCCCCCTAAGAAACTTGGTGTGAGGTTGCAGAGTGAGAGCCATGTTTACACCAATTGGCTTTGGATCAGGCCCTTTGTTCTGTGGGTTTTCTGGCCATGTTTTATGCACTGCACTTCAGTGCTAGTGAAAAGTGCCTCACCTAATTTGCCACAAAGCAGTATCTAGATGTGTATTTCTGTGTGTGGTACTGAGAATTTGTCCCTCACTTACTGTGTTATCAATGAAAAAGAAATTATATGGAAATAGTGAAAAGAGATTTTTCTGCTCTGTTTCTCCCGATTTTACATTTGGTTGGTATTCTAAGAATTAAGAAGTTCAGGTTCAAAGCACAATGAAGCTGAACTTTTTGAGGTTCATTCATCCTTATAATTGCTACATATGCATTCCTATACTTTAATTAACAAATCATTTTGCCCTTTAAGCCAGAAACTTTAACTTTTTCATAAGCATGTTACAAAGTATTTCAATCTAATCTAATAGAACCATATTTCATCTTTATTGCTTGTATTGTTCAAAATGTGTTATGTGTTCAAAATGTGTTTAATAAAACCTCCCCTGATTTTCTGCAGTAGTGCAAGATTAATAGATTAGTCAGAAATAGCATTCCTTTGGAAAATTAGACTTCTTTCCTCCGAGAGACCTAAACTTTGTTACCTGGCTATAAATCAGACCCAGAGATACCTTTAAACCACAGCAACAGAAAAAATATACTTGAGAACCCTTGAGTATAAATACTTGAATATGAACATTATTTCCTATGTTAAAGTAACATTTTTTGTTTTGTTTTCCAGCCAGTCCTTTCACTCAATTCAATTACTGCCTTAGCAGTAGCATAATGAATCCACCAAAAGAAAATGGGCTCCATTTGTACAAGGTTGTGCCGAGACGAAAATGATTAATTTGTATGTGAAAAAGCTCAAGGATGGTTAACAAGCCACACTATTTTTCAGTCTCTGAGAGAAACATGTTAGATTATTTCATTTGCATATAACACCATAACAAGATTCACTGCCAAATGGTCAGATATTTATTGTACCTGGCAATGCAGCTGGCATTAAGTGTATTGTCTAGAGTAAACTGTGTCATGATGGTAATATATTTGACATATCTTTCAGGGCATTCAGTTGCAAGTAGTTGTTTATATTATGTTAGTTTTCATCATGAACAGAGTACGGAATGGTAAAGGGGATCAGGCACAAAATGCTGACTGAATATTAAAGAGGGCGTCAAATGCAGTACTCTTTGGCTATTTGCCTTTTTGTTTTTAACTTTCCATCCTTTACCCATATGGAAGCTGCAAAATAATCTTTTTCTATCCATTTTTGTCCTTTAAAGTCTGACCAACTTTGATTTTTGTTTCTAACATTCTTTCCTAGGGACAATTAGTGAATATAGCTCTTATTTGTTTACTTATTTACATGCAAGCATCATTTCTGCAAAAGGTTTCCTAATTAATATGATTCTGATTCAAACTACTTTACAATAAGGGGGATAATGGCTTTTACAGATGGCTGTTAAATCACATGCAGTATAGTCCCAGTGTCAATATAAATGCAATCAGTTCCACAGATTACACACAGTCCCAAACAATAATCTGTGATTATGGTGAAATAAAAGATACATGCCAAAATTCACTGGATCAGACACATCTACTGCATATCTACTGCACCCATTCTGAGATCCTTCTCTAGATGTGAGGAGACCTGGTCAAAGAGTAGTACTGGAGCGGTACTGTTTTCTTGAAAATTTTCACCGAAAGCAGTGGAAATTTTATTTTTTCCAAAAACATGAATACGGAAAATCTTGGAGATTTTCAGTTTTTCTCCCACTTCGTGCCTCCCTTTGCCCTTCATTTTGTCACTGAAAAAAGAAGAGAGGTATATGAAGGTGGAAAAATACCCAAAACTGAAAAAAAACGGGCTTTTCATCAAAAAACTAGAACACTTTTTGAAAAAACACAAACTTTCCTCAATTTTTCATTTAAAAAAAAGACCTTTTTTGTCATTAAAAAAAAGTTTCAAGTGAGAAATGTCAGCCAATTCTAGAAGAGAGTTACTCCACCTTGTTTTACCTGTAATTGAGAGGATTATATGTGCAAATGCTTTTCATAGTGTAGTTTTCATAGTTTTGGAGTATATATAAAAGTATCTTTTGCATCTTTGTACCAGAAGTTGGAATTTGGCTAGGTATATCATACACTTCTGTTTTGTTTGTTGATAGGCATTGATTTTGCCACTCGTAAGATTGCAGGACACTTGAAACAAACGAAAGAAATTGTTCAAGATGGAGTCAATTTTAAGACAAAAACACTGAGCACTTTCAGAAACTATGAACTGAATTACTCTGTGGGAGTGGCATTTGAAGAAAACACCAACGGGCTTGACAACCGAGTTGTGCAGGTATACACTTAGTATTTGATTTCCATGTACACTGCAGTTAAAAACAGGGCAAGCAGTTCTGTAAATTTCCTGACTAAAAATAATGGAAAGCAATTTACAGATATTAGAGAATGTTTGTCTCTAAAGTGCAGGTAATTTGCATTTTTCTTTCACATTGCAAATATTTATTTTATAGGCAAATCAGGAAGGTTTCCCAGATTTGTGAGGGCAATAACTAATTACATTTTTTCTAGCAAGGAATCTTTCCTGTCATTCTATGATAAACCTCTTTGTAGTGTTCTATATTTAAAAGTAAAGAGAGGAAGTATATTTTGTCACTTATAATTTAGCTGCTGCTGAAGTTGTACTTTAAAACTACTAAGGCTTTTTTTCCCCTCCACATTATTTTAAAATTGCCAGTTCTATCTGAGTCTGTTCCTGTAAGCCCTCTACATGTGGAATTCCCATGGAAGTCAGTGGGAGTTCCGCGAAAAGACCTCTTAAGGGATCATGGCCTGAACAATTTGGTGTATTCATTTACTGAACACACCCTTGCTTTCCTCTACCAATACTGCCATCAGTTTTATTCCCCTAACATCCCCTGAAAACATGTAACAGAGACTTTCAACAATGCAAAGGACCTTTGAAAACCTGCCCCAAACAGCCACTCACCTCTCTTTCTGTTATCATTTGTTGATCCTATCAATGCCAACTCTTCAGCTGGTAACCAGTTCTACCCTCTTCCTCAGCTCTTGGCTAACTTGCTGCTCTCTGACCTTACACCTACTTCTGCATCATTAACTTATCCCAACCACTCACCTCTCTTTCTGTTATCATTTGTTGATCCTATCCATGCCAGCTCTTCAGCTGGTAACCAGTTCTACCCTCTTCCTCAGCTCTTGGCTAACTTACTCCTCTCTGACCTTACACCTACTTCTGCATCATCAACTTATCCCAGTAAACAGCTTTAATCTCTGAACTCAGATCCTGCTGTCAGCCTCTGGAGAGATGGTCGCACAGCTCAAAGCTTACTGACAGCAAGACCCACTTTGTCTCATTAGTCCTCACAGAGGAAGTAGGCAGCATATAGAAATGAATCCTGTCCTTATCTGCGTTCATGGAATCCCCCAGAGGAGCTGCACAAGTTTAACTGAAGGCATTTTTTGACCCATAGGCATGCTTTTGTTCTCACTTGCCCCAGTTTCACGTGAGGTAGCTCTTCTGGAGTTACTTCTGATTCACAACAGTGTAAGTCAGAGAATAATCAGGCTTATAATGTCCTTTCTAGGCTTCCAAATCCCCTGCTTTAACCTTTATCACTTCTCCCCAGCCCTTTCTACAGTGAGCATGGTGAGCAGCTTTACTGCTTTAAAACAATGCACACAAGTCTCCACTGATCCATCTATAACCTGGTCCATCTATAACCTTCCCCGCTCTCCTTCCCCTGTGTCAAAGCCATCAGCAATCTCATCTGTGAACAAAATTGTCTTCACTGAACTCTCTGTAACCTTATTTTTCTCCTCTTATCTTGGGACAAGTTGGACTTCCTTGTTGCAACATTATAATTCCACCTGATCTCTTATCTAAATGATTGCTACCTGATATCATTTCCCCTGTATAAATTGTTGTGTAGTGGAGAAAACTTTATTGCTAGTCTTAGGCGACATTATCCTTATCTTGATTCTGACTGTACTGTGCTGTAATTTTAGTCATGTCTTAATCATTTCCTGTTTTGACGAATGATGTTCCATCTTCACAGTCTCCCTAAATCCCTCTCTCAACTTTAGAGAGTCCAGAATGCAGTGGATATGCCATTTTCTCTCTTTCCCTAAATCTAGAGATTGTGGAGAGTCAAGTTCACTGGTTTCCTATTAGTCTCCAGTTCTAATTTAAAATTGCCCTTGATTTTTCCAGAACTCTGCCTCTGGATTCATTTCCTCTTCTCTCTCCAGCTACATGCACAACACTTTCCACTTCTCCAGTTTTGGCTTGTCTCTATCCCTTCTGCACTGTGGGAGGTGGAGGAGGCTTAGGTCATTCATTCACCCCTGCCTCTGGTGCGCATTCTACCTGGAACTCATTTATTATTTTTTTGTATCATCATAGTACCTAGGAGCCCCAGGCCTGGACCAGGACCCCATTGTGCTAGATGATGTACAGAACAACAAGACTGTCCCTGCCCCAAAGAGCCTATGCTCTAAATATAAAACAAGACAATAGATTGTTTCCTTATACACCCCCATCAATGAGACAATATTTGTCAGCATGATAGGGAGTGGTACCAGCAGCCAAGCCATGCCTCCATTCTCTCCCTTTAACGAAATACTCAGTTTAAATTTCATTGTGAAAACATATGACTGCTCTGGCTTTAAAGCTCTTGGTTACAGCGCCTGAAGGATGCTATAAAATAAACTATAACTGTGTTGTACCAAGTGTCATTTACATACTTTTTCTCTGTCTGTCTGTTTTATGTACAGACAGAGGCGGTGTTAATGCTGCACTAGTCACTATGATCCATAGCATTCCAGTTATTGCACTTTATAGAATAGCACTGCATATGAAAACTGTATTTTTCTTTTCTCGCTATATGAAAGCATTAATAAAAAAAGATTATAAACAGCATCAGAAATTCAATTAACTTATTCCCCTTCCTTTGCACACATATGGTCTGTATCATGGTATCTGAAGAAATAATTACAAGGTGACAACATAAAGAACTTTATACTAAGTGGCATTTGGGCCACTAGTGTCTTCAGACAAGCAGGTGGGATTTTCTGATCACACACTGCAGTTATGCTACCTCATTGTTAGTTCTGGTGTATTTCGATGTTTTCCAAAATCCCTAGTTAACTTACTGGATTTAATCCTTTGATCGCTGCAGACGCTCGTGATTTGGGATGGTGATAAATTAGTATGTGTCCAGAAGGGAGAGAAGAAAAACAGAGGCTGGACACACTGGATTGAAGGAGATAGACTGCATTTGGTAAGAGCTGACTTTCAACTATAGAATGTAACAGAGACTGTGGAATAGTATAGTTACTATAGTTCCAAGGATTTTTTTCATTTTACTCACACAGCTCTGATACCTGAACTCTAAAAACCCCTTTCTACCAGAACCGCGGCTGTTTAATTTGTCTCCACCTACTTCCTACATAAACCACAAACCTACAGTGACTTTTGGTCCAGTTCACTGCACTGCAGCCCTTAACCCTTCCAGTTACATAGCACATCCAATTCCTTCCGCATTTTGAGTAAATACTAAAAATAAACCACAGTGTTTATGTGCTGAATAAAACCTGTAAGAAAAATATTTTTTTGTCATTCCAAAAAATGAGTTCTAGCAAGAACTATGCAGTTATCCAGATGAGAAAAAACTCTCCCAGAATACACAGGGAAACCTAGTGAGCAATCTATAGTGTAGTTGTCTTGTGCTACTGCTCCCGCTGCCGCCCCGCAAAAAAAAAAAAAAAGAAAAAAAAGTCAAACAGTTGAGTTAGTAAACGGGGATGCAAAGAGAAATGCAGCAAGCAGTAGAGATGCCATATGGGCCTGTAAAGAAAATAAGCAGTCAATGACATCTGGAAAGAGAAATGAGAGCATATGGAGGAACACTGGAGTCCCAAGAAGAACAATCGGTAAATTGTGCATGGTAATGCTGGATGTTAGGGGCTCAGAAAGAGACAGTAACAGGCAGAATCACACAGCTTTTAGTAAGTAGTTTAATACTAACTTCACCAGATTTGGATCTGTATAGATAGTTAGGAATTATTTTGCCTATCAGAATATGAATTTCTTCACCCTAGAACTGGATTGCTGGCTATAATACAGAGCTCAAAGTTATCTATTTGATGGACAGTATGCATTAATATTTTCTTTTTAGCATTTATCTATTTATCTATTTATCACATGAACAGCCAGATCCTCAGCTGGTGGAAATTGGCACCGCTCCATTGACTGAAGTGAATCAATGAAAACTTGCACCAGCTGAGGATCTGCCTTGAAGTCTTTTCTTGTTAGAATTAATTTTGTGCAGTTATATAAGCCACATTTTACACTCTGGATGGTTGTGATGGCCATCTAACTACCATTGGAAGGTCAATCAGATTAATAAAAAAATACTATTGTTTTCTTCAATCTAAGGAGAAACCACTGTCACCCAGCTGACAGACAGACTTCTACTACCCTATTACAATATAAATTCAAAATTTGCCAATAATTCCATTAATGAAAGTTCTCATTATTGGCACCAGGATTCAAACTGAGATCTCTGGAAACAGGAGGACCTAGTGGGCTGGTGCATGAGTCTATTGAAACACTATTGGCCTTGTACCCATCCTTTCTGAGACTTCCCTCCACCCTCTTTTTGTAATTCCCTTGTTGCTTCAGTGCTTCTAATAAATTATAGCATGTTGTTTTGATAATAGAGTATGCAAAGCCACACCATTACAGAGCCATTTCAATGCATTTTTCATTTTTATACTTTTTAAAACTCAATTCAAGTGTCAAAATCTAATTATCACAACCTGCAATGCATGTCAGCTAATTAGGGCTTCATAGAACATACTGCTTTTTTTAAATAAGCAACACTCTTCTTGATGTTGTGGTTCAGCTGGTCTTACAGTGATTTTTCAAAGGGGGTGCTGTAGATGGGAAATATAGCTCAGAATAATATATACTTACCAATTGTTTTAATGCTGTAGGAGCTGACATGTGAAGACCAGGTGTGCCGTCAAGTATTTAAGAAGAAAAAGTAAGCTAACCAGAAAGTCCAACCGGTTCCACACTGTGCTATTATGCTATTTGGGTTTTTTAAAAGCTATGTAATGCCTGCTTGACACTGCCATGTAAGTGCATTTCTGTGCACTGTTAACTAAGGCAAACATATCCTTTAACACTAACATTGAAACACTTCTGCATGTTTTAAGGTCTCTTGCCTTTCAATCCAGAGTTAAATAAAAATAATTCTCATTCTTGTAATTACTTCTTTCACTTCTAAAATCCTGGTAATTTTTCCAGAAGTAGGATAGTAAGTCCTCTAAGAACAATCCAGTAACTAAACAGTCACAGTTATCTCAACAATAGAACATCTCTCTGTGGTGCTGTAATATCATAATATGTTTGGATGAGTGAGTGTAAATCTGACATTCATTGTACTGCTTCTATTTAATTTAGTTCTGGGTCACTAAATCCATAGTTTCAGGCAACAGGATGGCTCAACAGATTTATAATAGGATACACAGACTTTCACATCTAGGTCACTAATTTGAATTCAGCCCAGGTCCATAGCTACTGAAAATTCTTACCAGCTGACAACTGTTTGATGTGAAAAGTGTTGGTGTTTTCTTAGTCCAATCCTAATTGACAGATGCTCACAACCCCAAACCAACCATCATAGTTGGCTATCTATTTAGTAATCTCAGTGGAGAGAACAGAGACTGAACTAATCTCTCAACTCAAGAGCTGGTCCCTATAGTTAAGCTTGAAGCACGTTGACAGGGGCTGCATGTGGAAGCCTGCACAACAGTTATGTATGCTGCACCTATTCTGTGTGTAAACAGTCTCCTATGCTCTCAGTCTTGTACCTTTTACGGTTTGTTGTTAGTCTGTAGTTTCCAGCTCTCTCTTTGGGTATCTACAGTTTAATTACCTGACTGTTTAGGGTTTTCTAAAGGATTTTGTGCTGTTTGCTGGGGACAAGTTTAAATCAACCATGGATGATAAAGGACCCATATTTTCAGTAGATGGAGCCTGAAATCATGGTGCCAAATGTGCACCATATATGTATCAGTATTAACATGATACCTATTTGGACACCCAGATACTTATAAGTGCTAGGAAAATATATGTGCATGAACTTTTATTATTATTTATTTTATTATTAACTGATCTGAGCCTCCAGTGGTTGAAACTGATACTGTTATGGAATTCTTTGTGTGATTTCTGATTAAAGACTGATAGTTTTCTGGTCTAACATCGCGGTAATGCATCTGTTTGTCGACGTTTGTCCACAAAGATGAGGCAGTTCCTTACTACTTGTTAAACCCACCTCTGGAACTTCCACCAGAAACAGGCGGGCATTGTTCAGCTGAATTCTTATTATGTTACATTCCAGAGTTCTCTTGGTACTAGGTGGGTTTATGGGATGGAAGTGGGTGGCGTGTAAATCACTGATATAGATGGGGAACTTTAAACTTTTGAGACAGCACAGATCAGAAAGAAGACAGGATCAGCTATTTGGGTAATATCACTTTCCTACACACATTCTGGAGTAAATAATTTCAGGCTTTTACAAATGGGAAAGGAAGATGTGCCTCAAGATGATCCATGCTGAAAAACCATCCCCTTCTTTCTGCTATTTCTGGGCCCCCCATGTACTTTATGCTATGCAAGAACTTTTCATGAGCTTTAGAACTGTAGGCTCTGCAGTGGAGATAGATGTGGGGTGATCCATTGTGTTGTGATATACTTATTTGAAGAAATACAGACTAATTTATACAATACACGTTAGGTTGGTCTCCAAGCTGTGTAAAACCCCCATTTCCCATTCAGCAGGTGAACTATTTGCATTAAAGAAAAGGACCTCACATATAAATATAAAACTCATTCAGAATTTCTCAGCTACCTGGTAATGCGGTACGGTCTCAACTGTTTTGAAAAACTGTCCTTCCCACAGAATGAATGTCATTTAAGAATTGTTCAGAAGGAGGACCAGCTACAAGCCACCAATTGGCCCAGGAAACCAATGAGGTTGGCTACAAACACTGTAGTTAACTCATTGCCTAGGAGTTAGAGCACAGGTCTGCGCATCAGCAGCATTACCTGCCACTGGAAATAACACCCGTGTGTGAGGGAAGTGTTTAGGGTGGGATTTTCAAAAGTGCTCAGCCTTTGCCTAACTTTCATAGTAATCATAGAATATCAGGGTTGGAAGGGACCTCAGGAGATCATCTAGTCCAACCCCCTGCTCAAAGCAGGACCAATCCCCAATTTTTGCCCCAGATCCCTAAATGGCCCCCTCAACGATTGAACTCATAACCGTGGGTTTAGCAGGCCAATGCTCAAACCACTGAGCTATCCCTCCCTGCTTTGAGCCTGTTAAAGTCAATGGGCATTTTACTATTGATTTTAATGAGAGCAGCGTTAGATAATGCTGAGGGCTATAGAAAATCCCACCTTTAGGGTACATCTATGCTCCAAAAAAGAATACTATTAATAATGAGGATAGCAAGTCTCAAGTCCAGGTCAACTGACTCAGGCTCATGGGGCTATAGGGCTAAAAATAGCAGTGTAGACATTCCTACTCTGACTGGAGCCTAGGCTCTGCCACCTTTCCCCCCTTTCCAGGTTTCAGACCCTGGGCACCAGCCCAAGCAGTAACATCTGTATTGCTATTTTTAGCCCCATAGCATGAGCCCTGTGAGCCCAGTTAGTTGACCCAGGCTCTGAGACTTGAGGCTGTGAGTTTTGGGTTTGGTTGGGGTCAGTTTGTTTGTTGGTTTTTTTGTTTGTTTTTGCAGTGTAGACATACCCTTAATGCACAATGGCTGCTTCCCAGGCTTCCTCCCCCAGATCCATGGTGATCCAGCCACGCGGTATGTGCACAGTGAGGCTTCCATGATCATACTGCAGAGCAACCACTATCTCTGACTTTCCTGCTTGTGGAGCATTTCTGCCCCACCATAATTTCATAAACCCCTCGCACCACACTGGAAAAGGGCCCTAGGGCTGTTAAACAAGCATTTACTTGATGAAGGCTTGATGAAGACAAATAAAGAGGCAATGACAAAGTCATTTAATTACAGCATTTGTCTGTGCTCTTTCTAACTGCTGAGCATATAGTTAGCCTTGGTGGAGAGAGATTAATAGAAGCAACAGATGCCTTCAGATTTTTAATGCAGATTTTTTCCCCCACTAGAACAGGCTCTTTTCAGTTTTAATTTGTGATTGATTCCAAGGGCAGGGGTTGCAGATGTTTTAATTTTGGCTTGCTGATTACACTTGTTATGCAGATGGTGAAGATTAGCTGGAATCATTTTGTGAAAATGAGATTTAAAAATAATAATAACAAGCCAAGCTTTTTGAGAGCCGCAAGGATTTTGTCAATTATTTTCTGAGTTTCACACTTTCGCTAATTATAACTTGTGCTGCAGTGATTCAGTCATCACTAAGTAAGGGAAAGAGGGCAACAAATGAGAGTGCATATTGCAGAGCTAGCGGACCATGAACCTATGGCCTCATTAGCAAGAAAGCCCTCTGCAACAGGATGTAGGGCCCTGCCTCAGCATACATACACCAAGAGGTAAACTCCTTGCTACACTCTACAGCTGCTTACACCCAAACAGCAGAATGAGTTGGAGAAAAGGAGCTGGGCTTTGAGCCAGGGCCTGAGACTCCTCTGCCTTGAATGCTTGTGCTATTCACACCTGTGCAAAGTAAGTGTCAGTCTCTACCAGATCAGAGTGGTAGGGCTTGATACTCCTCTAATTTATGCTGTCAGCAATAACTGCACTGAAATGTCATGGGTGTAAAACTAGTGTAAGTGAGAGGAGGATCAGGCCCATGCTTTATTACTACTCACTGCACAGGGGTACGTGTTCACAGAAGGTGCAAGACAGAGGCAAATCAGACCCTGAGGCCTGAGTCAGGAGCTAAGGCCTTGTCTACACTATAAAGATGTACCATTTAACAATACTGTACAAATACCCTAGTGTGGATACAGTTATACTGGAATAACAGTTTACTTTCTACCAAGATAGCTACAGACAGAGGAATATGCTACCATATAGTCCCTTCATACCAGTATAATTGCATCCACACTAGGGATGGTTTAAAAAAATCATACCCCTAACAAAAAGAAAAGGAGTATTTGTGGCACCTTAGAGACTACCCAATTTATTTGAGCATAAGCTTTCGTGAGCTACAGCTCACTTCATTGGATGCATACTGTGGAAAGTATAGAAGATCTTTTTATACACACAAAACATGAAAAAAATGGGTGTTTACCACTACAGAAGGTTTTCTCTCCCCCCACCCCACTCTCCTGCTGGGAATAGCTTATCTAAAGTGATCACTATCCTTAAAATGTGTATGATAATCAAGGTGGGCCATTTTCAGCACAAATCCAGGGTTAAACAAGAACGTCGGGGGGGGGGGAGGTAGGAAAAAACAAGGGGAAATAGGTTACCTTGCATAATGACTTAGCCACTCCCAGTCTCTATTCAAGCCTAAGTTAATTGTATCCAATTTGCACATGAATTCCAATTCAACAGTCTCTCGCTTGAGTCTGGTTTTGAAGTTTTTTTGTTGTAATATCGCAACTTTCAAGTCTGTAATCGTGTGACCAGAGAGATTGAAGTGTTCTCCGACTAGTTTATGAATGTTATAATTCTTGACATCTGATTTGCGTCCATTTATTCTTTTACGTAGAGACTGTCCAGTTTGACCAATGTACATGGCAGAGGGGCATTGCTGGCACATGATGGCATATATCACATTTGTGGATGTGCAGGTGAACGAGCCTCTGATAGTGTGGCTGATGTTATTAGGCCCTGTGATGGTGTCCCCTGAATAGATATGTGGGCACAGTTGCAACGGGCTTTGTTGCAAGGATAGGATCCTGGGTTAGTGGTTCTGTTGTGTGGTATGTGGTTGCTGGTGAGTATTTGCTTCAGGTTTGGGGGCTGTCTGTAGGCAAGGACTGGCCTGTCTCCCAAGATTTATGAGAGTGTTGGGTCATCCTTCAGGATAGGTTGTAGATCCTTAACAATGCGTTGGAGGGGTTTTAGTTGGGGGCTGAAGGTGACGGCTAGTGGCGTTCTGTTATTTTCTTTGTTAGGCCTGTCCTGTAGTAGGTGACTTCTGGGAACTCTTCTGGCTCCATCAATCTGTTTCTTCACTTCCGCAGGTGGGTATTGTACTTGTAAGAATGCTTGATAGAGATCTTGTAGGTGTTTGTCTCTGTCTGAGGGGTTGGAGCAAATGCGGTTGTATCGCAGAGCTTGGTTGTAGACAATGGGTTGTGTGGTGTGGTCAGGGTGAAAGCTGGAGGCATGCAGGTAGGAATAGCGGTCAGTAGGTTTCCGGTATAGGGTGGTGTTTATGTGACCATCGTTTATTAGCACTGTAGTGCCCAGGAAGTGGATCTCTTGTGTGGACTGGACCAGGCTGAGGTTGATGGTGGGATGGAAATTGTTGAAATCATGGTGGAATTCCTCAAGGGCTTCTTTTCCATGGGTCCAGATGATGATGTCATCAATATAGCGCAAGTAGAGTAGGGGTGTTAGGGGACGAGAGCTGAGGAAGTGATAATGATCACTTTAGATAAGCTATTACCAACAGGAGAGTGGGTGTGTGTGTAGGGGGGGAAACCTGGATTTGTGCTGGAAATGGCCCAACTTGATTATCATACACATTGTAAGGAGAGTGATCACTTTAGATAAGCTATTACCAGCAGGAGAGTGGGGTGGGGGGAGAGAAAACCTTTTGTAGTGGTAAACACCCATTTTTTTCATGCTTTGTATGTATAAAAAGATCTTCTATACTTTCCACAGGATGCATCCGATGAAGTGAGCTGTAGCTCATGAAAGCTTATGCTCAAATAAATTGGTTAGTCTCTAAGGTGTCACAAGTACTCTTTTTCTTTTTGCAAATACAGACTAACATGGCTGTTACTCTGATACCCCTAACAGACCAACTGCTAACAAGCAAGTGTAGACCTGGCCTCAGGCCAACCTTTTGTAAAGCCTGTGTGGCTACAAATACCCCCTCAGGCTGCTCTCTTGTGACTCAGGTGGGAGCTATCAAAGCTGGTGGTCAACATGTTTTCTGTCTACCCCAGACCCTTACAGAGCATGCCTGTGCCTTGACAGGATTTAAATCAGTGAACCCTGTACAACAGGTACATGCAGTGGTATCCAGGAGGGGGCTCTGGAAGGCTACTTGTGGAAATTCTGCCACCAAATGCAAGGGAGAGAGTTGGGTTGTTTGTATCTGCCTCTGATGGAGTCAATCTAGCTGGATGCTGCTAAATCACCTTTGCTAGGGATTACTTCAGTGGGGCTCCTGAGGACAATGTAAAGCTTTTAAAGCCTTTCCCCAAGCACAGGCATTGCTGAGAGACCCACCCTTCCCTAAGAAGCAGTACTTCCAATAAGTCATCTCACTGGACTCAAGCCACCTGAGAACACAATGACCTAAACCCCTTTACTGGCATTTAACTATGTAATAATAGTGCTTATGAATTATCTGCAGATCTCCTGACACCAGCGGGATTTTGGAACATATAGCAGAAGCCTATGACCCTTAGGTTCCTAAAAATTACTGCAAAAGTCTGGCCTAACAAACCTGAGGTGAGTGCTGTACTATTTGAAGTACTGGTGACAGGTGGGTCTGGGCCCACCCAAAATGAAAGTGCCCCCCTCAGTTAATTGTGAGAAACTATTGATCCCAGGCAACAATTTATTATGAGGGACAACAAATGAAAAAAGCCCAGGAGCAGGTGTGAGGGTCAAAGGTAGAAAATCAGGGTCCTGGAGGAGGAGACCTCACAATAAACATCCAACTGTCCCCAAAGGTTTCCAGGGAGTCAGCGGACCCTGCCCAGAGGAACTTTGCCTGAGGACACGATTGTACAAGGGATTGGAAATAGGCTTCACAGTTGCAGGGCACCGACCCATCCATCTGCCTCCCCAAGATGATGGATAGCTCTCTTGGCCAACACCAGTATGAATATGAACCAGTGAATGAGGAGGTCCTGTGACTTTGTGGGGGCACAGATGGGAGGTGTAAGGAAAAGTGCAGCCAGAAACTCAGGATGAGGTTCTGGAGGAGCCAGAAAAGGGGCTGCAACCTTATTCACACTGCATAGATGTGCAAATAAAAGGGACATGTGCCAGGGGATTCGTGAACTGCCCAGGTATACCCCATGCTTACGGCTCCATGGAGAAGCCACCAGCCAATATCCCGGGCAGGTTGTGGAACCTGAGTGGAGTACAGACTGGTGCACTGGGGTTCCTCTGCCTGCTCAGCTGGCAACAGGTTCTGCCACATGGTGTTGGGGTGGGACGTGAGAAAGTGGATGGTGTGAAACACGAGCATGTACAGATGTTCTCTGGGTGAGGCTCACAGGCAGACCATCTGGATGTCATGCAGCCAGCTCAGGTGGCATGTCAGGGGTGCCCAGAGAGGCTTGCAGGACCCATGCTCAAAGACAAGTTCCTGAGGTGAGAGGTGGGCAGGGAGCACCCACCCACAGGACCCGCTTGAGGAAAAGCATGAGAAGCAGGAAGCACAGCTGCCCTCATCTCCTGGAGCACATGACAGGGGGCATGCAGGGTGGGCAGTCCCATGCGCTGGCCGGACTCCATGGGGTCCACCCAGTACCGCTGATCATAAGGTGGCACCAGCCAGGACCATCCTCTGGCACACTCAGGGGGACTACACCACCTGTACCCAGAGATGGGGTTGCATAGCAGGGGTTCTGCAAGGAGGTCTCACCAACAGCAGCCACCATGGACCAGGGCATGTAAACTAGCTTCCAAGTCTTGAGGAGGTCCTGGTAAAGACTGGCAGCCCAGAGAGATCTCGGGGGAGACCTCTGACTGCACCCAAGCAGAGCCAAGAAGCAGCAATAACAGTCAACCATCTTCATATGCAGCCCTCTGCTGCGGTGGTGTTGCTGGTGGGAAAAGGGCCCAAACTAGCAGATTTCAACATCAACACTCTGAGCAGTATATGGGCAGTCCATGCCTTCCAGGGCTATTGGGTCAGGCAGTTTGCACACTTAAGCAGTCATAACTGCATCAGTTACACGAGTCATGTCTTCAAGATTTTCTTTACAAGTATGATGACTGGCAACATTTTTTTTAATGGAAGCTTAAATTCTAATGTCTTCATGTGACTCCTGGAGTGGGGGACATAGGCACAGGCTGTAGTGCCTATACACTTATCCAACCCTACCTACTCTGCCGCTAGGCTACCAACACTAAACCTAAGATTTTCTGCCTTTCCCCCTATGTGTTGCTTAAAAAAAATTCCCTTCCATATTATCACATTGTGTGGGGTGACTGACCCTGCACATGAAGTAGATTCAATACCACTGTGTCAGAACAGGTGCTTCCATTTGCTCAAATAAGAGGGCAGGGAGCACCTGGAGCCTATAAAGGACCAGGGAGTGCATGATCTAGTGAATTAGAGCTGTCTAGAAAAAGGTTGGTAGGAGAGGAGAACAACCAGAGTGAAGTACTCCCTGAGGGAAGGTAGTAGGAGGGTGTTGTTGCTTTTTAAGCTGACATCCCAAACTAGTATTATAGGATTGTGTTGCCTGCTGCCTTGTAAAGTGGAGAGCTAAGGGCTGAAGGCAAGGGAGCAATGGAGGGACTTGACTGCTGTGGTCTCTGCACTGGAGAGTTGAATGCTGGGGATTGGTGAGAGGGCCAGGGGGAATGAGGGACGCTCTCTTGGTGAAGATGAGCTTTCAGCAGAGAGACTGAGGGTTCCGGCTCTGAAGGGGGGGGTTAAGCTACAGCTGGAAAAGCTGGTGTTTCTCTCCTGGCAGAGGATAGAAGACAGCTGGGGTGCCTGCTATGCTGGAAGATGCCAGTGTGTGGTATGTTGGGTATCATGTCTTGGTATTTTAAGGGCTCTCTATGCTGGGTGATAAATGCACTGGCTTATGACATGTGGACTATTTACACACTGTTTTTATAATAAACTAGTTCCAAGGAAGGCTATTATTGAAGTAAGAGAGCCTGAAGTGGACTCCTTTACAGGGAAAACTTGGGAGGGACATTTGGCCTCTGCCTGCTGGAAGAAGGTGCTCCAAGTGGGGCCACTCTGATGTTGGCATGCTGAAATACAGGTAAAACAAAAGACAGGAGAAGGACATCAGAAACTGTATTGCAATCTGAGCAAATTCATGGTATGATTACTTCAGGGTGAGAGGCTTGCAAGGTTTTGAGATGCTGCTGAGGCTGCTGTTGAACACCCATTAAAATGATATCGGTAATGCTGGCAGGCTCTGAGCAGAATGCTGACTCTTTGAACTCCATTCACTGCGAATGACTTCTCCATATGGTGTAGGAGTACTTTCACAGTGCTGCTTTCCAGTGCCTTCATGGTGTTCAGTGCAAAATCAGTTGGGAAGGGGGTGTAGTTTGTACTCTCCTATGACTAGCTTGTATTGCACTTAATTTGTCAGCACTCTCTATTTTGTTAAACAATTAGACCAACTGCCTGTGAGGTTTGTCTTGTTTTTGGGGGGACTTTCTTGAGTTATCATGGGCCCATTACAGCGTCCACTTTTGTATCATCAGCCAATCTTAAACAGTCTTTCTCCCAATTGTTAACACACCTATTGTATTAAAAAAAAGAGAGCCTTAGGTACCCCTGGGAATCCTATTCTCTCTTCTTTAGCCATTTCCATGTTATGCTTTGGATCCCTGCTGTTTTTTCAGTTCGGGTAATCATCTGTCATAAAGTTGCTTATTAGAGCCTTACTGAAAATCTAGGCAAACCCCATCATAGACGCTATCCCCGTGAGCCCTATTTGTGACTTCAGAAAAAGTCAGGTATGAAAGTTACTTGGAATATTTCCCTGCTAACCCCATACTATTACTGTGTGGGGTGTCTCTTCCATCCTACTTTAACAATTCAGTGAGCAGTGTCCAGTGTTGCTTCTTGTCACCACAGTCAAGGACTGGCATTCTTTATGCCTTCTATGCCCTATAATTTCTCAATTGTATTTGCTGCCTGTTTTCCTCTTTAACCTTCACCCTCCAAAAAGAGGATTTAAAAAAATGTCTACAGTGGTTAATTTGTGAACTTCTAAAATTATAATAGTTCATTGTTTATCCTCTTCCTCTTGCATCTTGGGAAGCTTTAAAATGTAAATCTTTATAAATCTTAAACTTCCCTGATGTTTTTCTCAATAGTCACTCCTCTTTTCCCAAGTTCATATACTGCTTGGAAAAGAGAATTTGAGTCACGTGTGCTTCAATTATATATCAATTATATAAGTATATATCCTTCTTGAAGGGGCACTGAAGATAAAAATTACTAGCCAATAAAAAGCAATTGGAGGGTTTTTCTAATGCAGTGCTTCTTCACTGTGGCTTCCAGTGGAGTGGTCCTAATGCCTGTCTGAATAATTTAAATATGCCTCTTCAACACATTACTTCAAAAATACTTTTTCCTCTTGTAGCCTTGTTTATGAATCTGGAAACACACCCTGACTTGGTCTGAGAAGGACTATTGTGCTTTAGTCCTGAAGGCAAGGGAAGCCTTTGTTAGTCTGTTGGTGTGACAACAGGACAAAAAGCACACTTTCAAAATGCGTAACTTTATCTTTTCCCTTTCTCTTGGTTTAACATCAGCGTTTGTTAGAATTGTGAGTACAAATTTAATTGTAGACTTGGGGTCTGATCTTGTAGCCCTTGCTCATCAAGTAGCCTCATTGACTTTCAATAGCACTACTTTAGTGAGTAAGTATAGCAAGATCGGGAGGGACCTTGTTTTGAATGAAAGCAGCTCAGTTTGGATATTCTGTAAATAGAACAAGTAACTGGTTTGAATTAATGATTAATATCCACACAATTTATTATGGAGTATTGCTACTTGAAAATCTAACTCTGGCTTAGAATTCCCTTCCAGTTAAGAGACACATGAGTTACAGAGCAGTTTTAAAAAATATTATTACACTAATTTTGAAGATATTAGCACAATAAGTCACATGGATTTCTACTGATACAAAATGGAGTTTAGAAACTAGAGTTACATGCATTTACAGTACAAATTATCCTTGTCACTGTCACTACATGTGTAGTAGCATTCATTTTTGTTGTTTCTGTTTCAACCATATAACAAATATAACTACCACATTACATGAAAAATTAGGGGGGCGGCGGGCGGGCGAAGGACTTCATTATGGACTCCTTCTCATTTAGCTGGCTACAATACATCACCGAAAATAAGATTATAAGGCAAGTTTTCTAGTTGCCTCCAAAAAGTGACGTGGATTTAAATTTTTAGAAATAAACGACAAGGCTAATCTAATTAGATTCTTATTCTCTAAACACTTTTGAGGTGAGTGCCAGTAACATATTCCAGAAATGTAACTGGAAGATGAGCTTTATTGGTTAAAGGATTAAAGCAGAGTTGAAGGACTCCCTTTCTGAAATAATGGCCTTAGTTCTCTGAAAACACAGATTGCTATTTGCTACTAATGGGTGCCCTGAGCAGTATTACAGCAAATTGCTTTCCTTGACGACATGAACTGAATATACAGAAAACCTGAACACTTAATTAAAATGATAGTATATCAAAAGTCACTAAAGCAAAGCAACTGTCTTCCAGAGACAGGCTTTGTATGATCATAATTGAACGGCTTCCCCTTTAGTGAACTCAAGCCATTAAAAACAGGATACAAGACCTGATTGTCCAATGCCTTGCTTGTTGTGTGGTAATCTCTACAACTGTGCAAAAGGAGTATAAAATGCTACCAAGGCAGACCTGTAGGAGCAAATTCATCCTTGAGTCGGTTTAGCCCCTAATGCAGGCTAGGGCAGCCTTACAGGCACCCTTCACTTGGGTTACTCATTGCCATAGCCTCTACTTGTAGCAACAGGATGCAGGATTATTTTAGCCTGGACAGTGAGGGGAGACAGTTGTTCCAGGGCCTCCATAACCTCTGCCTGTGTAAATGGGGTGGACTATGGTCTACTGGGTCCCCACATTTCTCTCAATATGTCATGCCTGCTCCTGCCACACCACCTCTCTTCTCTGGCCCACCCTAACCTGCCCCATTTTACAGTAATGAACTCTCTGCACTGAAGTTCTTCAAGGCAGTGTAGACCTATGGGAGCCAGCTCTGTGCCTGATCTAGATGCCTCATGCACGAGTGCTACTGACCAAAGAGGTGGTCTTACCTCTGCTGGTGGCCCCTTTGAAAAGCAGTAGCTGGCATAAAGAGGCTGTGGAACAAACTGTTAATATGGCCTGTAGTGGCTTAAACTCACTTAGCACGTGTGTAAATAACTACACAAGGTGGGTGAATCAAGCCCTTGGGCTCAAGTTCTGACTTTATAAATTTATTTTCTTGCCGGAATTAATGCCTTGATTCTGTTGATAAAGCTGGTGTTTGAGGAGGCTTCTTCTAATAAAAAAAATCAATCCCTTCAATGGTCAAAAAATAGTCAAACCTCAAAAATATCACTTTCTCCAGGTCTTTATAGTATCCAGACATAAGGCTATGCATGAACATAATATATTCACTTCTCTGAGATCTGCTATGTGTTAAGACTACACTTTGCCATAATAAGAAAAGGAGTACTTGTGGCACCTTAGAGACTAACCAATTTATTTGAGCATAAGCTTTTGTGAGCTACAGCTCACTTCATCAGATACATGCAGTGGAAAATACAGTGGGGAGACTTTGTATACACAGAGAACACGAAACAATGGGTGTTACCATACACACTGTAACGAGAGTGATCCGGTAAGGTGAGCTATTACCAGCGGGGGTGGGGGGGGACCTTTTGTAGTGATAATCAAGGTGGGCCATTTCCAGCAGTTGACAAGAATGTGAGAGGAACAGTGTGTGTGTGTGTGGGGGGGGGGGGAATAAACATGGGGAAATAGTTTTAATTTGTGTAATGACCCATCCACTCCCAGTCTTTATTCAAGCCCAAGTTAATTGTGTCCAGTTTACAAATTCCAATTCAGCAGTCGCTCGTTGGAGTCTGTTTTTGAAGTTGTTGAAGAATTGCCACTTTTTAGGTCTGTAATCGAGTGACCAAAGAGATTTGAAGTGTTCTCTGACTGGTTTTTGAATGTTATAATTCTTGATGTCTGATTTTGTGTCCATTTAGTCTTTTACATAGACTCTCCAGTTTGGCCAATGTACATGGCAGTGGTGAACGAGCCTCTGATAGCGTGGCTGATATGATTAGGCCCTATGATGGTGTCCCCTGAATAGATATGTGGACACAGTTGGCAATGGGCTTTGTTGCAAGGATAGGTTCCTGGGTTAGTGTGTTTGTTGTGTGGTGTGTGGTTGCTGGTGAGTATTTGCTTCAGGTTGGGGGGGCTGTCTGTAAGCACGGACTGGCCTGTCTCCCAAGATCTGTGAGAGTAATGGCTCATCCTTCAAGATAGGTTGTAGATTCTTGACGATGTGTCATTACACAAAGTAAAACTATTTCCCCATGTTTATTTTTTTTCCCCCCTACTGTTCCTCACACGTTCTTGTGAACTGCTGGAAATGGCCCACCTTGATTATCACTAGAAAAGGGCTTGTTTGATTGTTTCCCACTCTCCTGCTGGTAATAGCTCACCGTACCTGATCACTCTCTTTACAGTGTGTATGGTAACGCCCATTGTTTCATATTCTGTATATATAAAATCTCCCCACTGTATTTTCTACTGCATACATCCGATGAAGTGAGCTGTAGCTCACGAAAGGTTATGCTCAAATGAATTTGTTAATCTCTAAGGTGCCACAAGTACTCCTTTTCTTTTTGCAAATACAGACTAACACAGCTGTTACTCTGAAACTTTGCCATAATGTGCATGTCAGAGTCCTTCATCTCAGTCATCCATAAATCCAAGATAAATCTGTCATTTAATTTAAATAACAGGAACTTTGAACACACGGAGGCTACATGGGTGCAACAGTGAGCATATTTTGGCCCTCTGGACCAATATAAACAGCCCAAACCTTCACATAGTGCATGACACTCTTATTCGGATTTTTATAATTTACTAGTAATCATATTCTATTCAGAATAATTAGTGCAAACACTTAAATTACACGGTTTGGTATCCTCACAAGGTAACATACAGCTATGCTACCAGGAAGGTGATAAGGACAAACTATTTTAGATTCCTTTTCATAAGAGGACTGAACTTGTATCCCAAACTATTAAATATTAACAATTAATGCAGACTTTTTTTTTAAGCAAATTATCTTCCTAGGCTTAGACTATCAGTTGAATTCAAGCTTAAAGTTTTAGTGGCAGTGGTTGGGTGAAGGAGAGAAATGAAGAGGTTTGCATTGCTACTGCCTTAGCTGTGTTTACTCTGTAGCTAAACAGTTGCCTTCAGCTCTCTAAGGCTGGTCTTCATTATCAGATCTTGTACTGGTGTAATTGTCAGTTGGAGGAGAAGGTGACTCTTTTTACCAATAATAAATCGAGGTTGTACTGTGGATGCAGTTTTACCAGTATAAAGGTGCCTTACCCAAGTATAGCTCATTTCCCTTTGCATGTAGAAATCTATACCAGTGTAGGCACCCTTATTCTGGTACAACAGCACTCACGCTAGAGGTGTTTTACCACTCTACTACCAGTGACATTAAAGCTGTGCAATGATAATAAGGAACAAAAGGGGGAGGGCAGCCCCATACTACCTATCTGGCACACTTTGCATGCAGTAAATTCACTCTTTATTTTAACCCACGAAAATTAACTTGTAGCTGTAAAGAAAATGTGACACAGAACAAAGTGAAGTGAGCTGTAGCTCACGAAAGCTCATGCTCAAATAAATTGGTTAGTCTCTAAGGTGCCACAAGTACTCCTTTTCTTTTTGCGAATACAGACTAACATGGCTGTTACTCTGAAACCTGTGCTCTTACTGTAGTTAAATAACCTTTTTCTCTCATATAAAGGCTTCAATATTACAAAAGCCAATGCAAACACTTTATAAATTCTTTGTCTTCGATGAACTGATTGAAGAAACTAATTTACACATTAAAGATTACAGGAGAAGCTAGGCAGCCCCAGACAGTAGAAAAAGAACTTCTTATGGACAGAATTTAGGCACCGCCTGCTGGCCAAACTTGTGTACAGAAAAGTGACTTGGAAGCAGTACAATACATTTAATTTTCTGAGTTAGTGTCCTGATCATAATTTTAATACAAGCAACGCATGCTGTCATTAAAAAAATACCTTTTCTCCGCCTCCACCTTAAGTTGCAGCAAACTGTCATAGAAATACTTATGAAGTGTGGTGTGTTTGTTTGTTTTGCAGTAGAGGAAGACTATAAATAGGAAACCTTGGAGACTGCCTGGATGAAATCAGTAGCTGAACCATCCACAGATAAAAGGTATCCACTGCAAGGGCTAGGTCTCAAGGAGTGTATGCTATCCCAATCCAAATCGATTGGTACTGCCTATCCTACTGGGACCAAGAGAAGAAGACAAACTTATTTCTAGTGGTGAGCGTTCCTTTTTCTGATGAAGAGGGGTTGGTAGGAGACCGTGGACCTGCCACCCTAGTCTAGCTGTAAGATGCTCGAGGGACGTATATACTTTGAAATGCACATCTTGCAAGAAGGGCTGAGACCACACAAACACACACACGCATCATGAGACAGTTGGAAGGAAGTGTGTGGGGTCTATGTATGGGTACGTTGTTTACAGTTCCTCTTGTAGCAGCAACAAGTTTGGCAGGTTTGGTGAGAAACACCAAAAGGCTATCCTATACTAGTGACTTGCTTATGAGAAATATTCACAACCAGTTTAAGTATTGCTTGTAGATGTTCTCTCTCAAATGTCTCTGAAGTGTAACTTTGTGTAATAAATCTTTGTCCTGAGAGGATTAAACCTGGGCCTGTGCTTCAATAGAAGAATAGATTAAAATGCAGGAAAGTGGAAGTAATCCCATTATCTCAGTAAACATAGGTAGGCACACATTAAGAAAAACCTCCCAAACTGGTTACCATCTGTCTCTGTAGACTAACTCCCTTTTACTCCATGAATAGGCCTATAGAAAGAATCTGGTCCAGTATGTCTGATAACTTTGTATGTATTCAATGTTTGTTGTAGCCATGTTGGTCCCAGGATAACTCAAGTGACCTGAAGAAGAGCTCTGGGTAAGCTCAAATGCTTCTCGCTCTTTCACCCACAGAACTTGGTCCTATACAAAATATTAAAATACCCACCTTATCTCTCTGATAACTCATGACAACCTGCAGTTGGAAAAACGTTTTGGGCCAAATGCATTATAGCCCATCCAGTGAATAGGGCACTAGACAGGGTGTTGGGCCATGTGGGTTCTAGTCCTGTTGCTCACTGACCTGCTGTATGATCTGGGGGAAATCATTCCACCTCTTGGTATCTCCTGTTTCTCCTCTTGCTCTCTTGCCTGCCAACTGTCTGGGGCAAGGATTGTCTCTAGGCGTTTGTATAGTGCCTGGCACAATGGGGTCTGTCTTACTGTTAAAGCCTCTCGGTGCTATTGTAATACAAATTAAGGTGAAGATGGAAAATAAACTTAGTCCAAGAGAATTGTTCTGGAAAACTTAAAATTCAGTTCAGGGAGTGTGGTGGTATCTGAACACTGGGGACCAAAATTAGGAAAAATGTCATGCACCTCTAGAAACAATTTCATATATAGTATCTGGCTCCCAGGGGGCAAGTAACAAACAAGTTGCATAAAACCAATTTATCATTCTGTTGTGTTAAATGTTCCACCTACTTAGTTACTTTTACTGAAAACTTACAGTACAAGCTATATTTCATATGCAATATTCAGGATAAATTATTCAAGGAACAATCACTGGGTGTTTTGGGATTTGGTAGTTACATAGGTATTTAACACAACTTTCTAAGACATGTTGTACCAGTGAAATTTGACACTTAAATTTAAAAAAAAAAAAAAAAAACCCTTAGGAACAAAGACTTATTTGCATGATACTCAGATTATTTGTAAAACCTTAATTTGCAGTCAAGTCCAGCGTGAGCAAAGACTATACTGAGCCTTGATCGATCAAAATGTCTGCCCTGACCCCAGGCAATCAGCAGCCACCTAACCACTGCTCCCAATAAGCTTCAGCTATGACTTAGGCCAGGTCCACACTAGAAATTTTTGCCACTCTAGTTATGGCACTGGGAGAGGAGTGTGTGTGGGTGGGGTATTTTCTTTCTATACTAGCAAAAGCTGAAATGTACAAGCTGTTATACCAGACAAGACAAAGACAAGATGGGTGAGATAATCTCTTATTGGGCTAACTTCTGCTGGTGAGAAACAAGCTTTTGAGATGCACAACCCACTTCTTCAGGTCTGGGGAAGGTACTCAGTGTCGCAGCTAAATACAAGATCAAAACAGATAGTTTAGCATAAGTAGTTTAAAACCCATGTAGTCCTAGGACAAAAAGGTAGATGGTTCTAATAAACCCATAGATCCATAGTGTAGACCGGCCCTAACATAGGCACTAGATCTACCTATGTCGCTCAGAGGTGTGAAAAATCCACACCTCTGACCGATGTAGTTATACCAATATAAACCTGTAAATAAGCAGTATGTCAGCAGGGAAGCTACTCTTGTGAACGTAGTTACCACCTCTTGGGGAGACAGTCTTCATTAAAATGTTACACTGGCCCAGCTGCACTGATGATTACATGTAAAATGCTGCTTTGCCTGAGACCATAGTTTTTAGAATCTAGCAAAGTTATTAATTTTAAGTTCCCAGGGTCACGTTTTTGAAAGCGTTGTGTGGGCTTCCTCTGAGGATGAGAACTGATAGGTAAGATATACAGCAATTGCTTTGCAAAAGTGTTCATCCCCAGGTGAAATGGTGTGTCTATTTTCCTGAGAGAGTTCATTTGAGAGTGTAGTGGTTGTCTTGTAGCCCCAACAACTGTAGGAGTGAATTTAGTGCACTGGATGAGGTAGACCACATGTTGTGATAGGCATGTGTAGGATCCATGAACCTTGAAAAATGTATTGTGGGAGGTGTCAATCATTGTGGCAGTGGAGATAGATCTTCAGGTTTTGCATCTGTTCTGGCAGGGTCTTTGAACTGGTGTGCCCTGGTCTGTGGGTAGCTTGCTTCTGATTTGGAGAGATTGGGGGCTGTTTGAAGGCCCAAAAGAGGGCTTTGGAAGGGGTTTCCATCAAGAATGGGTTATAGTTGTTACCCCATATGGATTCCAATTTAGGATGATAGGTGACAAATAGGGGTATGTAGTCAGAGCAGGTCTTGGTTCTGTATAGCAGCAGGTTCTATTGGGGTATTTGAGTGGCTCATTCCATGTCATGATCTACTTCTCTGGTGAAGCGTCCTTATTTGGGGAAGGCAGTTGTGAGTTTAAGGTATATCCCAGACTTTCTCCTTGGAGTGGATTTCTGTGGTATCTGAGTGTCTGGCTGTAGATAATAGATTTCTTGGTATGTTTGGGGTGGTTACTAGATCTATGAAGGTAGGTGTGGTGATCTGTGGGTTTCTTCTACATCTAATTGTCTGCAAGGTTTATTGTTGAAGTTGATCATGATGTCCAGAAAGTTGATGTTGGTGGAGGAGTATTTCAGAGAGTTTAATAGATGGGGGGTGGTAGCAATCTGAGGGAATTTGTCATCTGTCCAAAGGATGAAAATGTTGGTTTGTCAGTGCATTTGTTAAGAAATTCTTCTTTGAGGTGGCCCATGAAGAGGCTGGCATATTGTGGGAACAGCCCTGGGTACTAGGATGGCTCCAGGGTTTGGACAAAGTGTCTGTCTGTTTCTTGAATGTAAAATTGTTATGGGTAAGGATGAAATAGATGTGTTTGGGGTGGATATCTGAGGGTTGTCCATTGTCTTATAAATATTTGAGGCAGGCAGCTATGCTGTCAATGTGAGGGATGCTGGTGTATAGAGAGGTGACCACCTTGGTGGCAAGGGAGAACTCTGCATAGCTTGAAAGCTTGTCTCTCTCACCAGCAGAAGCTGGTCCAATAAGAGTGTCTCACCCACCTTCTCTAGTATCCTGGAACTGACTTGGCTACAACAACACTGTGTATACCAACATGAGTGCTTTTCTGCTATAATTTTTCACTTGCCGAACTGGTTATAAGCTAGACTGACCAACCTAGTCTAATGCAGATGTAGCCTTTGAGAGGGATGCTGTAAGCCTAAAAATAAGTTTTAGACAGCCGAGGATTATTCAGTCATTTTGCCTATTCATTACCCTTGATTTCAAGGACTGAACAGGCAGAACTGACAGCCAACCACAGTGCAGAACATTAGCTGATAGGCTAGGAAGCAGCTTTTAGATTTAACAACTGGCTTTATGGAAACCTTAAGTGTGCGTCTTTCCCTGCCACCGAGCATCCAATCAGACTCCTGATTCCCCCTCTCAGGTACAGCAATACCAGCCTACTACCTTCCTTAGGCTCCTGGCCTTTCCTCATCTCCTTGCACTATTACCAGTGTCTAGGCCAACCTCAATCCTGCTCAGTTTCCATGCCGATCTTCCCCCCTCCCCCACCCCCCTCAGCAATCGATGTGGACTAAGCTATGCCCACATATGGGAGGGTTATACTCCTTCATACAATTTTGCCCTTGGCTAAACACTTAAGTGCACGCACAAGGTGTATAAGAAGCAAGTAATATGTTAGGGAACTCACTGTTAGCCATATACAGATTTCTTTCCCCAGTGTCCTGTTGTATGGATGGATCATAATCAGTGGCATATGCCTCTGTACTTTCTTTGTGAAAGACTTAACAGTGCAGGCTCTACAGGAAACAGAGGAACAGGAAAATAGCTCAACATAATTTTAAATGGCAAGAGCCATGGCGGCCTCTGGCAATGTGTATATAATATACTATCATAAAAGGAAAGGAGTACTTGTGGCACCTTAGACTAACCAATTTATTTGAGCATAAGCTTTCATGAGCTACAGCTCACTTCATCAGATGCATACTGTGGAAAGTGTAGAAGATCTTATTATATACACACACAAAGCATGAAAAAATACCTCCTCCTACCCCACTCTCCTGCTGGTAATAGCTTATGTAAAGTGATCACTCTCCTTACAATGTGTATGATGATCAAGTTGGGCCATTTCCAGCACAAATCCAGGTTTTCTCACCCTCCCCTCCTCCCCCGCCCCCCCAAACTCACTCTCCTGCTATTACCAGCAGGAGAGTGGGGTGCGAGGAGGTATTTTTTCATGCTTTGTGTGTGTGTGTATATAATATCTTCTACACTTTCCACAGTATGCATAAGATGAAATGAGCTGTAGCTCACAAAAGCTTATGCTCAAATAAATTGGTTAGTCTCTAAGGTGCCCCAAGTACTCCTTTTCTTTTTGTGAATAGACTAACACGGCTGTTACTCTGAAACCTATCATAAAAGGGTAACTTTGTATAGCTTTTTTATAATCACTTACTGTAGTGAGTAAATTACATATTGTTGCGCTATGGTGAGGAATACCTCCATTACAAAGGTGGACACATGCGCATGCGAGCACACCCACCCACCCACAGAGGGCTATGAAAATGCCCGACAATTGTAGGTAATTACTAATTGTAGTTCAAACAATGAAAGTTGAAATACCATCTAGCTATGAAGCTCTAAACTGTGATAACTGTTTTTTTTAAACTTTTCCCAAAACTGTTAAACAGTTCTTACAACTATTGGGGGGGGGGACACTGCTTTTTAAATAAATAAACCAACCACCATTTATCGCCAGAGCCACTTTCTAACTGAAGAAATTGTGTGCCAAAACCAGTGCTTAATATAAGGCCGGTCTAATAAGAGTGGTTATGGGTTAGTCACATTCTGTGTTGCTAAAAAATCTCTTCCTGACGGCTTGACCTTAAAACAAGTTTTCACATTATCATGGCACATATGAAGCCCCATGTATGTTTTGTGGCTTTGACTGTAGGGGAAGCAAAAACTAAAACCGAACTATTCTTAGCAGAGCATACCATGCGCAATAGTAGCTGAGCAGCAGAACTATGGTAATAAATATGCTGGCAATTCTTCAAAACTATTTCATTTGGTGGGTTTTTTTTTGGGGGGGGGGGGGCAGCACAGCGCATGGTGCAGTATGAAAAACAACTGAAGATCAGATCCTCTGCTGTAAGTCAGCCCAGCCACCTTAAAGTCAATGCTGCACTAACAGGGGATCTGGCTCTCAGAACTGGAATGGACTGGACCTTTCTCTATTATTCCACTGTTGCTGTTACAATGTAAAATAAGGTAGAGATTGTCCATATCACTTTAAGTAGACAAAAATGCACACTAAGGGTCTGATTCTCTACTGATTTGCACCTTGTGGAGCGTTCACATGTAACACAATGTGCCTGGTGGTGCAGAGAGCATTGAACTTGACCTTTGGATCTGAAAGCATGGGTCAATATGATTGGAGATAAGACCCCCTTATCTTAGCTCAAAGGTGGAAGCTGTCTCAATTCCACCCACTGGGAGGGAGGGGCAGATTCAAACCATATGTAGGGAACACATGCTTAATTGGTATGAAATGCTACCATGTACTCTAGTAACCACTTTATACATGTGTACATAACTACACTATGGAGAAGGCAATGGAGAATCCACCCTCAAGTTTAACTTACAACCCAAAAACAATATTTATCCACTACATGTGACTTAACATTTTACAAAGTTGAAGCAACTGATGACTCAGTATTGATGAGACAATTCAAGCTTTATAAAATTTATAAAGAACCTTAGGCAAAAACTAGCTAGAGCACTCTACGGTTCTATGAGCCAGCTGACTTTAATGAAGGATAGTTCAAAATGACAAACACATTTTTTCTCTCTGATTATGCATGTCAATATGGACTAACAGTTTCCAGTAGTTGAAGAAAGGATACTCCTCAGCCAAGAAGCACTGATATAGAAAACTCTAGGTCACATACCAAGATTATATTCTGAGCAAACTAAACAAATTGGCTGATTTCAGATCTTAAACTATGTGCCAAACCATCCTTTAAGAGTACCTAACTATGCTAGAACAAGTCCATTTGAAGCCTTAAAAGTCAATAAAAACATTTAAATCAACATGGAACTGTACTGGAAGCCACTGTGAAGTTCATAAAAATAGAATATGCTGTGAACCTGGAGGATGCACACTATGGCCTTCTGAATTTGCTGTCCCTGAGTTTAAGGGCCTGCTATTTTGTCATTGGCTTTAATGGGAGTGGGATTAGGCCCACATACTCCAGAAAATTTCAAAAATCAAGGCTTAAAATGAGTATTATGGGGTAAATCAAGATAATTCCTATTCATCTTAATAGCATTACATAAATGCTATAAAGCTATCCTGTTAGCCAATGGATCAAATGAACCTAAAGAGATTGCAGCACAAATGACTATGAAATTTTAGTATAGTAGAACCTCAGTTAGAAACACCTCAGGAATGGAGGTTATTTGTAACTCAATGTTTGTAACTGAACAAAACATTACAGTTCTTTCAAAAGTTTACAATGGATCATTGATTTAATACAGCTCTGAAACTTTACAATGCAGAAGAAAAATGCTGCTTTCAACCATCTTAATTTAAATGAAACAAGTACAGAAATTGTTTCTTTACCATGTCACATCTTTTCAACTTTCCCTTTATTTTATTAGTAGTTAACGTTTAACACAGTACTGTATTTGCTTTTTTGTCTTTTCTGTTGCTTGATTATATGCTTCCAGTTCCAAATGAGGGGTGTGATTGACTAGTCAATACATAACTCTGAGGTTCTAGTGTAACTTTACAGTACTCCAGTTCCCACTGCTCCTTACTTATATACACCTGCCTTCTTACTAGCATGTAGTTAACCCTACTGCACATATAATTCCAGTTCAAATCCAAGCAAAGCTGATTGTGACTAAGTGTTTCATTATCTAATGGCTGCTATGTGGCCTATTTAAACTGAGCTGGTGTTGAGGCCATCTTGTAGGTAGTTTGTATACCTAGTGCAATCGGCAGCCTCAGGCAAGAACTCAGAGGCTCATTGAAGGCCTTGAGGCTCAGAATTAGTACAGCAGAAACAGTGTGATGAAACCTGCACTGTGAGCTGACTAGGACATGGGCAATCTAGCCGAGTGGCCAGAGTGGGCCTGCTGGTCAGAGCAGGCATCAGTCTAGAGCCAAGGATCCTGCCGGAGGGCAGGAACTAGATGCTAGAGCAGATAGTCATGCTGGACACTGTAGTCAGAAGCCAGAGGTCAAATTAGAGGACAGGAACTGGAACAAGCAAGGGAGCAAGCAAGGAGGAGTTCAAGGTAGGGGTAGCCACTGTGGGGGGCAGGAGCACTGAGAAGACAGCAAGCTGCTGCTAGCTTATGAGCTGGCCTATTTCAGAGTAATAGCCGTGTTAGTCTGTATTCGCAAAAAGAAAAGGAGTACTTGTGGCACCTTAGAGACTAACCAATTTATTTGAGCATAAGCTTTCATGAGCTACAGCTCACTTCATCACTACAGCCAGTCAGGTGGTATGGCTAATCAGGCTGCCTGTACTGATGAAGCTACCTGGAGACTACCTCTCCTGAAGGCCCTGATCCCTGTTGGTCTTTAGCATTGTCAGACTGGTGGCTAAATCCAGAGACTTCCTATTCAACCCCTGGGATGCTTCCTGGTGGCAGGGGCATGTGTGAGGGGGAACAAGCAGGGGCCTGGGCCCTCCCAATTAGTGGGAGCACAAACTCCTCCAGGGCAGGGAGCTTCTCGGGCTGTGGGGGGCACAGAAAGTGCCCCTCCAAAAGCAGCCAATTTTTATTCCTGTGCACACCCCTGCCTGGTGGTGCCCAGAGTTGTGAAGCAGCTCGCTACCCCCTGCCCTTAGCAGGAGGAAGCCAGGTCTGTGGCTGCTTAGGTCAATTTCCCAACTCTACCAGCCATGGGCAACACAAGTACTCCCCTCTCAACCTCGCAGCCCTGCTTTTACTTTATGCATTAGCAATTGACATACCCCAACCCTTGAGCCCTCGGAGTGTCTCCTTGGAGCCTCCTGCCCCTCATCCACTGGACACTTGCAGTACTCACAGATTTGCTGCTTCCAAAGAAACAGCACTGGCCAGTTTACCAGTTCCACTAGCTTACCAGCTCACTGCTCTGCTTAATACACAGCACTTAGATATTTTTGTTGTGAAATCAAGTGCAAGTTAACAAAACAGATGCAAGTAGAAGTACTGGAAATGGTTATAGATAAAACAAAATCATTACATGAATTCTAGAGCCTAGACTTAATGAACAGGATATTTCTGAATCCCAAATTCCCTGCAGTGCTTCACAGCCAGGTAAACTGTGACCCTCCGTTCATGAGACAAGCACACTGTCAGCTGCCTCCTAGATGAAGGATTCTGTGTGTTTTCTTGTACCCCTAGATATACTAGAACAATATTTTGTCTTTACTCATGAACAGGACACCACCTGGCTGCCTGTGACCTGCACTTCTGTCAGGTTTTATTTTTTCCCTTCGTTCTTTGTCCTGTGTAATCCACTGATTTCTAAATTCAGTGGCTCTTCCCTCATCTGAGGGAGTGGGCCTTATTTTGCTTTGGTGGGCTCCACCCACTAATATTCGTTATCCAATAAGCTGGTAGCTTTCACCAGCACTAAGGACTTTTCAGTCAAAAACTTGCATGAGATGCAGATACCTGAATTTTTTTTTCTTGGCTATAGTTTCCCATACTACAATAGTTTCTCTTAATTTAGTTTTTGGGAATTTTCACCTGGACGTTTCTCAGCCATTACAGATAACACTGCTCTTCTCACTTTCCATTCTCTGACTAGATTTTAAAGGCAGAAGGGACCATTATAGTCATCTAGTGTGATCACCTGTATAATGCAGGCCAAAGAACCTCACCTGCATCAAGCTCAGGACTTCTATTTGAGAGAGAGCATGTTTGTGTTTGTTTTTAAAAAGACATCTAGTCTTGATTTAAACTGCAGTTGGTGAACCAAATCTGTCCCTAGGTAAGCTGCGCCAATGATTTAATTACCCTCACTTTTTAAAAAACAAGCTACATGTTTTTCTGAATTTGCCTGGCTTCAGCTTCCCTCCAATCATTGGCTCTTATGCCTTTTTCTGCAAGATTCTGCTATCTTATGTTACATGTACCCCATTATGGAGTACACAATCCTAAACAAAATGTTCAGTGTTAAATGTCATATTGTTTTATTTTGAAATTTTACCACAAAAGCTTGTTAACCGTTTTCTCACTTTAAAAATTTCTGACCAATCACTTTGGCCAGAAAATTATGTGGTTGAAAAACTTCTACAAATTTATACTTTTTACTTCTAGATTAAATTGAGTTGACACTGAAAGATAAGCAAAGCTAGTAGACTTTTTCAGTAGGTTTCACATTGAAAATGTGGTTCAAGATTAGCTAGATGAATCAAGATTTACGGTTTTTCTCTCTTCAAATTAAAGTTTGAATTTTTCATTTGAACACAGCTCTATGCTGCCAGCTACTACAGATTTTTTTTTCAAAGCCTGAGCATTCTTTTTCCCCACTAGTGCAGAAAACTTATCCTCAAGCTTCAATATGTTTGTATTGGAACCTTAAAGAAAACTGATCTATTCAGATTATAGAATATAACTGCCAAGTATGTGTGAATAGTCAGAATTTTTCCTTTTTTAAAAAAACTTCAGTTAAGTGGTTATCAACATTTGAATGAAAATATCTAAATTCATCCTTCAACTCTGTTAAACGTTGGAGTAGTTTTTCCCTCAGGACAGCCAACAAACTTATGTATGAAGAGAATCATGGTCAGATGGTTTCCTTGGAGAGAGCTAAGACCAAATGAGATTTTAAAGGTTGTGCTTTTGATACAGTTCACAATACCGAGCATTTCTGTAAAACTATGAATATCTGATCTAATGACTCTCTGCAGCTTTCACATCTTTGTATGACACAAAGAGTAAAAGAAACCTACAAGAGACTTCCTATTTATGTTTGGTACCTTGAAACACATTATATGATGGGAACAGGTAGTAAAAAGGTTCTTGCCAGCACTTCTGTGACACTTTTTACAAGCCATTCACATGCTGTGGTAGCCTTGAGCTAATTTCTGATAATAGCACTAAAATATGCAGCAAAATGGATGTATTGTGAGAAACAGCGGGGTGCAAGTCATACTGTTTGAGATTCAATGCCAATATGCATATTTTAGTTAGTATAATTTGAGAATAATTGTACATTTATACATGCAGTGTAATTCAGTATTTGCCTAATAGAGATTGTCAGTAGTAAAGATTTTAACATGTTTCATTGCTTTCTCCCCAATCAGGATTTACTCTCTCCATCAAGACTACTCTCTAGTTTGACAACCACTGACCTAGCTGATATGACTCTCTACATACTCCTAGGTGTAAATGACTTTCCGTGGAACTCATTTCTCTGCTGTGGTGACAGGTTTCAGAGGGGTAGCCGTGTTGTTCTGTATCAGCAAAAACAATGAGGAGCCTTGTGGCACCTTAGAGACTAACAAATTTATTTGAGCATAAGCTTTCGTGGGCTAAAACCCACTTCATCAGATGCATGGAGTGAAATATACAGTAGGTAGGTATATGTGTGTATATATATTCCAGTACATGAAAAGATGCGAGTTGCCTTACCAAGTGGGGGTGGGGGGGGGGTCAGTGCTAACAGGGCCAATTCAATCAAGGTGGAAGAGGACTAGTCCCAACAGTGGACAAGAAGGGGTGAACATCAACAGAGAGGAAATTACTTTTTTGTAGTGCTAATAAGGCCAATTCAATCAGGGTGGATGTTGCCCATTTCCAACACCCTCTGTTGATACTCACCCCTTCTTGTCAACTGTTGGGAGACTGTGACTGGCTATTTTGAGGAGAGCAGGAACTACTTACCTGGCACTCCCCCCGTGAAACTAAGTGGGCAAGAAGTGAATTGAGAGGGGCTGTTAGGAGTGAGAGGAGTCCTCTTGCTCTGCTCCCCACCCCCAACTCACCAACCAGGGTAGCTGACTGCACACAAGGGGGAATGAGCTGCTTCACAAAAGGGAGAGAACTAGTAACTTACACCTCTTTCCAGAACAAGAGGGGAGCAGGAGATGTGCTGAGTCGAGTCTGATATGAAGTGAATAGTACAGGAATGCTTTGGCAAACGTGTATTAAAAAATGATTGGAGCTAACACTGTTACAAGGAACTCAACAATTCTCAAACTGAGTTGAGTCAATTTTCCATGTGTAAACCATTTTTTCCCACCCAGTTAAATAAGTGAATACAGTTGTTTTTTTTTTTTCTTTCTGTGATGACAAAGGAATCGTACACTTAGCATATCAGGAATTTAAATATAAACTGCTCATAGACAAATTGTGATCGGAAACACAACTCAGTAACCTTACTTGCAAAGAATAGTCGACCATTATAAGGAATATTGAGAACAGAAGTAACTGTGCGTGATCCTAAGCATGAAAAATTTAAACTTTCAATTAAATAACATTCCCTTTGAATGTTGTCTGTTATTTTCAAGTGACCATTATCTTAGATGTAGAAGGCAGAGTCAGAGTGCCCAGGATTCAGCTGGAGAATGCAAAATGTTCACAGGGTCTGTACATTGCAGCTGGACCCAGCCTCAAAGGATGTGCAATTAGGTATTTAAGTGTAAATGTCATTCACACAGCTCACTTTCTTTCACTACAAAGCCAGAGGCCTTGACTTGCTTTACAGTGAATACAACCATTGGTAAGGAACGTTTCTTTCAGGGAACAGAATTTACAATATTTCTACATACTTTGTCAGAGTCTGCAGCCTTGGGTGGTTTGTGGCAGGGAATGTGAATAACCTGTTACTACTTTAGAAAGCTTTTGACAAGCTTTTGATTCTAACAATCAGTTTAGATTTTCAAGGCCACATCTATGAGGAAAAGGGCTAGAAACATACTCTTTTTAACCAAAAGCTGAGATGACCATTGATATTAAACCATGGCTGCTGCCTTTGAGGACCCCAAATGATGACCTTCCAAATGGAACTGGAGAGTTGCAAGATACTTAAGCAATTTGACTGAGTTGTTCTGTGGTTGGTGAATAGTCAGTATAATGTAAGGAGCCTGGAACAAGAGGTATGGGAGTGTTAGAAGGCAACAGTTGAATTCTTACAGAACTATTAGAGATACTGCTTAACTCAGTTGGCTGTATGTGATCTGCTTAAGAGCTGTGTAGTCACATATTCTTTCTTAACTAATGAAGAAACATTGAAAATGCCATACTGAATAAGAGGCCAACAGGCTGCTTTCATGCACAATAGTTTTATACCTGGTATTTCAAGGAAAGATGAAAAAATGTATAATGCACTTAATTCTTGGGAAAAGTTGTCCCTTTCTCTAGTTGATCAGAATCTCCACCCTCCCCACCACCTAAATATGAGGACTGATAATTCTTGTAATGTTGAATCAGATATTATGAATGCAGGTACTAGTATTCAAATAATTGTCAGATCTCTTGGTTGTTTTTTAACCTAATATAACTACAAACCTCAGTAAGAAACTCTAGTACTGAGTTGCACACATTTTCTGTGTAGAAAAATATTAAATGCATTGCCTTTTGGCCTCAACTGTCTTCAACTTTTCTTCTGCATTTTCTTCAGTTTTTAGCCCAGATCCTAGGAAGAAGACAAGATTTGAAAAGAGCATGCCATGTAAATGCAATAATGGTCAGTTTTATATTTTGAAAAATGAAGAAATGCCCGTGTCTCCATGTGGGAGTTGGGGTTATATATCCTGTATTTTTTTTCAGTCTCTTTATTCTTAAACAAAACCCAGAGATTCTGCCCTGGTAGGAACCAGACACCAGATGGAGTCTATGTCTACACTTAATGCTACAGCAGCATAGATGTAGCACCTCAGTGTATACGCTCATCTTGACAGGAGGGTGAAAAACATAGCTGGGTCAATCTAACTTTTCAGTGTAGATCAGTCCTTTAACCCAGAACTGAAACCTACATGGTAATTAAACTGCCTAAATTAATACACATACTGTACCTACAACTATTTGTTGTTTTTTTAAAAAAAAAAACTAGGAAATCAACAGACAAAAGCCTTTAATATAGAATTACGGTTGCCTGGCACTATATCATGCACTTCCAGAATGTCAAATTCAGTTGAAGTCAAACCTCTGACAGCTAGGAAATACATAGTTAAGGTACATGCCCACACAACCTTAATTCTTCCCTCTTTAAGCCATGTCCTAATATACTCGGACTCTGCCCTTGCGGATCGTGTACATCACTTAGGACAAATGACCACCCTAGGTCAGAGTATAAGCTGTTGTTTAGGTGAGCTGTAGTGAACGGAAGCTACCTATGCTCAAACACTTAATCTGATCCATAGAAACAAAATCACACCTGCTGAACTTTATAACCCCTCCAGCCTTATGCACAGGATGCTATCTAACAGTATACTTTCACTTACCCATTGTTAAACCTACTCTCATATCCTCTCTCTGCTGACAATCCTCAGGGCAAGAAGATCCCAGTGCACTTACTGACACAACCTAACATGCACCACCTTCCCTTGATTATGCATATTGGGGTGGGGGAGGATAGGGAGCAGGGCTCAGGACTGCTCAGTTCTCCTATCATAATCACACCTCTGTCAGGTTGTTCCAGCTAATTCTTCCATTTAGTACAGCTACACCTAACACAGAGAACACAACTGAAGTGCATGCAGATAATACCCCATAGCTATTGCCAGCTCCAGGAGGGCACAGTAAAGGCTGCATTGGCATGTACCTTAATTGTGTATTTCCTGGTTTTCAGAGGCTTGCATTTAGCTGAACTTTATATTCTAGAAGGGTATAATATACAGAAGGGCAACCTTACCTCTGTATTAACTAAGTTTGTGTCACTGAATTTATACAATGGTTATTACCCGGCATTCCACAAAATATCCTGATTTAAAAATTTACGGAAAGCTATTAATTAGTCTGAGAAATCTTTATTTTTAAAGAGCAGTTCATTTGACTTTTTAGATTGTTATAGATTTGTATGCTGTAAGAAAACAGCATGAAGAATCAGGGCCTTCATCTGCACTACCGTGACCGTTTTTTCCCTTCCAGATTATTTTAAAATTACCAGCTTCAAGAATCCTATGGATGACTGTGGGAGTTACACAGACACAGTGCTTACACAATGAGGTTTTGAATTACATGTTTTATGCATTCAATTATTGAATTCAGCTACTCATTGCTTAAACTACCCTCTGTTTTATTCTCTTATTATCCCCTAAAACAGCTGGACCACAATCAGCTGTGTTTCAGGAAGTTGTCATCATTTGCTGCTTCCATTCATGTCAATGCTTGTGCTGATGATAGAATGTCACAATGTCCTGTGCCCATCTCCAGTATGAGACACTATATTGACCCCCCCCCCCATCAGTCATCAGCAGGGTTTAAACCCAGAGCCTCTAGAATCACAGAAAAGACTTCTGCCGCTTGAGCTAACAGAATAACTGATAGCAGCTAGCAGCAGTTATCCTCTGTGTGGACCAGCCACTAAAGGTGATGCAACAAGGAATTTACTAAGTACACAACTATTGCTGCTTCTGCCTAGCAAGAAGTTTGGGAATTTGTATTTCTGGGTTTATGCCTGCCTTCTAGGGCCATGGTGTGAGGCTCTGTAAGAGCTGTGAAGTGAACAAACTTATCCACACAAGACAGTGGAATTGCTGAGACTAGAATTCATGGTATCCTGGCTCAAGTCCAACACAATTTTCCTTATTCCAAAGGATATGATGGCTGGACCTTAAGAAAGCTCTTCTTGGTGCTTAATCCTTGTAGCTGCTCTTTTAAAATCTAGCAAAAGCCTGAGTTCATAGATGTATTTTCTTTTTTTTTTTTAAATAAAATTTTACCTTTTTAAGAACAGAATTAGAGTTTTGTGTTAAGAGGTTTGTGCACATGTTGTTAAATTAGCTGGTGGCAATAGCGGATTTCCTTTTTCTATTTTCTTTCAGCTTTTCCCCGGAGGCGAGGGGCAGGCAGTGAAAGCGCTTAAGGATACCCCACAGGAAGGAATTCCCAAGTGCACCTTCCTGGGCTCTTAAAGGGGTTTTGCGCTTGGGTGGTAGCAGCATCTACCAATCCAAGGTCTGAGAAAAGTTGTAACCTTGGGAATAAGCCTGGAGGGGCAAGTATTAATTTTTAGAGTCCTTGTGGGGCCCCCACTTTCTGCACTAGAAGTGCCAGAGTGGGGATTAGCCTTGCTAATACATCTGAAGAACACTGACAACACAAAAGCACTTTACACCTTGGGACAGTTGGACCATGACAGTCAACACACAAGGACTTGGGGTTTTTTGTTTCGTTTTCCCCCCCGAACATGTCACCTCCATCATTAGTTTTAGTTTGTGCAATGTCGTCTAAAAATCTTAGTTATCGAATTGGATTTAATCATTTGGTTCTTGCAGATACTAGTGAGTTGGGATGGTAATAAACAAGTATATGTCCTGAAGGGTGAGAAGAAAAACCAAGTTGGAAACTTTTTAGATTGAAGGAGACAAATTGAATGTGGTAAGAGTTGATTTGCAGGGATACAGCATAGCAAACAGTTACAAGGTTTGATGGGGTTTTTGTTCCAGGTTTACCATCATCTTTCTTGCATAGCTGCTAAATGCTAATAACGCCTTTCATTACACTCACCGGCCTTAATTTATCTCCACCTTCCTCCCTGTTAAGCCACACATCTTCAGTGGATTTTGCTTCAGTCCACTGCACTGCAGCCATTAACTCTTCCCATTTAATAGTACCTCAGATTAATTAAGGTTCTGAAATAAACACTTAACAATAAACCACAGTATTCACCTGATGGAAAAAGTTTCTATAGGAAAATGTTTGCTTATTCCACAAAACAAAACTCTAGCTAGAATTATGCAATAATCCAGATCATAAAATAATTGCAAGATTTCTCAGGGGAACCTAGCAAACACTCAACAAGCTAATGGCAATATAGCTATTTTTAAAAAAAAAAAAACAAACAAACAAAAAACAAAACACGACTGAACAGCTGACTTAATAAAGTGGGATCCAAAGAGAAATGTGCAGTGAGGCTGAGAGGCCATATAGGCCTGTAAAGACAATAAGGCAGTCAGTGACGTTTAGAAAAAATAAATGAGTTTACATAACACTGGACTCCTGGAAAGACAGTCCTAGGCAGGGAAACATTGGGCCCTCAGGACTTTTGATACCTTCTGAAATAAGCAGCAGCACACTGTATATTTATGTTACCAGATTTGGGTCTAGATAGATAATTTGTACAATATGAATTTCTCCACACTGGAACTGGAGTGTTGGCTATAATACAGACATCTAAATTAACTAATCCTTACTTGATTAAAGTGCATTGATATTCTCTTATTTAGCATTTCCCCTTTTTCACTTTGTCTTGTTAGAATTAATTCTATGCAATTACATAAACTTACCAGAAGCTATATGTTTACACTGTAGAAGCTTGTGATAGGCATCCTACACTGCCTTAACCTGGTATAATTGGAAGGTCAATAACCTATGTGTGTATCTATAATATACAACATCCCAATCAGCTGACAGGCAGACTCTTATTACACTATTACAATATCAATTACACTGACAAGTTCTAATTATTGGCACCAGGCTTCAAGTTGAAACCCCTTGGAGGACCTAATGGACATGCTGTCCTGGGAGGCAACAGCTTGGGAGGGGGAAAGCCATCAGCTGCTGAAACACTATTGTAGTTGTTTCCTAATAATTACTGTTTTTAGTTATAACCTCTTTTTTGTAATTCCCTTGTTGTTTCAGTGCCTCTAATCAACAATAGGATGTTTTAATAATAAAGTGTTTGAAATTCCACCACTACAGAGAAATTTCAATGCATTTATATTTTCATACGTTACTTTTTAAATTTTAATGCAAGTGTCAAAATCTAATTACTGAAGCAAAACCCTTTTTTAATGTGGTGGCTTAGCTGGTCTTTCAGTGTTTTGTTGGTTGGTTGGTTGGTTGGTTGGGGTTTTTTTGAGGGTAGCAGCTAAATATAGGAAATGTAGCTTGCAACACTATATACTTACCAATTGTTTTAATACTGTAGGATTTGAATGTGTGAATACCAGACAGGGATTTCCCTCCCACCTCTCCCCTGCAGTTTTGTGAACTAGTTACATGCAGTGTTGCCAATTTAGTGATTGATTGGAAATTTGAATTGAAATTGAAACATTAATACACACTTTAAAAGCATATACACATATGTTATGATACACTGTATCTGAAAAGGTATAATAGATTTGAAAAGTATGAACATAGACTAGCTTCCTTATACAGCTGCTGTTTTTTATGTCAATGACACTGCATTCATTTTGGTTATGTTGGCCAACCTAATGATTTCAAATTATGATTTGTAAACAAAGTCTAAATGAACTCTCCCTGACAGCTAGTGATGAGCTGGTGGGAAAGGCTTCAGGACCAGATTGTATTTACATTCACACCTGTCATAAATATAAAGGGAAGGGTAAACCCCTTTGAAATCCCTCCTGGCCAGGGGAAAGCTCCTCTCACCTGTAAAGGGTTAAGAAGCTAAAGGTAACCTCGCTGGCACCTGACCAAAATGACCAATGAGGAGACAAGTTACTTTCAAAAGCTGGGAGGAGGGAGAGAAACAAAGGGTCTGTGTGTCTGTCTATAGTCTGTCTTTGTCGGGGATAGACCAGGAATGGAGTCTTAGAACTTTTAGTAAGTAATCTAGCTAGGTACATGTTAGATTATGATTTCTTTAAATGGCTAAGAAAAGAACTGTACTGAATAGAATAACTATTTCTGTCTGTGTATCTTTTTTGTAACTTAAGGTTTTACCTAGAGGGGTTCTCTATGTTTTTGAATCTAATTACCCTGTAAGATATCTACCATCCTGATTTTACAGGGGGGATTTCTTTATTTCTATTTACTTCTATTTTTATTAAAAGTCTTCTTGTACAAAAACTGAATGCTTTTTCATTGTTCTCAGATCCAAGGGTTTGGGTCTGTGATCACCTATGCACATTGGTGTGGCTTTTTATCCAGCATTTCCCAGAAAAGGGGGGGTGCAAGTGTTGGGAGGATTGTTCATTGTTCTTAAGATCCAAGGGTCTGCGTCTGTAGTCACCTAGGCAAATTGGTGAGGCTTTTTACCAAACCTTGTCCAGGAAGTGGGGTGCAAGGTTTTGGGAAGTATTTTGGGGGGAAAGACGCATCCAAACAGCTCTTCCCCAGTAACCAGTATTAGTTTGGTGGTGGTAACGGCCAATCCAAGGACAAAGGGTGGAATATTTTGTACCTTGGGGAAGTTTTGACCTAAGCTGGTAAAGATAAGCTTAGGAGGTTTTTCATGCAGGTCCCCACATCTGTACCCTAGAGTTCAGAGTGGGGGAGGAACCTTGACAACACCTAATCTACCTAAGTATCTAGCAAATAGAGCTGTGTTGCCCAAGTGATAGATTCATCTCTTGCTACTCCCAGTCACAACAGCTACAGTTGAGCGTTCTTTTTCATCATTGAAAAGAATTGTGTTTTGAAAGAAGTTGCCTTCTGCTTGATCATGTGAATGAACTAATGAGCATATCAGTTGAAGGAATGGAAGTACCGGACACATGAGAAGCCACCAAAGATGAAGGTATTGCATTCAAGAAGTTCATTAACAGAGTTGTGCAAATTTATAACAAGAAACCAAGAAGCCTTTCATAGAAGGCTTGAGTAGCCAACTTTAATTTTGTGTGATGATTTTAAAATCTAATGGTCATGAAACAACATTTTTCAGTATGGTGCCATAAAGCCCACCTTCACGGTCTCACCCCTTATCAGCCCTGACCTCCCCCTCCTCCTGCCCCGTAAATTTGATTACCCTCCCCCGCATTTCAATTCCTGGGGAAAACACTGACCAGGTGTGCCGTCAAGTATTTAAGAAAAAGTAAGCTGACCAGAAAACCCAGACAGGTTTATATCGTGCAGTTAATCTGTTTTTTTGCTTCATTTAAGATGCTACGGAATGCCAACTTGATACTGCCAGGTAAATGCATTTCTGTGCATTTTTAATGACAAACATCCTGTAACAAATAAGCAAGCAGTTATGCATATTATTTCTTTCTTGACTTTGATGCCCTTCTCTCTTACAGCGCACTCTGCCCTGCTAGTACTCCTTCTGGCTTATCCCTAATGTGCACTTGCCTCACTTTTGTTCTCCGACCATGAAGTCTCTTTGGCAGAAGGCTAGTGATCACATTAACTTCCCCTATTACACATTTACTCTTCATTCTTTCAGTTCTTTTATCTTCTTTGCTAAAAAGCTCTACCTCTCCCCCATTCCATTACTCCTGGGGGAATTCTGTGCCGCTCCACCGGTGCAGAATTCCCTCCTGCCCACCACCACAGAAAATACATTCTGCTGGAAAGGCTGTGCAATTACATCTTTTGCCTACAGGGGCCTGCTGTGGTGCCAGAAGAGAGGGCTGCCAGCTGTGGAGAGGCAGAGGCTGCTTTCCTCACAGTGCCATGCACACGGGGCCAGGTGAGGAGGCACAGGATGGGGAAGGACAGACAGATCGAGGCACAGGGTTGCTGGGGGTCATAGACTGCGGTTCAGAAGGGCTAGTGGGGAGACTGACAGGAGTGAGGGTACAGAAACTAGTGGCGTGACAGTTTTAAGCCAGGGGTGCACATGTAGGTGTAGGGAAACAGATGTGCCTGACTAAATGGAAAAGGCTAGGGGTCTGCATGGGAGGGGGAGGCTCTCTAACTCCCTAACAATCTCTCCCTGCCCAAAAAACCCTGTTCCATACGTCTCCCTCCCACACCCAACAACTGTCCAAGTTCACACCCAGACTCCTTCCCAGCAATTACTTCCCTCTCATTCAGCTCCTCCGTTACCCCTACTCCCCCAAGCCTTTGCACTGCTTCTGAGATATGCAGGAAATACACTTCTGTATTGTTGTTTAAATGAATTACCCCAAGTTCTGTATGTATTTGCCTCGTAACTAATCTATTTGTCAAATATTTCCTGAACCTTTTTGTTCTCTGTATTGCTACAGAAATACTTGCTGACAGGTATTTTGAAATAATTGAAACTGGCATGATTATATTGTTTATTTTGACAAATAAAATATGCAGAATTTTAAAATACTGGGTGCAGATTTTTTAATTTTTTGGTACAGAATTCCCCCAGAAGCTACACTCACTCACTCACCTGGCAGATTACAAGGTGGTTTTCCCAGGGTGAGGTTTATCCATTGCACTCCAAGTGTGGTGACCCCTCTATATCCCCACTTGCAGGAAACTTGAATGAATAAGCTGGGGTGGTGGGGAGGGGAAATGTGTCTAGACTTTCCCCAGAGGGCGGAGGTTGGAGAGCCCAACAACCACCAGCTGCCTCTGACTCCCTGCATAGAGAGGGAAGAGGTTTTAAAGAGGATCTTAAGTTTTCCCAAAGAAAAAAAATCCAATAGGTCTTCCCCTCTACCCCATTCCCCCAGGTTTCTTAGCATACTCTTTCTCTTCTTTCTCCAACACTGATGTCTTCTGCTAGCTCTCTTCCTTCAATCTCTCCTTCTGCTCCCATGACCTATAGTAGGGGTCAGCAACCCTTTTAGAAGTGGTGGGCCAAGTCTTCATTTATTCATTCTAATTTAAGGTTTCGCGTGCCAGTAATACATTTTAACATTTTTAGAAGGTCTCTTTCTATAAGTCTATAATATATAACTAAACTATTGTTGTATGTAAAGTAAATAATGTTTTAAAAATGTTTAAGAAGCTTCATTTAAAATTAAACTAAAATGCAGAGCCCCCTAGACCAGTGGCCAGGACCCGGGCAGTGTGAGTGCCACTGAAAATCAGCTCGTGTGCAGCCTTTGGCACGCATGCCATAGGTTGCCTACCCCTGACCTATAGTATTACAAACACTGAAGTGTTTAAATGTCAGGTCCCCAAAATTGTGACTTGACCTGTTTTTTTTTTTATTGGCCTTTTTAGTTTGAGATATTAGGGTACATTTGGTGATTCAGGGAACATATGTACAACTTATTAATTCTATCTGACATACTACTATGAAAATTGCTGCATCAGTAATGCCCCTCTATGTGTACCCACTATGAGCTGACAGGGTTGTCAGATCTCTGCCAGAGCAGGGACAATGATGGGGTCATGACAACTTGACAACTCTAACCACAATGGTTATGCTAAGGAGGGTGAGAGAGTTGGGGAACCAGTTCTCTCCAACTTCCCTCAACAGAGGATGGTGTTTGGAGCAGTGGAAAGTTACCAAGCAGGCCAAAGGGACAAGTGATTAAGAAGGTTATAAAAAGGACTGCAGAGGAGTTGGGGGAGAGCGAGGAGCCATGCAGGCAGGAGGGGAAGGAGATTGGCAGCTACCATAATGAAAGGCAAGCTGAGGAGAGAAGGCTCCATGTTTCAGGACACAGGCCATACACTGGAGCAGGACTTGTGGCTTAACCAAGGCTTAACCAAGGACTCTGACCCGAGTCCCAAGAATGCTGTGGAGCAGTGAGGATACTGAGGCAGGAAAATGAGTGGTTTATTATTTTGTATAGGTCGGTGTATTTCTCCTGCTATTAAAGAGAAATGTTGTATTCAAGTCCTGTGCAACATCTATGGGGGTTATGTGCTACACATTGTGTGATCCCTTGAAGAGGTAAACCAGAGAGCTCACACCTTCAGCTGAAGCTCTGGGAGGGGGGTGTTGATGCTAAGTGAGGAGTCTGAGGAGTTAGCACTGGTTCCAAGGATTTGACAGAGAGACTGCATGGGCTAAGATCTCAGGCTGGGATGCTAGGCAGAGGCTCTGCACCCTGAGAGCATACCTAGGCCCGCAAGCTAGGGACAGTGCCTGGGCTCTGTTCAAACTCCAGGGGCTGGATTCCTTCACAACAGTCTAGTGAATGGCCAAGAGAGGGTGCTTGAGTGGACTTGTGGTAAACACTCAGGTCATGTTTTCAAGCATGTGTCTCAACTATGAGGTCCAGAAAGTGTGTTCTTAATGAAAGCTGAGATTCCCATCATCACGTGCGTCCAGGAGCTTGATGTTTAAGAAACACCAAATATCATGCAGGATGGCAACACTGACTTCTTTTTATGCCCCTGCCAGTGCTTGTTTTCTCTTTCTCTTTCATCAGGATTATATCCTAACCAGTAAAAACACAAGAATGTTTTGTTTTCCCTTATTTTTGGGTAAAAAGCAGGCTGGGGAAAAGCCAGCCAACCAACCCAACCTAGACACAATCCCATTCTTGTGGCTTTCAGACAGTAAATGCTCTAAGGCAGGTACTGTTTTTCTTCTGTGTTTTTACAGTGTCCGATACAATGGGATCCCAGTCCTGATTGGCGTATTTGAGTTATATCCGTAATAAAAATAATTGTGAAATTGGAGATAAAAATTATCATTCTTGTAATTATTTCCTTCATTGCTAGACTTAAATGATCTTTGTAATTTACTAGAGACAGGGTTGTAAGTCCTCTGGCAACAGTGCGAGTGGAAATGAAGTGATGGTTTATCACACGGTGGTGGTGTTTGAGTAGAAATCTGACACGATTATACCGTTTCTGTTTAATTTTGTTCTGGATTGCCATGTGCATAGTATTAAGCCACAAGATGACACAACAGCCTTTAGCATTTTGGTTGCTAATTTGAATTTGGCCCAGCTCTGTAGCAATTTAAAGTACAAGAATATTGAAGTATCTATGCAAGACTTTCGTGAAATGGGTTGATAGCCTTTCAGTGCAGTGCAAGTGGACAGTTCCTTACGGCACATAAACCACCATCACAATTAGCTCACCCATCTACCCTCTCAGGGTTGTGAATGGAGGCACGAGAGGTGTAGCATGGCATTGCTATTCTAAGCCTGTTTCATAGTGGCACTACTTCACAGGTGTAGGCCTGGCTTGAGATGAATAAATGGACCTGAATGAGGCCCCATTTCTTGGGAGACTAGATTAGGGAGATAAATGGATCAACAGGCTGGAAACATAATATTTATACTAGCTAAGATACTGGTGAATGCTCAGGGAACCATTTATAGTGGACAAAATAACAATGGATAAAATAAGCCTGGAACATAAGATGAGATACAAGATATGCATGGACAGTGCATTCTGTACTGAGATTGGTTCCTACAACGTGAAGCTAATGTAAAGTTATAAAGCAGTGGTTCCCAAACTGGGGTTCACGAAATGTTACAGGGGGTTCTCGGGGGGGTGGGGAGAATTCCCTAATGGCAGATAGAGCTGTCCATAGGGACCCTGGGTAGCATGGGGCTAGCAGCCTGGAGCCTTGGGGACTTCCAAGAGCTAAGCAGATCAAAGCAAACGTATCTATCACACTGAGAAGATTTAAACTTCAAGACTCCTTATACGAAATAGAAAGGGAGGTGGATTTTTTTGCTGTTTTTAAAATTAAATAGGCTGCTAGTGTTGTTTTAAAATTATTATGAAGAACAAGTTTAAGCTTTGTTGTAATGTGCATTGTTTGCCTGGACTGCTAAAGACCTGAATCCTTGTGTAGGAGGAACTCTTTGAGTTGGCTTCTTAAATACCTTCATGCTGTTTCACATCTGATACTCTTTGATGAAACATAGGAGCCAGAGCCACCAGTTTGGGGGGGGCGGGGTGCCAGTACGTCAGCGTGCCCCTTCCCCCGTGGCTCCCTCCCCTTTTTTTCCGGTGATCCCCTTGGCGCCCCCCCGCTTTTCTGGCAGTGCCGCCCTGGTCCCAGGGGCTTTGCCCCCGCACCCCTTTTTTCTACTGGCGCCTCTGATAGGAGCCTTGTCTTATAACAGACTTAATCAAAAGTGATACAAGCTACAAAACTGAGATCTTGGAAGAGTGTTGCCATTTTCATAATGTAATAAAAATACTGTAATGGTAAATAAAAATTAATAAATAGCGTGTAATAAGCATGTCATAAAAACAAATTTTGTATGTCCAAGATCACTGCTTTTATAATTTATGCTGAGATAAGAGAGAAAATCCCTGGAAATATTAATTTTTAGGAGGGGGTTCACAAGACTTGACATTTCAGTGAAAGGGGTTCGTCGGTTGTTAAAGTTTGGGAACCATTGTTATAAAGGAAGAGATTTACTGTGTGACTTTGAGTGCATGTTACACCCTATAGCCACCCATTATGCTTGAGTCTGATCAGCTCAGTATTGTTATGCTGTATGCCACATAAAGGAACTTGAGTGATGAGACTAGACCCCAACTAAGTTCTTTGGGAAAGTGGGTGGACAAGATCTCAGAGGCACCCTAACAAGGGGAAAAGGTGAGGGAGCTTGCACAACTTTGTTCTTGGGGGGCAACCTGAGGCATCGTGGCCTGTGTAGGGTTGCCAGGTGTTTGGTTTTTGACTGCAATGCCTGCTTGAAAAGGGATCCTGGCGGCTCCAGTCAGGCTGTTAAAAGTCTGGTCGGTGGTGCTGTGGGTTTAAGGCAGGCTAGTCCCTACCTGTCCTGGCTCTGTGTTGTGCCCCGAAAGCAGTGAGCGGGTCCGGTTCCTAGGCAGGGGAGCCATGGAGCTCCGCATGCTGCCCCTGCCCTGAGCACTAGCTCTGCACTCCCATTGGCTGGGAAGGGGGGGTAGGTGCCCCTAGGTGAGAGCAGCGTGTGGAGCCTCCTGCCCCCCCACCCCCTACTTAGGAGCCAGACTCCTTATGGGGTGCAATGCAGAGTCAGGACAGGCAGGGAGCCTTCCTTAGCCCTGCTGATCAGCAGCTGCCCAAGGTAAGCCTTGCGCTCCCACCCTCTGCCCTAGCCCTGAGCCCTCCAAACCTGGAGCTCCCTCCTGCACCCCAAACCTCTCATCTCCAGCCCAGAGCCCATACCCCCTGCACTCCAATCCCCTGCCTCAACCCGCAGCCTGGTGCCCCCTCCTACACCCCTCATCCGTAGCCCCACCCTGGAGCCTGACCCCAGCCCAAAGCCCTCACCCCCTCCTATGCCTCAACCCTCTGCCTCAACCTATAGCCCCCTCCCAAATCCCTCATCCCCACTCCCCAGCCTGGAGCCTTCTCCCGCACCCCAAACCCCTCATCCCCAGCCCCACCCCAGAGCCTGCACCTCCCCTCCCACACCCCACCTCCCTGCCCCAGCTCAGAGCCACCTCCCACACCCTGACCCTCTCATTTATGGCTCCACCCCAGAGCACGTACCCTCAATAGAGCCCCCCCAGCCGGGGCAGCGAGCCACGGAGGGAGGGGAATGTCGCGAGCAGGGGGCGGGGCTGGCAAGCCAAGGCCTGTGGGAACACAGGGGCAGACCCTGCCTGCCATAGGCCTATCTCCTGCGCCGGGGTGGGGCAGAGGGTTGCGCTCACGATGTGAACAAACAGGCCACGGCTGAAGGGAGGCCCTAATCCTTATCAGGCAGGCGGCCGCGGCCATGACAACGCCCCGTTTTCCTCCCTTATGGAAACTATAGTTCCCAGCATGCACCGCGGCAAAGACTACATGTCCCAGCATGTTTTACGGCACAAACGGACTATAATTCCCATCAGGCCCCTGGGTTTGATAGCCACACCCCCTCCCCCCGCGGGAAGCTGATATTGCGTCGTACATTGGTTTCAGTAGGTAGGTGCCTCTGGCTCCGTCAGACGTCACAGGAGCGAGGGGTCTCGTTCCCGCGATGTTTGAGATGCAGAAGCGCTTGTGCACGGGGTTCTCGTTTTCACCCTACATGTCGCGAGAGCGGCGGGGCCGGAAGCTCCACGTCGGTCAGTTGGGCTCAGAGAGCTACGTCTCCGCTGCTGCTGCGTTGGGGCTGCGGAACCATGGTGAGTCCGGCCGCGGGGCCAGCCGGGGCCGGGCCTTGTCTCCTCGCGGCTGGCTGGCTGGCGTGGGGGTGGACAGAGGAGCTGCCCGCCGGGCTGGGGTTGGGGAGGGTGAGTGGGCCGGGACATCCAGGTGGTGAGGGGCGCGCAGGGTTCCCTTCTCCTGCGGGCTGTAAAGGAACCAGAGCCCCCAGCCGCTCCCCGCTTCCGCAGGCCAGCGCTGTCCCTGAGGCTGTGCGGGCGGTGCGTGGCAGGAATTAATCCCTGGTGAGATGCTGGGAGGGGATGTGCTGAGGGGACCAGGTCAGGGTGTCAGACCAGTGGTTACATCAACTCCCCTACCTATTTGCCTGGGGGTGGGGAGTCTGGTTCCTTTACAGCTATTTATGACAGCTGCATATTAAAATTTCATACAAATGAAGACTTGTTTATACTGCTCTACATACTATATCAGTGGCTCTCAATTGGAGTGTCATAAATATAAAGGGAAGGGTAAACACCTTTAAATCCCTCCTGGCCAGAGGAAAAACCCTTTCGCCTGTAAAGGGTTAGGTTAACCTCGCTGGCACCTGACCAAAATGACCAATGAGGAGACAAGATACTGTCAAAGCTGGAGGGGGGTGGAAACAAAGGGTTGGCTCTGTCTGTGTGATGCTTTTGCCCGGACCATAACAGGAATGCAGGTCAGAACTCCTGTAAAAAGTCAGAAAGCAATCTAGCTAGATATGCGTTAGATTCTGTTTTGTTTGAATGGCTGATAAAATAAGTTGTGCTGAATGGAATGTATATTCCTGTTTTTGTGTCTTTTTGTAACTTAAGGCTTAGCCTAGAGGGATTCTCTATGTTTTGAATCTGATTACCCTGTAAGGTATTTACCATCCTGATTTTACAGAGGTGATTCTTTTATTTTTTCTTTCATTAAAATTCTTCTTTTAAGAACCTGATTGCTTTTTCATTGTTCTTAAGATCCAAGGGTTTGGGTCTGTGTTCACCTGTACAAATTGGTGCGGATTTTTATCAAGCCTTCCCCAGGAAAGGGGGTGTAGGGCTTGGGGGGGATTTTGGGGAGAAAGACGTTTCCAAGCGGGCTCTTTCGCTGTTATATTTGTTACACGCTTGGTGGTGGCAGCAATAAAGTCCAGGGACAAAAGGTGAAATAGTTTGTACCTTGGGAAAGTTTTAACATAAGCTGGTAAAAATAAGCTTAGGGGTTTTCTCATGCAGGTCCCCACATCTGTACCCTAGAGTTCAGAGTGGGGAAGGAACCTTGATGGGGGTGTGTGTGTGATTTATTTCATAATTATATGGTAAAAATGAAATCAGTTTTTCAGTAATAGTGTGGCTGTGACATTTGTATTTTTATGTGTGATTTTGTAAGCAAACAAAGTGAGGTGAAATTTGAGGTATGCAAGCCCAATCAGTTTCCTGAAAGGGGCACAATAGTCTGACAGTTAAAGCTCATTGGTATTAGAGACACAAAGTGTGTGAGGTAATAGCTCTTATAGGACCAACTTCAGCTCTGCTCTGTGTGACTTGAAAGCTTGTGTCTCTCACCAGCAGAAGTAGGTGTTGTTGAGCAGTAAATAAGGTCATCGTTTTTAGAACCTTCACATTTTGAAATGCCTCATTCTAGAAAACTTACCTTGGCATGAATTCAACCCTTGAAATTTTAGGTAGTTTTGTTTTGTATTGCCAGAGTTATAGGTGAAGTCAAAATCGGGGTATAATGGAAGGTTTAAAGTTCTTTTTTACTTTGTAGTGCTTCTTTTAAAAATATCATTGGCTTCTGTGTTTGTCTGATTTTTAATGGAGTTGTTAGACTTGCATCAATTTCTAATGGACAGGTGTCTCCATTACACATCATAGTTTGTGATAGCTGGCTCCCACATTTTTTTCACAACAGAAGTACAAAGGAGAAAATGGTTTATGGGCATACTGGGCAGGATGTTGTATGGAAGCATGCACTGCCCTTCCTTTTCTTGAGCTTATTCTGTAGATAGATTTTTCCAGTTGTGCAGTTCAGGACCTCTTTACAAGCAATATATTCATGTGGATTAAAGAAAAAATGCACAAGAACAATCCTCTGTGCTCTACTGAGACCCTGTCCTGCTCCAGAGAACTCAGTGAGAATGATACCACTCAGAACCAGTATTTGTTTATATTCTAAAGACTCTCTTAGAAGAACAAAGCAAACAGGTAGCTAAGATAAGGAGTGTGTGGGATGTGTGCCCTCAAAACAGAGCTGCCTAGTTTTATTTTAGGTTTAACCTTCAGTTTTTTCTTATTTACACTACAGATATGTTAAAACAGTTCTATGCCGTTTTTACGTTGAAGAATAACGTAGCATTCTTAATTTTTCTGATCTCTAGCCTCTCCGACTCGATATTAAGCGAAAACTAACAGCTCGTTCTGACCGAGTAAAGAGTGTGGACTTGCACCCTACTGAGCCATGGATGTTAGCTAGCCTGTACAATGGCAGTGTCTGTGTTTGGAATCATGAAACACAGGTAAACTTTTTGTGCTGTATTCTATTTCTAATTAGAAACAGGAGTGTGTTCAATCTAGCAATATTAGGTAATTCATTGATATGTGTTTCCTGATCATAGTTATATATGAAGTGCATTCTTCTGCAGCAGACATATGGAAAGAACTTTAAATAATAATATAATAAAATCACTGTTTTTTGTTTAAAAAGCAAAACAAAAAAACTATAATTTGCAGAATCAGCAGGGTGTCCTCAAGAAACTAATGTTTCATGCTGCCACTTATAGTTTAGTGCCATTAAAGATCAATGTACCTAAGGGTGGTGCATTTTCAAATTGTAGCCTCAGAGACAAATAAGTACCGTGATATAAAGCAGATAGATTAGGATGTCAACCCAGCACTGAGCTTTCTGTTTATATGCTAAATGCTTTGAATATTAAGAGTAGTAGGGATGTGATGCACAAAATTGATCTTAAACTTATTTTTTTCTGTTTAATCTCCCTGAACTTGAGGCTCATTTGTTTGCAATCTGTGTGATGCCTCAGCATATGTTGTTCAGGTGATATCACAAACATTAAGAAACAGCCTAAAGAAAAGGAGTACTTGTGGCACCTTAGAGACTAACCAATTTATTTGAGCATGAGCTTTTGTGAGTTACAGCTCACTTCAAGCTCATGCTCAAATAAATTGGTTAGTCTCTAAGGTGCCACAAGTACTCCTTTTCTTTTTGCGAACACAAACTAACACAGCTGTTACTCTGAAACCAGTCTAAAGAAAGATATAGAAGTCTGTGGAGATCACATAAATCCCAGGATTTGTTGACTATATACAGTGAGTTCTATTTTTTGCAAATTATTTTAATTTTTGTTTATTCCAGAAGGTATTAAATGTTTTTAGACTTAGCAAAACTGCACCATACTGTAAATACCTCCTCTTACCTGACTTTATGTTTATACTTACATCTGTTAAAAAGGAATACAGATCCCTTTCTCTAGGAGCTCCTTGACAGGTCTTAAACTTGCAACTATTTAAAAGTGGGCTGTTTTTAAGAAAAGCTGAACAGATTTTGAAACTGACATTTTCTCTGTAATATACGCCAATATTTCTAATTTTAGACTCTAGTGAAGACCTTTGAAGTATGTGACCTGCCAGTCAGAGCTGCAAAATTTGTGGCCAGAAAAAACTGGGTTGTGACAGGAGCTGTAAGTTGTCATTTTTTGTTTGTCTGTTTCATATACATTCCCCCGCTTTTCTCTTTACTTCGTTGCACCCTTACACACCATCCAGAAGTGTGGTTTTATATTAACTTGTACACTGGAAGAAGATAACAGATTATAGCTGTTTGTTTCCCCAAAACATTCTCCTAAAATCTGTTGAATAGAAGGGCACTTTAAAGCTCAAACTTTCATTTTAAAAACCGAAAAATACAAAGTGGTGGTTGACTTTACATTTAGGCCCAATCTATATTACCAACTCGAATAGCTTCTGGCACTTGCTTTCAGTTTGTTTAAAAGATGTAGTATGCACAGTACCTTAACCATGTCCCTGTAATTAGGCTAAAGGACTTCAACTATTCAAGGTAATATGATTTTAAAAGTTTACCTGTTGTTTTCTATGCTTTTCCTCAATTATTTTTAATACAGAATCTTTAAAGAAATTTTTGTTCACTTTTAGAACACTAAAGCCACTTTTATCCGTTGAATGTGCTTCATACTAAAATGTGCTTAATAAATCCATCCTACTCTTGCAGTTAAGAAAAGTCAGCAAAGTGTAACAGTTGACATCACAAAGTATACACCTGACAGGCTGTAAAATGTGTGTGTTTATATATCTCGTATATAATCATCGTTTGCTTTCACATTTTCAACCTTAACATTGCATTACTAAGGAAGAAAGTCTGAATTAATTTTGCGTGCATATTTCTGTCAGCCTTTTTAATATTTATAGAAGCAGACTTGCAGGTACAAGCATGTGTCAGTGTACTTATCTCTATTTGTAACCACTGAAATAAACATTTTCCATGTTACATTTTTAATCTGTCCTTTAAATCATATTGCCGTCATATCAATCACTGAAATGAAGTTGTTTTAATATGCATCCAGATATGCATGCAGTGTGTCTTAATTGGTAATTAAAGTAGATATTGTGTATACCCAACATGTTTCCAATCTGTTACAATTTCTGAATAAGTTTAAGTGGGTCAAAGGCATGTGACCTCATGGAAAATTGTCCATGATGCATTTCTATTTTTTAAATAAATTTATTAAATGGGCAGTCAACTTGAAAATCACTTTTTTTGTCTGAAAATTTTGTATCTACTATAGAAACAAGTAAAAGCTAAGATTTCTATGAAAGAAAATTTAGTGGAAAAATTAGTACTCTTACTTTGCTATCAAATACTTAGTTACTTGTTACTTTGTCTTGTTCATCGTCTACGCTCTCTGTTCCATGCATTGGCATAATGACACTTATATACATCTCTGGGGGAAGCTCACTTGCAAGCTTTTTTCTAGATCTGAAAGATGTTGCCTGCTAGTGACAGAAGTTAGAAAGCTGATACTGAAGAAGTAGCAAATAGGCATGTGTATGGAAGGAGAAGGGAGTAGGCCCAAGCCAGCATATATCATGTTGCTTCCTTCAAAAACATTTAGGATAAAATTTTCAAAAGTACCTAGTCCCAGTGACTCAGTGAGATTTAGGACTTGTCTATATAGAGCAACAATATACAATAGAGGGGTGTGATTTCTGAACTGCACCAATGTGTTGCACACTGACCAGCCCATGCAGACTCTTAGTTTTTGCCAGCAGAGTCTATGCAAGCCAGTGCACTTTAGAAATCCCTCTAGAATATAACAGTAGGGATCTATTATTGACTACCTGACCAGGACAGCGATAGTGACAATGAAATGCTAAGGGAGATTAGAGAGGCTATCAAAATAAAGAACTCAATAATAGTGGGGGATTTCAGTTATCTCCATATTGACTGGGTACATTTCACCTCAGGACGAAATGCAGAGACAAAATTTCTCGATACTTTAAATGACTGCTTCTTGGAGCAGCTGGTGCAGGAATCCACAGGGGGAGAGGCAACTCTTGATTTAGTCCTGAGTGGAGCACAGATCTGGTCCAAGAGGTAACTATAATAGGACCAGTTGGAAATAGTGACCATAATATAACAACATTTAAGATTCCTGTGGTGGGAAGAACACCTCAATGGCCCAACGCTGTGGCATTTAATTTCAGAAAGGGGAATTATGCAAAAAAGAGGAGGTTAGTTAAATAGAAATTAAAAGGTACAGTGACAAGAGTGAAATCCCTGTAAGCTGAATGGACACTTTTCAAAGACACTATAATAGAGGCCAAACTTAAATGTATATCCCAAATTAAAAAACACATTAAAAGAACTAAAGAGCCACTGTGGCTTAACAACCATGTAAAAGAAGCAGTGAGAGATAAAAAGGCATCTTTTAAAAAGTGGAAGTCAAATCCTAGTGAGGTAAATAGAAAGGAGCATAAACACTGCCAAATTAAGTGTAAAAATATAATAAGAAAAGCCAAAAAGGAGTTTGAAGAACAGCTAGCCAAAAACTCAAAAGGTAATAACAAAATGTTTAAGTACATCAGAAGCAGGAAGCCTGCTAAACAACCAGTGGGGCCCCGGACGATCGACATACAGAAGGAGTACTTAAAGACAATAAAGTCATTGCAGAGAAACTAAATGAATTATTTGCATCAGTCTTCACGGCTGAGGATGTTAGGGAGATTCCCAAACCTGAGTCGTCTTTTGTAGGTGACAAATCTGAGGAATTGTGACAGATTGAAGTGTCGCTAGAGGAGGTTTTGGAATTAATTGTTAAATTTAACAGTAACAAGTCACTGGGACCAGATGGCATTCACCCAAGAGTTCTGAAAGAACTCAAATGTGAAATTGTGGAACTATTAACTATGGTTTGTAACCTGTCCTTTAAATCAGCTTCTGTACCCAGTGACTAGAAGATAGCTAATGTAACACCAATACGTAAAAAGGGCTCTAGAAGTGATCCCGGCAATTACAGACTGGTAAGTCTAATGTCAGTACAGGGCAAATTAGTTGAAACAATAGTAAAGAATAAAATTGTCAGACACATAGAAGAACATAAATTGTTGGGCAAAAGTCAACGTGGTTTCTGTAAAGGGAAATCATGTCTTACTAATCTATTAAGAGTTCTTTGAAGGGGTCAACAAACCTGTGGACAAAGGGGATCCAGTGGATGGCTTTTTTCTAGAAAGCCTTTGACAAGGTCCCTCACCAAAGGCTTTTACGTAAATTAAGTTTTCATGGAATAAGAGGGAAGATCCTTTCATGGACTGAGAACTGGTTAAAAGGCAGGGAATAAAGGGCAGGAATAAATGGTAAATTTTCAGAATGGAGAGGAGTAACTAGTGGTGTTCCCCAAGGGTCAGTCCTAGGACAAATCCTATTCAACTTATTCATAAATGATCTGGAGAAAGGGGTAAACAGTGAGGTGGCAAAGTTTGCAGATGATACTAAACTGCTCAAGATAGTTAAGACCAAAGCAGACTGTGAAGAACTTCAAAAAGATCTCACAAAAATAAGTGATTGGGCAACAAAATGGCAAATGAAATGTAATGTGGATAAATGTAAAGTAATGCACATTGGGGAAAAAAATAACCCCAACTACACATACAATATGATGGGGGCTAATTTAGCTACAACTAATCAGGAAAGATTAGTTGTAGCAGGAGCCCACCTGGGATGGGAGGCTTGCTGCCCTGCCTTTTGCATCTAAACCTCTTTTGAAAACTTTACATATTTTTATGCTCCCAAGTTAACACAGTTTAAAAATGGATTAAAAAAAGTAAAGATTTTAGGACATCATATTTGAAAGCTTTAAAGTGATGGTGGTGGTGGTTTTTTGGGGCAGGGAGGACTTTGTGGTGTTTTTTGGGGCCATTATTTCCTAAATAGTTAAAAAGAAATCCAAGTTGGCAGTGCTTTTTTCAGTTATTTGAGTGCAACATAGCATCTGTTTTTCTTATAGCATGATGTTGCATCATTGATATCAATGTACGTTTTCCCCATTGACTTCAATGGGAGGAGAACAAAGCCCTTAATGCATGGAAAACGCTTTTTCATGCTCCTATAATGTGAAAATGTCTAAGGGAACTTTAAACTTGCCTTAAATTAAAATAAGTGACCTTTTGGGCTAAGACCATCTTTGAGAAACTTTGATCATAGATGAATTCTTCGTAGTTATAAATGCCTTAAAATAGGATCATGTAATGTAAATTTCTGAACCAAAACTGTGTCAGAATAATTATGCTAGCTGGCATTGTTTCCTTTCTTCAGACTTCTAATGCGGTTCTTAAAGAACTTTTATGGATGAAGAATCTTTGAAGATGGAATATTAGTCTTTATTTAATGTGAAATACTTTTATAGAGAAGCTGATCTTAATGTCTTTATTTTCTTCTCATCTGTAGGATGACATGCAAATTAGAGTTTTCAATTACAATACCTTGGAAAGAGTTCACATGTTTGAAGCACACTCCGATTATATTCGTTGCATTGCTGTACATCCTACTCAGCCTTTCATTCTAACTAGCAGTGGTAAGAGATATTTTCGGTATAATTTGATTTTTCTCACATAACTCTCTTTATAGGATAAGTCTGAACAATGAGAAACTACATGGCCTGTACTGTTGTTGCTGAAATAAGAATTCTTGAGCAAGTAGCCTACTTCTCATTTGTCATCTCAAATTACTTCTTTCCAAGCTAGTTTCATGTTTTTAATGGAATCTCAACTTTACTTCGGAGCTGAAACGTAATAGGTTAAGCTCTTGTCAAAGAAGACCTGAAGTCTAGTTGCTTAATGTCTGCCAAACAAGAAGTTCATTTACATGCTAATGATCTGCTGTTTGGCATACTGACATGCCATACTTGGGTTTGACGTATATCAAGATTAATTTCATTTTGCTGGTTAAAACTAGAAGCATTGTAGTGTTTTCATAGTAAGATTTGTAACATGAGTGATATTGGAGTTTATATATAATGTCCTTTCATGAAATAGAATTGTTGGCTTCATGTTGTGCCCACAACATTCAATCTAGATTCCCTAGTAAGCAAATTTAACTGTTATCTTAGTCCTTTAGTATTGATGTGCAGTCCTTAGAAGTGTCTGAGATGAATTAATGCTCTGACTGAGCCTGAGACTCATCTTCTGTAAAGGGGGAAAAAAAGTAGGCACTGGCCTGTCAGCTTTTCTTTAGGAAGTTAAAGGGAAGAGCTAGTTTTCCAGATGCCTAGAAGCAAAAAGAAGAAATGCTGCGTGCATTACAGAACCAGGGCTTAAGAGAACAAACCGAGGTGCAGTATCTCCTGAAAACAATCAATGGTATGGCTGAACTGACTGTGTTGCAAGAACAGTGAGAAGAATAGCTGGATCACACTCTAGATGGAATGGAGGCTTCATGCAGAGTCAAGGATCTGCCTACAAGCAGTTTTTGCTTAATTCAGTGTGTGCCAAATTAGGCAGTTCATCCCTTTTATACCTCTTTGTTTTCAAGGAAGTCCATAACAATAAAGCAAGAAACTAAATCACATAGAAAACAGTGAGAGAAACAAAACTGGAAATCTAAGGGCTTGTCTGCATGAACAATTAGTCTGTGGCAAGCTGGGGTGTGAATCTACTCCATACTAGCCTGCCACGCACTAACTGTCCATATGGGGACTAGATCAAACCACAGTAAGGAACTGTTAGTCTGCTTAAAGTTGACGTGGACAGTTAGTTTGTGGCAGACTAGTGGGGGTAGATTCACATCCCAGCTTTCTGCAGACTAACTGATCATGTAAACAAGCCCTAAATCCTTATACTAACAACAGAAGAAATTCTCTTCAGGATTCCAGTGTTTGTTTTGATGCTTGTGTCTTTGAAACTTGACCCTTTCCACAACTACTTACTTTTCAGAGTTTCAGACAAGGTTCCTCCAAGATGTTTGTATGTCTCTGGAGCTGTACAGGAGCTATGGGATATGTTACTCACAAATTCCCTTTAAATTTCACTTTTTCAAAACATAAAGCAAACTGTTAAAAACAATGGTTGGCAGTCCTGGGGAAAGTCTTGGATATGACAGCTGATAATGTACACCCTCCTAATTGAAGGGATAGTGTGTTGAGGTTTTAACACACATTCCTTTCTCCAAAATATTAAGTGTGTTAACAAAAATCCCAACATTTGAAACAGTAATTTAAAATCACTTTCCTCTCAATTGCTCAGCTTTCACTCTGCTTTTTGTGATGTCTCACTAAATTGCCAAAGTGTTTTCACACCACTGCTACCTTTTTTTAAAGAAATCTTTCAGACTTTCATAAAACAGAAAGTAGAGGTCCAATTTCCCAACACCAATGTCCTCTTTAAGAGAACACCAAATGGCCCTGAAATGAGAACCACATGTTTAGCTGTGCTAAGCAGTCTAGACTATTACTAGGTTCTTACTTCTGGCAAGGTAGATACCCAGGTTTCAGTTTAATGCAGATGACTATTTCTTTTTTTGGGGCATGAGGGGAGGGAACAAAAACAAACCATTGCATTCCCTGTAGTCATCCCCCGCCTCTCAGGGTTAACAGTCTTCTGAGTAAAGTCCATAAATTATTTTGATAGTAGCAATGCTTCCCTTTAGGATGGACAAGCCTTGAAAATTGGGTTACTGAGGATTTTATTTTTAAAAAGATAGTTTTAAATATCCATAATACCTAATTTGAATTTTTTTTCCAGATGACATGCTTATTAAACTCTGGGACTGGGATAAAAAATGGTCTTGTTCTCAGGTGTTTGAAGGACACACTCATTATGTTATGCAGATTGTCATAAACCCAAAGGATAATAACCAGTTTGCCAGTGCCTCTTTGGATAGGACGATTAAGGTACAGTAAATATACCTTTTAAAAACTTCATTAAATAATTACCAGACATAAGAAATACAACAATATAGCAATACAGACAATGGAAAAATTTAAATTCATAAAAAAGTATATGTGCGGTAATAGACTGTATACTACATACAAGGACATATATAAATTGGAATGACCTCAGTCAAGTTATAGCTGAACAATTATCAGAACCTGGATAAAGACTTTATATATCTGTGAAATGTCAAGATTAGTTATTGTATATGATCTTTGAAATGTGAATCACTGGCAGAAATTTATGGACTCTTGTGATTCCATTTGGATTACCAATAAGTGTTGGGGGGTGTAACTTTACTTTTATAATCGTCCACTTTCAGAGTCCGTTTTAGGGAAATGCAAGATAGCAGAGTACCTACATTGAGAGTCTTACTTCCCTTTCCTGCGATAGACCCTGAAGATTCTCATGCACAGTGGAGCCATTACTGGGTTCATGAGGCCATCTGGGCACTGAGATTTCCCCATGTTCCCTTGGAACCTTCGTTATGTGTTAGGACTAGAAAAGGCCACCTATACTTCAAGACTCCTTCAGCTGTTATGATTAATGGGTATGTGTGAGTGGGATTTGGTATGGTAGTGAGGAGGCAAAGTTTTCACCTAGGGCCTCAATGTACCTAAACCCTGCCCTGATCCATTTAACAAACAGTCATTTAGTATTTTAGATTTGTGATTCTAAAATCCACACTAACAACTAAAGGATATATGTATATTTCTGACTCGAACCGCAAATTTCTGAAACAATAGTAAGCTTAGTACATATAAGATGATGTATGGCATGTGTAAATGTGATATATACATGTGCAGATTTTTCAGTCTACATACATGCACAGGGGTTTAACATGAAAGAGAGACCATTGAAGGATAAAGCTATTTTATTGCTTTGAAATATTGGCCCAAAGTATAATTTGATTTTTTTTTCCCCACTACATTTAAGAAATCAGGATGCAGTGGTATAGATTTATTAGCTGTATCTTTCCAGTCTCTAGAATTTTAAAAATGCACTACTCAGAGCTCATTCTATCTGGTGGTGCTGGCCCATGAGGGTAAGATCAATACTTAGGTATGGCTGATCTTTTTCTTTGCAAGGTGTGGCAGCTTGGTTCTTCTTCACCCAACTTCACTTTGGAAGGCCATGAAAAAGGAGTGAACTGTATCGATTATTATAGTGGAGGAGACAAGCCTTACCTCATTTCAGGAGCAGATGATCGCCTTGTCAAGATTTGGGATTATCAGGTACAGTGTGTTCACCTCTTCGTGAACACTTTAGTAGATTAATTTGGTTGGGCACCATCAGCAGCAAAGGCATGGAAATCAAGGCAAAGGGATGAAGGAGAAAAATATTCTGGAGTTTTCATGACTTTGAATAGAAAATAGAGAGATTTTTGTGACGTATTTTCCAGAAAAACTGAACTAAAACTAGTATGTTAAAAATTATGAGTAACATTCGAATTTACCGGCTGTGAAATATAGAAATCACCTTAAATCTAAATGTTAAAAGTTAACTTTGTCTTGAATAGCAGTGGCTTATTTTCTTGTAGAGTAGTGCGTCCTATTTTTTTTATTTTGTGACCAATCACCTTGCAATGGATTGGGCACCCACCTGCTCTCTGTATCCCTTTACTGTATGTCCAGAGAATAATTGTCTCCTTCTGTGTCCACTTGTACTCTCCAATTGTTTTGTCTGTTTTCTTCTTCCTCCTTGTTGCTTTCTGTTCTTGTCCTATGCATCTGTGATTTCCTTCTCCCTCTCCCCCCACTAGCTAGGTATGTGTTGCTTGGGTATTGATGGGGAAGTTATCCATTCCTAAGTCTGTGGCCTGAGCTGGATGCTGCAGGAGCAGAGAAGAAAAGGTTGGGCCTGTGGGACAAAGATAGCACCAGGCTTGGTTTTCCCTTGTGATTCTGTGCAGATCTATGTTTGGCTTTCAGGATTTGAAGCAAAAAGTACAGGCACTAATGAGTCTTGTATTAATACATTGAGCCACCTTGCTCTCAACAAAGTGTTTTGTAGATAGGAACCCAGTTAGCTTAGGAAACAAAGAAGCAGCTACACTAATGGGAACAAATTCATTTCTGGCGGTTGGGGGTTTTGTCTTAAGACAAAGACTCTAGGGTATGCTATTCTTTGAACAAATTGAAGTAGAAGTAAAGGTTACAGAAAGAAGACTAGAGACATGCTTACATAATTCTTACATTAAATTTCTTTGAAGATAGTGATCTGAGAAAATTAGTGTTAATGTTTGTTTTCTTGTATCTTAACTCTTCTTACAGAATAAAACCTGTGTGCAAACACTGGAGGGACATGCTCAGAATGTATCCTGTGTCAGCTTCCACCCTGAGCTGCCAATCATAATCACAGGCTCAGAAGATGGTAACTTTGTTTTCTGACACTTCATGTATATTAACAGTAGGGTGGGTTACATATCCTTTTGTAGGTTTGGAAGCCTCCTTGTTTCTTTTTTATTTATATGGCTATAGAACTAGTTACTATCAGTTTTAATTCCCTTTGCAAGGTCCAGTTTTTTGCTTGGCTTCTAGTAGTTCACTTCATCCCTACACTTTCTGACCCCCAAGAGCTGGCTTTCCTTGATCCATCCCATGTAGGTAGGCTTTCTGCTTTCTCTTAATCACTTGTTTGAGATGCTTGTTCATCCAGTTTGGTCTGCAGCCCTTCCCTGTGAATTTTTCCCCTTGCTTGAGATGCAGGCTTCAGATATTTTCTGCAGCTTTGACTTAAAATAATTCCAATCTTCCTCTGCAGTCATAGATTCATAGATATTTAGGTCAGAAGGGACCATTATGATCATCTAGTCTGACCTCCTGCACAACGCAGGCCACAGAATTTCACCCACCACTCCTGCAAAAAACCTCACACCTATATCTGTGCTATTGAAGTCCTCAAATCGTAGTTTAAAGGCTTCAAGGAGCAGAGAATCCTCCAGCAAGTGACCCATGCCCCATCCTACAGAGGAAGGCGAAAAACCTCCAGGGCCTCTTCCAGTCTGCCCTGGAGGAAAATTCCTTCCCGACCCCAAATAATGGCGATCAGCTAAACCCTGAGCATATGGGCAAGATTCATCAGCCAGATACTACAGAAAATTTTTTCCTGGGTAACTCGGATCCCACCCCATGTAATATCCCATCACAGGCCATTGGGCCTATTTACCATGAATATTTAATTTGGAAACACCAAATAAAGGTGAATCTAATTCACCTAGGGGTGGAAGGACATAGCTGAGAGGAAGGCTGGAGTACTGCTGCTGAGAAGCCTAGGGCATCTGCAAGCAGTGAGGCCCCAGTCAGTTCAACTCCATCTCGCTATCTCTGCACAGCCATTGAGAGCTGCCTGCCAGCTCGGAGGTCCTAATTTCTCCTCCCTGTGATCCCTCAAGCTCCCACCAAGAGATTCTTCTGTGCTGATTTCCCTCCTTTGGCCTGTGTGACACTTGTGGTAGATACCAAATATCCCTCCAAACATCAGTGAGACTGCTGGGATTGAAGAATTACAGTTCTATTTCACTAAAGTTTAAAATACAGGTGTTAGTTTCATATGTGGTCTTTGGATTCTTGTTGTTGAATGCCATAATGTTTAATAGTTCTGCTACTGAGAGAGGAGACTGAAATTGCATATATCTTTTTCTCCAGGAACTGTCCGCATTTGGCATTCGAGCACGTATCGCTTGGAAAGTACTCTCAACTATGGCATGGAGAGGGTGTGGTGCGTGGCCAGTCTGAGAGGATCCAATAATGTAGCTTTGGGTTATGATGAGGGCAGCATCATTGTTAAGGTATCTTAATATTAAATTGGAAAGCATACATGAAAATGGTGATCCATTGCCACGAACTTCTGTTACTAAACTATTCTTTAATACTGAGACTCTAAAGTGATTTAAAAAAATGGGCACTTCAGTTTATTGGCATATTCCAAAAGAGCCATACATAAGTATTTAAAGTGAATGAAATGAAATTTGAACTTAATAGGCTGAGGATGCTTATCTTTATATGCTGCTTTTATTAGCTTGGCCGTGAAGAACCTGCTATGTCTATGGATTCGAATGGAAAAATTATTTGGGCTAAACACTCGGAAGTGCAACAGGCTAATTTGAAAGCTATGGGAGATGCTGAAATTAAAGATGGAGAAAGATTGCCACTGGCTGTAAAGGATATGGGGAGCTGTGAAATCTATCCCCAGACCATTCAGCACAACCCTAATGGACGGTAATAATTTTTAATTTCAGAACAGAATTCTTGACACTTTAAAATTTAGAAATATGCCATAGCAGAAAAATATACCTTCTAGATGGCTGATCTACTTCTAGTGATGTCCAATAGTCTGTGCACACAATTTTCATGCAAACGCTTTTTTTCTCAATCTTTAGGTTTGTAGTAGTATGTGGGGATGGCGAGTACATCATTTACACAGCTATGGCTTTGAGGAACAAGAGTTTTGGTTCTGCACAGGAGTTTGTATGGGCACATGATTCTTCAGAGTAAGTGTGGTTTTTATTTTGCGATGTATTAAACAAATGTATTTCTGCTAATTTCCAGACTACCTAAACTCTAAACTGGTCTGAAAGTTAAAAGCTGGATTGGGTAACAAGCATTCTGTAGTTCGAAAAACATGAAACTTATATATTGAATGCACTTTTAATTTTGAAGAAATATCAAATATAGTAGCCTACATGTCTAGTATTTTATAGAGTTCTTTATGGCTGTACGGTATAACATTTTGCTATCTTGTTGTCTGGATAATTGTTTTGTAATGGTGTATTTTTCTCTGTGTATTTAGGTATGCAATCAGGGAGAGCAACAGCGTTGTAAAGATATTTAAGAACTTCAAAGAGAAGAAGTCCTTTAAACCTGATTTTGGTGCAGAGGGTGGGTTTTATTTGTGTTTCCTAAATCTGCTAGATTACAGATCTTAACTTTCTTGCTGGAAAAAATTGTTTGCTAGTGAAATAATAATTTCTTTGACATTTGCTGTTCTTTGCAGGTATCTATGGAGGTTTCTTACTGGGTGTCAGATCTGTTAATGGCTTGGCATTTTATGACTGGGATAACACAGAATTGATACGCAGAATTGAAATTCAGCCCAAACATGTGAGTTTTGTCAGGTGGCACTCTTTGAGTATATGTCTATAACTTGTCATATTAAGGGTATTTAGAATATACTACAGGCTTTTTTGAATTTGTCAATCTCATGAAGCTGTTAAAGATAAAAATTATATTTTTAATTTTTTATACTTTTTTTGTAGTAGACTCTTACATAGACACTGTCTTCTAAACCCCTACACTGGATGTGCAAATGAACAAATATTTTGATAAAACGTGTGTATCCTCCTTTCTTATCACAGCACCCTAAAACCTAAATGCTATTTCTTGTTTTTATTTAGATTTTTTGGTCTGACTCTGGTGAGCTGGTCTGTATTGCCACAGAGGAATCATTCTTCATTCTGAAGTATCTGTCTGAAAAAGTTGCAGCGGCGCAGGAAACACATGAGGGAGTCACTGAAGATGGTATTGAAGATGCTTTTGAGGTAATTGCTGTTAAAAGTGGGAATGCAGTTAGGTCAGTGACTTCAGTAGGCTTTGGATCAAGCCTTGAGTACCGTAACACACTTCCCTTTTACAGACTAAAAGTTAGCTATGATGCAGAATAATGATTACTATAAACTTGCCCTAACATCTGTTAGAAATTGTATTTTGAGGTGTTGGGAACTAATGGAGGAAAAAATGCTTCCGGTTGAAACTTGGGATAAAAGATCTTGTCCTTATAACAAACGTAAAGATGTCTAAAAAGAGAACATAAAACTGGGTAAAATTATAGTGTAAATTCTCCCCCAATTTTCAAATGTTGAAATTTACTTAAAGTTCAAGACTTGGTTAGTGAGCATATGCTGAATAATGTTCTTAACAAGCACTTCAGAAGAAAATGCTGGGCCCTTGTCTAACAAGTAAATCAGACAGCCGTATTAATAAAGTCTTTTTTCTAGCTATAGATGTACACAGTCCAGGTCAAAAACGGAATCATTAACCTGGATTTTAATAATCCTCCATGAAAGCTTTTTACTGAATATATTTGTAAATGTTAAAACAAATGTACATGTTTCCAGTTTGTATCTAGAATTCCATCTTTAACTTGCCCTATTGTGGAGGATGAAGTGTTTAAACTCAACTTGGGGGTAGTTTTTCATGGCTGTCCCAGTCCTAATGTTTACATGTAGTTGAGGTGTTTTTTATCACCAAAAGCACTTTTTTTTTGTTCTTTTGTTTTTTGGGCAGGTTCTTGGTGAGATTCAGGAGATTGTGAGAACAGGGTTGTGGGTAGGCGACTGTTTTATTTACACAAGTTCTGTGAACAGACTGAACTATTATGTTGGAGGAGAAATTGTTACTATTGCCCATTTGGATAGGTGAGTATCTAGTTTATATTCATCTGTTAATATATTTTGTAAGGCTTTTTAAATCATGTTATGAAACAGTTCAACTTGTCAAGAAGTTGTTTGACTTCTTAGCATGCACTACTTTTTCTAACCACATTAGTATAATGTATATTGAGTAACATTGTTACTGCAATATCGCACAGAATAATAATAATAATGGTCTAATAGTATGTATATCACTAGTAAAACTAAAAAAAAATAAGCTTTTAGATAGTAAGTACTGTCTTGCTATTATAAAATCTACTGCATCTTCAGTTGGATACCTATAAATAGATTAAAATTCATTGTTTTTGTTATAGGACAATGTATCTATTAGGGTACATCCCCAAGGACAACAGGCTTTATCTGGGTGATAAAGAGCTAAACATAGTCAGTTACTCCTTGTTGGTCTCAGTGCTCGAGTACCAGACAGCGGTAATGAGGAGAGACTTTGGTATGGCTGATAAAGTTCTTCCTACAATTCCAAAGGAACAGAGGACTAGAGTTGCACATTTTCTCGAAAAACAGGCAAGATAACTATTTTTCCAACTGTAAACAGTGACCATGTAAACTTGTAATTCCAGTTTAACCTTTTTCAGTTTACTCAATAGGGAATTCTCACATTACTGCATACATAAACCAAACGCTTATTTAAAAAAAAAAAAATTGTTGCTAAACATTATATGTTCACATTTAAGAATAAAGCAGTCTTCTGTTTATACAACAGTCAATTTGGCTTGGGTAAAGGGAGATGATTTGGTGTTCAGAATTAAATTTCAAGGATTGCCAATGAACTTGGTAGACTACAGTTTGACTCTTGAAAAATCTGTTTAGGGCTTCAAACAACAAGCTCTTGCAGTATCCACAGATCCTGAACATCGCTTCGAGCTTGCTCTTCAGCTTGGAGAATTAAAGATTGCATACCAGCTTGCAGTGGAAGCAGAGGTAAACATAAGATTAATTTAAACAGAAAGTCAAGCTCATACTGCAAAACCTGCACATCTTGGGATGAATTTAACAGAGGGCTAGGCCTCACGTGAAGGAAGGGGATTGAGATCAGATCCTTGAGCCTGCTCCCCTACCTGCACTGCTGTCCCCAGCAACCAGAGAAAACTTTCCCGGAGGTGCCCTATAGGGAATTGAGCTCTGTGGGTGGGGAGGGAGAGAGGATGTTCTGTTGCTATCCCTCTGGAAACCTACCTGAATTCCCTGAGAATACATACTGGATCAGGGTCATAACCTTACCTTCCAACTTTGTGCACTGTTATTGGAGCTACAGTGGAGACTAGGGGGAAAGGAAACAAAGCCAAGAATTTGTGCAGGGGAATAGGACTTCTGCATGGATGGGTGCTGACTCCAAAGACCTGCCACTTTCAGGTGCCGAACACCAAGACCCAAACTCCACTTCTAGTGCCCAACATAGATGATCTGGCCCATAACTAACTTTGAGGATAGTCTCGTTAGTTGCCCACTTCAAGTGGTTTCCTACAGTATGTGTGAACCTCTTATGCTTTGCAATCTGCACCAATTTTGATCTTCGACATTCTGGTTATCTTTCCGAGACCTGAAGAGGAGTTTTGTGTAAGCTTAAAAGTTTGTCCCTCAGTAGTGTGAGCATTGGCCTGCTAAACCCAGGGTTGTGAGCTCAATCCTTGAGGGGGTCATTTAGGGATCTAGGGCAAAAATTGGGGATTGGTCCTGCTTTGAGCAGGGGGTTGGACTCACTAGATGACCTCCTGAGGTCCCTTCCAATCCTGATATTCTATGATTCTAAGATCTATCACCTGCTTTGTTAGTCGTGTTATTTTGTAATAGGAACAAAGTGTCCATCTTAAAGTTAAGGATGGACAGATAAAGTTACAATATATTTTTTTATTATTAAAAACATTTTGAAAGTCTTAGTTTTAAAACAAAAAATTCCTGAACACCAGGAATACTAATGTGCGTTCATCTTGCTTTCCTCCTCTTACTAAATGGAAGATCCTACCAGTTGCCACATGATTATAATACATAATACGATTATATTATGGAGGTCATAGAATCTGTGACTTCCAGAGATCTCCATGACATTTGCTACTTCAGCTGTGGGCCCCAGAGCTCTCAGCTGCTGCGGGCAGCTGGCGAACTCTGTAGCTCTACAGGCAGCAGGGCCACCTCTCTCCAAGCCGCTGTAAGCCACAGTAGTGGTGGGTGCTGGACTCCCCCACTCTCTGTTTTGTCAGTTTTTTTTTTTAGTAAAAGTCATGGACAGGGCACAGACTTCCGTGAATTTTTTTATTGCCTGTGATTTTACCATGACTTTTATTAAAATAACTATGACAGAATCTCAGCCTTACATATAAGTGAAGTTGGGATAGGAGACCTGAACTTGACTGAATTTATACTCCTGCTAATCTGCAGTTTTCAAAGTCTTTCTTAAAAAAAAAAAAAAAAAAAAAAAAAGTGTGGAAAAATGTGCTGTTCTTTAATTTTAAAACCATTTAAATATGGAAAATCTCTTACAGTCAGAACAGAAGTGGAAGCAACTTGCTGAGCTTGCCATCAGTAAATGCCAGTTTGGCTTAGCCCAGGAGTGTCTGCACCATGCACAGGACTATGGAGGTTTATTGCTATTGGCCACTGCTTCAGGAAATGCTAACATGGTGAACAAGCTAGCAGAAGGAGCAGAAAAAGATGGCAAGAACAATGTAGCTTTTATGAGCTACTTTTTGCAGGGAAAGTAAGTAGCAAACAAAGGCTTCAATTGTGTTCATTTTCACTATTTTTATAATACTCAGACTGAGGTGGACCACACCTCAAATTCCCAGTCAGATAGCTGCCAGAGGTATGCTACAACAATTGCTTATGTAGAAACAGAATATTTTCCTGTTTAGCTATCCCTTATGAGATGGAAAAGAAAGCCAGCACCTTGTGACCAATGGACAGTTTTGAATTGGGAGGAGGAGTTGTGTTGTAATTGGACATGCTGTATTAGTGCTCACCCGTATGGCTACAGTGGAGGATCTGCCCCTTCCATTTTAGGGAGAAGTTTAACAAGTGACACCTACCCACCCGCCCTTTTCCTTATTTCTAAGCAAAAGACTGAAATCTCTCGTGGTAATACAGGTATGGAAGCCTTGATATAAACTGTTTGCCCAAAAGTGTAAGAGGGGGGAGAGCGGGTAGGGCATCATCTCAGTTAAAGAATGGCAAGAGACAGGTTGCTCTAGACAATTTGCTGTGCTCTGGAGCTTTCAGTTGCTTTATTTTAAACAAATTCAAAAGTGCTCAATTTTTAATGTGACAAGCTTGATATTTTGAAATAACTTCTTGTCATGGGGTCATGACTCACCACCGCAGGCACCTCCCACTGGTTGCTCTGGGAATTAGCTCCTGTCAGCTGCAGAGTGCCCTTGGCGCGTGGTGTCTCGCCCTTTGTCTGCTCTGCTGCCTTGGGACCTGCGTTGCTCTCTGCTCGGTGGCCCCTCCAGCAGGGCCCCCTACTCCAGTCTCACCCTCTTCTTGGGGAAGGGGGGGTTAGCAGCAGTCTTTTGGTTTGCACCTGCCTCAGTGGCCAACCACAACCCCAAAGTCTAGCCCCTCAGCTCAGGGGCAAGTTGCAGTCTGTCTCGCCACACTCTTCGGTGGCCAAGTGCAGTATAAAGGGGAAGACCTAGGCCCACCTGCTACTCTGGGTCCCAACCCACGGACCGTCTAGCGGCAGCCTCTTCTGTCCAAGGTGTTAGATCCTTCCCTCAAGAGCCAGTCCTTCTCCCTAGCCAGCCAGGGAGAGACTGCCCTCTCCTCTGCTAGGTAGCCTTTATATAGGACCCTGATTGGCTCTCTACAGGCCTTTGTTGATTGGCTGCTGGTCTGCACAGCCTCTCTGGCCTGTTCCAGCCCTTTTTCTCATGGGGTGAGGCAGCCTGCCAACCACACTTGTATTAGAAGAAAAATCTTTTTGACAGTTCTGTCTGCTAAAACTTTGAGTCTTACAAAGAGCTATTTTGTTTTGGTAAAATTATGAAGACATTTGAAATTTTTGGCCTTGTCAGAACACTTCACTCAAATTCCTGTACCCCCAGAACAAGAAGATTATAAATCTTAATTCATGGTGCAGAGATGTTAAATCACACAGAATTCCTCTTCCAATGAGAAAAGGAAAGATGTCTGTCATTGCAGCCAATGGCAAAACCCATTGACTTCAAGTTTCAATGGATCATAAAGCATATATATAAAACTTTTGGCAAGTGGATTGGTACCTTATTTTTGTTCTATCAACTCAGTATTACTTTGAATATAAGGTTTACCTAGTATTTTTCTTAGTCATATTTGAGAGATTAAAAACCAATAAATTAGATTAATGCCAAATTAATCCCTGGCAGATCTATTGGTTATAATGTTATACTAGGATTGTATTTGACCATAAAACTTTCTCTCTCAAAATGAAATTCAGGATTAAAGTTCCATGCTATATTTTGCTTACTCTGGGGTGCCTAACAGTTACTGCATGTGGCCTCTCAGAAAGATGACTGATCCTGTATCTCTCACAATAAAATGTGGTACTTCAGGTTTGAGCAGAAAGACTTAACATTTGGTTTTCATTACTTCAGCAACTTTATCATAAAGTATAAATTAAATGCAATACTTTTCTGTATTTTAAAAGAAGAAATAACATTACTGTATTGACAACTTCAATATTTAACCTTCCAGGGTTGACTGTTGTTTGGAACTCTTGATTAAAACTGGACGTTTGCCAGAAGCTGCCTTCTTAGCACGTACATATTTGCCAAGCCAAGTTTCAAGGTAACTTTTAATGTATTTAAAGTAGAAATATGTTCCTTTAAAAACTTTTGTTTACAGCATATATCTGTGCGATTAACAGGGTTGTAAAAATGTGGCGAGAGAATCTCTCTAAAGTCAATCAGAAAGCTGCAGAGTCCCTGGCTGATCCCACAGAGTATGAAAACCTGTTCCCTGGATTAAAAGAAGCTTTTGTTGTTGAAGACTATGTAAAGGAAACTCATACTGACTTGCGGCCAGCTAAGGAATACCCACTTGTCACTGTAAGTAAAATATTTTGTTTTCATTAATATAAATGATTCCATGCTTGGAGTTTTTTGATTTTACAATTTTTACTGCCAGGACCTTTCATGTAAGTGTATTTTTCTCTCTGCTGTTTGTTAGCCAAATGAAGAAAGAAATTTACTGGAAGAAGCGAAAGGTTTTGAACCTTCAGGAGTAGTAGTATCCCAGGTCAGTAATAAAACTGTACAAGAAAGTTACAGGATGAGGAGGATCTGGTATTGTGCAATAGCAGCTGTTCTGGGGACACTACACCCACCTTTAGTGGACAAATTATTGCTTTAGTTCGCTTTTGTTGCTACTTGGGGTCACTTCTCTTGTCCCATCAAAATTACACTTCCACAAGTTTTATTGACCTCTTGAGCTATTACTGACAGATTGTTCCACTAGCATGAGTTGCTGTACTTCAGTTGGGGCACTAAAGGTAAGTACATAGTCTATTTTTGATGTCAAGTTTTGGTACTGAGCTAAACTATGGTTCTTTGATTTCTAAAAGATGGGTGAGAAATTCTTAATGGTACATCTTGTATGGTTGCTGTGAGTACAAGTGCAAATATCTACATTTTCAGCTGGATGAATCACTCAGAGCTAGGTCTTCCTTTGTGGTGCTATTTAATACAAATAGCTTCAGCTGTTTCCAACATTCTAAAACTTAAGTGGTCTAAGAAGTGATTAAAACACGTTTTTAATCATGACTAGATAACTTAACCTCTAATAGCCAGTGTACTACTATAAAATGGCACAAATTGCCAGATGGGGAAATCAGTTTCCATTTCTCCTGCAATAATTGGAAGAACTGCCTTTTAAGCATGTAGTACCTTAAAGCTTTAAAACCAGCCAACCAAACCTGTCCCTGAACTCTTAATGAGGGGAAAATGCTGACCTAGTCCTGCTTTGTTCTTCAGATGTAGGCCATTAAATAGTCCCTCTTTCAAACATCTTTGTAGAAGGCCCAAGGAGTAAATTGAACCTGCTCCTATAGGCACGTTCTTTATCTTTAAGCCCCTTCATTTTCAGTTTAAACCGATTTTTACTTTAAAAATCACCAGTTTTACAAAATGTTTTTGCTGATTTTCACCCTACTTTTATACCAAATATTTCAAATATAAGAAAATACAATACATGTATTATGATAATACATTAATCTGTATATGCAAAACTGCCTGTTGAAGTAAGGTTTTGTGTTAATCTAGAAGATGCACACAATAAATGAACAGGCACACATGCAAGCTCTGAAATGCATGTGCATCTGAATGTACTGATGAATCTCATGCCCACCATGTACACATTTCAAGTGGTTAGCAGCTAATGGTTTATAACTCAGTTTACAACAGTAAACTTTATTCAAATTAAAAGTTTTATTTAGGGATTAGAGAGGTATTTTCTTAAACTCAGAGGTGATGTGTTTTGAGTTCTGTTTTGAGTTCTACAGCAAACGACATTGAATTCTGTTCAAAGCATTAATCTACTGAATTTTTCCCATCCTGCTGTCCACCACAATAAACCCTGATATTTACCCAGAAAAATTAAGATTTTTGCACTGATTTTTCAGCTGTTTTTTGTTGTAGTAATAAACACTGAAAGTTCCAGGAAAATAAATAAAAACTGAAAACAAAGGGCCCTATTTAGTAAACCCTAAAAAACTCACTTTGGAATTTTGTTTTCTCTATATATTTTCAAAGTGAACTGAAGTTCTTAAATTGAAAATCTGAGAAGCTTCCATGCTGCTGTTGCATAAGAGAAGTTGCATTACTGTGTGGTCTCAGTTGTGACTTCCACTGTAACAAGAGAAACCTAAATCCAAATGTCAGCAACTGGAAAGTGCTGTTCAAAAGCTACTTGGGGAAACCTTAGACTTTAAGTGGAAGAAACAAGCCCTTGCAAGAAAGTATGATCTGCTAGCATCCTTAATTTGGACTTTCAGGCAGAGCTTTAAGTCAATATTAAAAGACCTGTGAATATGAAATCTCATTTTCATCTCCTAAGGAATCTGAAGAGAAAGAACTAGTTCCATCTCCTAAACCAGTAGTGGCGCCTCCAGTTCCAGGAAACTCTGATCATCTTCCAATGACAAAAGATGAAAAGGTATACTTCAGTTTCAAAAGTATAGCTCTGAGATGGAAAGGAAAGCTAACCTGAAATCTACAAGTTTTGATATTTTATTTCCACTGGGGAAAAAGTGATACATAGATAGTATATCTGGACTAAGTACTGTGAAGTTTCACTTTGTGAGGATACTAACTTACCACTAGTCAGGGTTGATGTTTATAAAATACCCAGCTAAGAAAAGGGTGTGTGTGTGTGGGTGTGTGTGTATCCTCAGTCAAAACTAGGTCCCACCTAGTCCAGCAGCTGGCCTTTGCTTGTTTATATGACCAGAGGTCAGTTCCTTATGGAACAGCTGCACATGTAGTAGTAGAGTATGTTTAACTGAAGATATCTACTCCCAAGAGCAAAGTAGTTCATGTTTGTAGTTTTAAATTGAAGCACTGTTTGTGGCTAGGTCTAAAGAGCTGCATCAAAGTTTGTTTGCAAACATAACCAACTAAAGGATTAACAGATGTAGCAAGTGTAAAAATTTTCTTCCTAGCACTTAACCCTAAATGTTTTCCTTCTCTCAGGCACTACTAGACTTGGATGATTTAGATAACTTGGATGAGGAGGATATCGATACTACAGATATCAATCTGGATGAAGAGATCTTGGATGATGACTTGATTCTTATTTGTGACTAAATCCATTAATTCATAATTGCAACACCGAGGAATTAAGTTTGTATGGACTACATGGCTTGGAAACTAGCTTGATTTTTATACTGCAGCTGGACCATGTAGGTATAGTAACAGGGCCTTTGTTGCACAAAAGAGAATTTTCAGATTGCAACATCTTGAAATTCATTTAGTGTAGTAACTAAGCAGCTCTCCATAAGCTGTCACATTTATCAAGAGAAACTCAAAATAAAGTGTTTAAAAGAGACACTAAAGAATTCCACTTTTATTTTTGCTTACCCCCATTCTAGGGAAATATATGCAATGTTCACTATAACCATTTAACTACGTGAGGCAGTAAAGCAACCGTGACCCTACAGTCTGAGTGGAATGAAAGGCAAGAAAGCCAGGATCCCATTTCCTTGTAATACAGTTTAGCCTACATCTATCAGGTGTGCAAGATGCTATTTTCTCAGGGGAGCTGAGCATCTCTAACTACAGCACATATGCCTAAAATTTAGGCCCTACTTATATTCAGATGGGCAGCTACAGGGTTAGACAGCAGTAGCACACTTTCTAAAGTGACAGGTATCTGGTAAAACTGGATTAGTTACCCCAGCTGCCCCTAAGTGACTTAATACTCTAACCACTACCAGGCAACTTCCTATGAAGGTTTAGTTAAATAAACTTTCCTCAACTTACATCAGAGGTCATGTGTAGCTTCACTGCATTAAGGCTTAGACAGAAGGGGCTGACACCTCATTCAGGTTAGTTGTCCCCCACCTCGCTACTTATACTAACCTGTGCAAAGAATTAAAACTGCTGTTCTGGTGCTCCTCTGATCTTGAAATTAAATTGAACACATTTAACATGAAGTTGCATGCAGAAGTGTCCCTTTTCAGCTATATAAAGGCATTGCATAGTAGTCATCCTCTCATACTTAGTGACTACATTCACCTCTTCCACTTGTGTTCTAGTGCTCCTCTCTAAAGGCCAGTTTTTCATGTATAAAAACAGACTGCTTGTTTTTAGTACTGATCTTTTTAGCAAGGGTGACATCTTCTAGTTTTCTAGTTGCAGAATTCTTGTAAAAACTGATTTGCATTACCCTACTGATTTCTTGGTATCTACAGTTTGCTATTTTATGAAAAGTCTGAACCACATACCTCAGTCACTTGTGTTTTTATTTTAGAGTTCTATACAGCACTAGCCACATTTTGTACTTCCCACAAGTTAAAATGATAGCCTGAAATTTAACACTTGATTAAATGAGGCTTTTATTTCACAAAGCTGCTGAACTAGCCAGTGCTTCTTGATAAGCCTGAAGAGCCAGCTCTATATATCCTATCTTCTTTGATTCTGTTTTCATGAACACCTGTTAAAGATAACGGCTATTAAAATGGTAACACAGTACAGAATTTAATTATACAATTTCTGATTTACAGAATGACTATTTCTTGTGGCAGTTCAGCACACCCTTTACTTTGTTAAAATTGTTAAGTTGGGTGTAGTGGTTTCTTATACATAACTAATGTTTGTACAGTCATTTGATAGTTAAAGAGGGTTTCTTAATGAACTACGAGGCTGTGTGGCTACATATAAAGAAAGCAGGTATCAATGTGAACCTCACCTTTCCATTATTCTATCCAAAGCAGGAAAGTGTACTATACCTTGATTAAATCTACTCCATGAACTTCCTGTTCTTTTGCTTCTTTTGCTGATTGACAGTCAGGGTGGAGCATATGATAGAGGTTGATTAAGCATGTAGCATCATCCATTCTAAAAACAAGTTAAGACTCATTACTTACAGTTTTTTGGAAATACCATAGCATTTTGTTAGTACAAGTATGAAGGTACACCAGCCCATAACTAAGATCCAAGCAACACTTTGAACATCTCCAAAGCGTAAGTGAGCTTTTATATCAAAGGTGTCACATCTTGGTACTCTTTATGCTCTATGCAGAATAAGAATGCTAAGGGGCACTGGCTAAGGGTGTAGAGAAGCTGACCCATGCTATGTCTTGTTTAAGGCCTGTGCTATTAATCCCTCCCTAGCATACATTTCAAAATACACAATGGGTCTTTATTCTGCCAAATGGCAATATTTATCTTCACCAATCCTGGAGTGTAAAATTAACAATCCAGGCAGTTTCCAGAGCTTTCTCTGATCTAATGTTATTTTCCCTACTAAAAACATTGAATCACATCTCCCAAAATTTAACTGAAAAGCAAATGAGAATTAGTCCTAAATGTAGATGACATGGTTACTTTTCCCTTTCTGCTGCTTTTTTGTGAGGTGATGAGTTTTTCAGTAACTGGAGTTCCTCAAATAAATTCCCTTTAAATATTTTCCAGTCCTACATATTTGATTTTAAGCCTCACCCACTACTGAACCTTTTAAAAAATTCATATTTTTTTCCCAAGATGAATTTCAGTGAATGTGGTAGCCACTATTACAAGAATCCCATCTCCCCTTTAAAACAAGGATTTAAGATTTTATAGGGTACAAAACATACTCTCCAGTTTCCACTGTTTCACTTGTCAGTTAAAATCAAGTATCATAGCTGATACATGTTCTTAAATGACATGTCATG